>NC_138344.1:81528968-82101468 GCF_046562875.1 Panthera onca
GCTCAGCCGACTGAGCCACCCAGGTGCCCCACTTTAGCAATTTAAAAAATGTATTCCAAAATTAATATCTTAATTCTGTCACATCTGTAAAATGTTTTAAGCCCCACATTTTTTTTTTTTTTTTTCTGTTGTAAAGCAGAGTTAGTACACTTAACCCTTTTGGAGAAAATAAATTATTTTGACCTTGAAAATTAATATATTTTTTTTAAGGAGTAAAATACTGTGTTTGCATTCCTTTTTTGAAGTTGTGGTACAGCTTAGAATAATAGTTTTTAACTCATTTTTTTAATACTGAAGGAAAAGTTATGTCTCAGAAAGACTACTAAGCTTTTTCAACATTAGCAGGACTTCAGGTAAGTGTTGCCTTTAGTATTCCTCACTTAAGTATGAAATAGCATAGTACAAATTTTCTTGATAGCTACAGAGTAAGTTTCATTTGTTGCAACTTCAGTTTCCTTAGAAATTTTAAAAAGTATTAGAGCTGTAAGACCCATGATTTTTTTCTTCGCACACAAGAAGGTATGCAGAGAATATAATTGACTCACGTGTTCTGCTTTAGTAGTATCGATGTTTCTAAAAAATGTTTGTAAAATACATTTAAAGTACACTAAGAAAATTTGGTTTTCTAAGAATGGTGAAGAAACATTGATAAAGTCATTCATCTTATGGTGACTTGAGTAAGCAAGCTTCTATTTGTTTAAATGCAGGTTGTAGTTAATCATTTTATCAAACCAGGAAAAACCATATTAGAAATTTTAAAAGTTCAGTGCTAAAAATATTAAGTATGAACTTTAACTCAATTGGTTTTAAAACTCTGGTACTTGAACCCCTTACGGATTTTTCCTGGATGGCATGAGACCTCCTTTGACAACCCACCCTCCCAAACCACAGTCACTTCTATTTTTGGTACATCTATTGTACTTAAATATGAAAATTCCTTTGAAAAAAGAAATCTATGTGTAAAAGAAGGCCTTTAATTTGTTATTCATTAATTCATATTATCTTTATTTAGCATTTGCTATGCGCCTGGCCTTAGGATACCAAGATGAATTAGAGATTGTGTAGCTTGAGCTTTAGTTGACAAGGTAGTAACTATAAAGGAGTAAATACGTACAAGTACTAAGAGATGCAGAAAAGAGAACAACTATTTCTATCAGGGTCTCTTTGGGAATCGTTTACAGAAGAATTAATCATTTGAATTGGGATATATTAACTGCAAATAGAAGTTTGAGATGGTAAGCAAGGTTGATTTTTTTTTTTTTTTTTCCCCTGTATTTTGGAGGTTGCCTGTCCACAATACTTAGATTTGCAGTAAAAGTAGATTATTAATGTTTGGTCATATCTTTGTGTTGGACTCCTTAGAACTATTACTTGGGAATAAGAGTTATGAATAAATTTATAATTTTAAGGTTAAAATATGACCCGTATGTGTCTCTTGGTTAGATTCTACAGCTTTCATCATGAAGAGTTAATGGTAAAAGTGAGTTTTCATTTTTCTAGCTTCATATTAGATTTAGCATATTTTATTCCTGAACAATATTTTATTGAGCAGCTATAGCACTGTAAGTGATACAAGGAAATATAAAATATTACTCCCTTAAAAGAGCTTATAGCTTTGGTGGAAAGAGAGCTGGACAATTTAGCAATGGTTAGATGCCAGCTCAACATAAAGTAGAAGGAACCATATAGAAGGCAGGACATACTGATTTAAAAATCAGTGTAAAGGAATTAGATTAAAAAGATAAGATTTGGAAATTGAAGAGGATTGGAATAAGTAAGGAAAAAACAATTAGATAAGTTAATGACCTAGTAGACCAAAAGCACAGGGAAGTGAGGATAGGTTGGCAGGTGAGAGGAAAATATAAGGTAAAAATGTAAGAGCATCAGTTTGTACCTTTTGAGAAAAACTGAAAGATGTGGGGAAAAGTTAATAGGTTAGATAGATCACTCCTTTAATAGAAGGAGTGATGGGGGAAAGAAACAATTTTTGTGTTACTGTTTATCCTCTTTGCTGTATTTGGCATTACCAGCAGCCTTGAAAGAAGTTGTATGTTGGTTCTGATAGTTTGTTAGTTTTCTTCCCGTTTATCATGTGTTCTTCCTGATCCAAAATTTTCTTTCTTTCCATACTTAACTTTTCAAAGCCAAATAATAGCTCTTTTTATTTACTTATTTTTATTTTGGTTGACAGTTTATAGAACTAGTGGAAAATTAACATTCCTATATGATCTGAGCTTTGAAAAATCCAGATTTGCTACTCTTCTTTGTTGACTAATTACTTAGATGTTTTTTATAAGAGTAGTAAATTAAATGATCTCTTACATAATTTTCTTAAGGTTATGATCTTCAAATTTATGTTGCTAATCTTGATGTTGCCTTATTTCATTTCTTTATTTTCATTTTTCTTCAGAAATACTGTCACCTGAAACTCAAGTGATACTACCGTCTGTTGCTGAAACTGGGTTTTTCATTAAGAAACATTGACTCATTTGTCTTTATTATCATTAGCAGCCAGTCACCAAATTCTTTTTTCTTGGATTGCTCTTTTCATTTCTGTGATAGTTCAGGTGTTTCAAGTCTCCAGTATTTGTCCATCTCTTGGGCTTTGTGCCTCAGCAAATCTAATTTTGTATTCCACTGCTAGTTTATAATGGCTTCTTATTGCTTATTACAAGGTTTAACTCCTGCTTGCCCTTGAAGACCTTCTTATTGTTGTACCTTTTATCTTTAGAAATAAGTGAAATAAGAAATAAGTCTACTTTTCATCATGACAGCTATGCTCAACCACTCCACCCTAATCACACACCTAGAATTCTTTTTAAAATTCAAATCCAGTCTATTTTTCAGAGTTGCCTCCAGTCCTTTCTCTACTCTGAAACAATCTATTCCAGGAGTTTCCAAGTTATGACCCTTGGACCAGATCTGGTCTTTTGCTTCTGTATAATGCCTTTTTACATTTTGAAATGGTTAAGAAAACAGTTAAAAGAATAATATGTGTGATATGTTAAAGTTACATGAAATTCAAATTTTAGTTCTCAGACACAACCATGGTCATTCATTGAAGTATGGTCAATGGCTGTTTTTGCGCTGTGACCACAGAGTTGGATTGTTTTAACAGACACCGTATGGACGCAAAGCCTAAAATATTTACTGTTTGGCCTTGTGCAGAAAAAGTTTTCCAAACCCTGATCTATTCCAACTTGCACTGATCTTTCATTTTTTTGAATTCCTATTGCACTTACCAATTCTATGGTGTAGCACATTGTCTTTGTCTTCTCAGTTATGGTGCTGTAAAGTTTCTTTAAAAATAGTGGAGGAGGTACTTTTAAGCCTCCCCCCCCCCCCCCCCCCCCCCCCAGTATATACCTTCTTTTTAGTCTATACATCTTTCTGAGATTCTTATTCAGCCTCTTAATGTTCCCATCACGGAGAAAATTGTTAAGCCTTATTTAATGTAGTTTGTATCATGAAAATAATGATTTCCCTCTGGTATAGCATTATAATTTTGAATGTTAAATCATGCCCTTCCCTTCACTTCTCTGTTTTCTCCAAAGCGAGAAGACTCAGACTCTGGAAGGGAGGTGAACATTTTCATAGTGCCAGCTTAGTGGACTTTCCTGCATATACCTTTGTACCCTCAAAACTTCTGACATAAAGCTGAGCAGATAGTGGTAACCACAGTAAATTCTTAATGGATTGTTTACATAGGTTGATATAAATCAGGCGACCTTTGGTTCTTCTGTTTTCACCGGAGTGAGGAAATGGTCTAGAAAGAGTTTAGAATAACTTTCATACCAAGGCGTGGGACATAGCATGTTGTTAGAGGAAAGTGTCGATTAAATAATAGGGTAGGCAGTAATTCTGTTTGGAAATATTTTAGGTCATTGGTTTTCAAATATTTTATGCAGTGAAACTTTTTTCAAAGAATAAATATTTGAAATATCAAAAGATAAAAATGAATGAAAACAGAATTATCTTTACTGAGTAGGGCTTGGGGCGGGAGCTCCAGAGTACTGCCTACTTGGACCCTCCTGGAAATACTTCCATTGAGCCTTCAGGCTTGCCTAATTTGTGTTAACCAGCAAACTGTTGGTCTTGGACAAATCTGGACTTTTTATATTAAAATATTACGCTATACTAATAGACTTAGGGCCCATAGCATTGTGCAATTTTTGTTAATTTTGACTACAAATACAACTTCAGTGGTTTAGGATCTGAGTTTGGAGACTGGCCCAATTACTCATCAAATATTTGAACAGCCAGTTTGTGTCAGGCACTGTTTAGGGTGTTGGGAATGTGGTGAAAACAACAGCAACAAAATCTCCATTCTAACGTAGTTTAATCCTAAATCCTAACCAGGATATGCTTCCAGGTTATTTAGTCACTACATAAATTGTTGAAATTTTTAATAGATTCTCTTTTCATTCACTTGATTATAATCTTGTGTAAAGACCAATTCATTGGAATGATGTCTTTAGTGTTCCTTTCAACCTTAAGATTATGTGCTTATGTGGTAGAATACTTGGTCAAAGAAAATGTTGTGGAATATAATTGACTCTTCTACAAGTATTACATTGTTTAATGACTTAACTATCGTATATGTTAAAAAGGCTTTTTCATTTCCTCTTCTAGTTTTTCGCTAATAATAAATTTGTTAATTAAATTTGTTACTGAGAATAAGAATTAAGTAATACTGTATCAATATTGTAGCATATTCATCTTTAGTAACTCAGTTGATAACTTTTATTAAGCTAGGTTACATCACCTGAGACTGTGAAATATATGACAGTCTTCGGGCTCCGATCTGTCTTTTCTCAAATATTTGATTATGTAAGAGATAACTTTGTTTGACTTAAAGAAGCTGGAGCACGTAATTACAAAGATCCTTCTGTTTAGTTCTGGAAAATGTACTTTCTTATAATATTTCTGATTCTAAAAGTTTCAAAAATTAGGGCTAAATGTATTATAGATCATAGTCTTTATTCTGGTGGCTTAAGTTTTGACTGTTTTTGGAATCTTGAAATATATGTGCATTTCTTCCATTAATAGCTTTAGATTAATATATTACAGTGCTTATTCAGTAAACAAATGTGCTTTCCTCTTTTTTTGACCAAAGAATTGAGAACATTTTGATTTTAATATTTATTAGCATTCATGCATTTATTGAGTACTAAGTAGGAGGCACTGTTGGAGCCTTGTGGAATATATTGATGAAATAAAGATTTATGCCTTTGTGGATCTTTGTTAAATCTGGAGTAGGTGTGGAGAGAGGGATAGAGTCTAATGACAAGTAAATAAGTTGCAAGTAAATTAGGAGGCAAGGTGGACTTTGGAAGTTATTAGGAAAAGTAAGTGTAAAGGCAGAGGCATGCTTAGCATGTTAAGAAACCGTGTTAGTGTTCCTCAGTGTGTCTAGAGCAGAATGAGTGTGGGAGAATATATGAGAGTAGGTCAAAGAATAAGATAGGTTTGGAGAAGGCAGACCTTATGCCATAGAAAGGATTTGACTTTTAGGAGCCACTGGAGGTTTTCGGACCTAAGAATGGGAAGCTCTGACTTAACGTTTTAAAAGAAACTCTGGCTGCTCTGATAGTGATAGGGGAAGGGGAGCAGGAGTGGAAGCACGAAGATTAATTGGGAAGCCTTGGAATAATCTAGGGCCAGATATGATGGTGGATGGGTCAGATTAGAGCACTAAATGTAATGAAAAGTGATAAATTCTAGATATATTATGAAGATAGGACCAACAGGAATTTCCTGACAAGGTGTAATAACTTAAAAGTATAAAATAATTAAGATATCACACCTTTTATCTATGAATGCAGAAGTTCTGTGAGAAGATATAAAACAAAGTTTTAGTTTAAATCCAGAATTACTAAGAATTTATTTTTTTCAGTTACCTAGATTCCTTGTAGAACTTAAAAAGCTTTTGTTTTTGTTTTTCATGGAAAGCCACTTCATGTTATTAAAACTCGATAAAGAGGAACAAGTTGTGTTTGAATGACTTAGTAAAATATCTTTGAAAACTTAGTTGTATAGATCGCTTCATTTCTGAAACAATTGTAGGGACCACTCAAGAAGAATATTAGGCAAATAGTTGCTCTCTCCCTCCAACTCTCTCATCACCTGTAGCTCCACTGAAGTTAAACATTTTTCGTTAATTTCTGTGAAGATACTTAATCTAAACATTTCCTTGAAATGGTTATAAGGTAAACTTAAAGGCAGAATGAGAAAGAAACTGCATTGCAAACATAAAAAGCAGTAGTCCTGCTTAAGAAAATAAAGATGGGTCATCCAGAGACTCATTTTAACTGGATTGCTTTGAGTAGGTCATTGCTACTTTTGTCTTGGTTCCTTCATGGGTAAAAATATGAGAAAATGAGAACAAGTTATATGAAAGAAAGTCACACCAAAAATCAGAAAGATGTAGGAATCAACATTATCAGATATTACCATTACACATATCTGGAAGGAATTTTCAAATTAAATTGAGTAATCTGCATATATATATTAGCCATTAGTTTATTACTGGGAGCACACAAAAAAAGAAAGGATTTTTTTTTTTTTTTTTTTTTTTTTTTTTAAGCACAGAAGAAAAACTGCCTCAGTTGGTTAATGGACAGGAATTTTGACCTGGATGTTGAGGGCCAGAAGGTAATTCATGTAAGTATATACTATCCAGGTGTCTGAAATTAAATGCCCTTATCACCTATTACAGTCAACCTCATGAAAGCTATCTTTCTCCCATGAGGTGGTAATACCATACTCACCTAAACAAATAGCAAAATGTTTTGGATGACAGGTGACAGTTTTTTTTTTTTTTTTCCCCTAGTCTATGGTTTCTCAAACTTTTTTAAAATCTGAAAACATTTTTTATTACTATATTTTATTTTATTTTTTAACATTTATTCATTTTTTTTTGAGAGAGGGAGAGAGGGAGGGAGAATGTGAGTGAGTGGGGGGGGGGTGGTGCAGAGAGCCAGGGAGACACAGAATCCAAAGCAGTCTCCAGACTCTGAGCTGTCAGCACGAACCACGAACCGTGAGATCATGACCTGAGCTGAAGTCAGAAGCTTAACAGACTGAACCACCCAGGCGCCCCTGAAAACATTTTTATTAAATTAGGGCTTTTGAAAAAAAAATTAAAAAAAAAATCTTTTGGGTTAAGTAAACTTCTAAATTAGATAAAGAGTGCACTGCTTTGATGAGAGATTTGGAGGGAGAGAGCAACTATTTGCCCGGTATTATTCTTTCCTACCTGTAGGTGAAAGAATTTTCCATCATTGTTTGAAAATCACTATGGTGACTCATGACATAAGCTCTGCAGCTGACTTCATAATACCACCAGGTAGCCTTCTTGAAAGAAGAACATGGATGTTACTTAAGTGTCTAATTGATAGTTTACTGTGAATTTGGTGTGAAAACCATAAATGTCATGTAGAGCTACCTTATTTCTAATTTAAACTTTAATATTCATGATTCAAAGCTTGCCACTATCAAATTTATTAGGATGTGTAGAAGCCTCATTATAAAATTTGATATAATAGTTTTATTTCTCATTAGATAGGAAGCTTTCCATTTTTCACTGACCTGTGAAAGGGTGGTAACTTCATGCCTTCACTCATCTTCTTTTAGTTTTAAGACCCTTTTCTTTCTGAAGTTTTTATTTTTAATGTTTCTTTATTTTTGAGAGGGAGAGCTCAGGTAGGGGGGCAGAGAGAAGGGGACAGAGGATCCAAATTGGTTCTATGCTGATAGCAGTGAGCCTCATACAAGGCTCGAACTTGTTAATTGCGAGATCATGACCTGAGCTGAAGTTGGACGCTCAGCCAACTGAGCCACCCAGATGTCCCTGTGAAACTTTTAAAATACATTCTACGATAAGAGTGTTTTCATTTCTGCTTACACTCTATAGCTTAAGACAGAAAGCTACCTCAGTGTTTTGAGGTACATGCTGTAGGAGAGCAGAAACGTGTCTGTCTTTTAATGTTTGGGTAAGCATATATGAGGAATGAATAGTGACTGTTAAGGCAAGGGATTAGGTTTGTAGTTGAGAATTTTCTATAATGCTTAGGTTCATATGACAATGTACTGTTACTTTTCTGTTAACTTTGTGTCTCTTAAACTGGAAGGCAGGGGACAGTCTTAACATGCTTTGAATTGCTTAGTTTTCAGAATAGATGTTTGTTTAATAAAGAGCCATATGTAGTGCTAGTGTTTATGCTGTTGAACATGAAAATTCCCCAAAGTAATCACTAGGTAGGTTTTCTTTTGATGTACATTTTAAATAGTATTGTCTGCAGTTTTCTGCTTTTCTAGTAAGACGAAAGGATTCTATTCCTTGTTTTCGATTTTTTTTCTTAATTGTTAGTTATGGGATCATTGTGTTGTTTTCCCAAACTAATTTCCTTTTGCCTTTTTATCACTGTATATAATGTTGTTATCCAGTTCATTCACTGTGTTTTCTTACCAGTAAATACAAATATTCTTTTACACAGTTTAGGTAAAGAAAGTTAAACTTGTGCTAGGTGTAAATACCCAATTTGACCAGATTAAGATTTTTTAAAAGGTTTATTAATGAAAAAGCGTTAATAGGATTGGAGGGGCTGCCCCAATTTCTCTTACTTCTAGTTATCATATACATTGCTGCCAGATAAATTTTTTTAAGTCACAAGTCTGACCAGATCATTTTTTTGAAAAAATCCTTGACAGTTTCACTGGTTCTAAGAATCAAATTAATAAACAGAACTAGTGCTTATTAAACCCTTTGTTGGCTAGGTGCTTAACATTTAAAAAAATGATTTACTTCTTAAATTTGTATAGATACACAGCCCCATTTTATAGATGGGGAAAACATGTATCAAAGCAGTTTTGGTTTTACTGTTGTCATAAACTCAAATAGATTTGAAATAACTTTAACTATTTGTGTTGCTTTTTCTACATAGGATTATTTTATTAGGAAAGTGAATCTAGTAAATGCTTTGTTTGAATATCATATGGCAGATGCTAGTATTTATAGTTGAGGCTAATAGAATAAAGTACACGAATACAAAAATCTGAAATTTTACTTTTTAATATTATTTTACCAGAAATGTTAGTCATAATTCTGAATTATAATTTCTGTTACTCATTAGTTGTTAGTATAGTAAATAAATGTACAGTATATTTTGAATAAATGTTTACTTGCATTTGAGGTCAGTGTAGAAGCCAGGTATTTGGGGCAAGTGGTGGTTCTTTTCATACCTCTGTATTTTTTCTCTATGTTCTTTATTTTGTTTGAACTGAAGATAATTTTCACATATGTTGATGTCCAAATGATATATTGCTTTTAATTCAACCTCAAAAGAATGAGGAATCTATAAATAAGATTATTCTAAAAGACTGATTCATTGCTTCCACATAAATAACCTAAATTAAATTGCATGTAGTTCTTTCAGGTTATTTAATGTTGCTAGTGTATCAAATACTTGTAAAAGATTATCTCAAATATATAATCTCCAAATTCTTTAGCTTAGTGCTACTTAAAATGTGGTCCATGAGCTTTTTGTAGCTACTCTTAGAGGAAATAAATACAGAAATCAAGAACATTTAGAAATAATTTGACAGTGATGTTATGTCTCTTCAATCTAATAATTGGGGCTTGGATTTTTAAAAAAACTGCATTTATTGCATTTTGCAAAATTGAACGTGCAGATATGAAATAAAAATTGATCCTTCACTTTGATAGTTTGAGAAACTTTGGTCTGGTTAAATACTCTCAGTATTTGTATTAACTGTCCATTTCTACTTACCTATTGAAGTGTGTGAATATTTTAAATTTGTTTTTGGGCATAAAATTTTATAGATTTCGCAGGAACGTGTTGAAACTTTATGAAAAATTTTATTTAATTCTAACATCTTGCTTAATTTGTATGAAATTCCATTTTAGGGAACAAGTTTTGGGGAATAATGTAATAGAAAGCAGGTTGTTTTGAAAGTTGTGAGGGAGTTGTTAAGGCAACTAGTTGCTTTAGTTATCAGCAAACGTACCTCCAGTCACAGAAGGCAGGAAAATTGAGGGAGGGGAAAGGACTAGTTGTTTCTTTAAACTTCTAGGAAGGAATAGAGACAAAACGCACATTTGGTCAGTAGGGGCTTAGTTTAAAGCTTGTGAAACATTAAATTTTGTGTGTAATTATTTTAATTATTAGATTTCTCTTAAATTTTGAAGTCTGGTTGCATTTATAATGGTAAATCATAAGCAGTGTTTAATGGTGGTTTCAAACCTAAAATACATGTAACATTAATATCCATAGTGCTTTGTTACGAACATCTGTAGTATGTATATAATTTAATATGTAATTCCTGATTAAGTTTTGTCCTTTTTCTCTTCTTTCTAGGAAGATGATCGTTATGATCTTGAAGACCTTTCTGCATAGAAATGAGGGAAGTACAAAGAACCAAATATAGTTCTGAACTTTCAGATCTGTATTTTGAGATGATTTTATTTTCAGAATGAGAAGTATATCTGGTTATCTTTATGAATGTAGAGACATGAGAAGAGAGTTATGATGGCAAAAAACAAAGAGCCTCGCCCCCCATCCTATACGATCAGTGTAGTTGGACTCTCTGGGACTGAAAAAGACAAAGGTAACTGTGGAGTTGGAAAGTCTTGTTTGTGCAATAGATTTGTACGCTCAAAAGCAGATGAATATTACCCAGAGCATACTTCTGTGCTTAGCACCATTGACTTTGGAGGACGAGTAGTAAACAATGATCACTTTTTGTACTGGGGTGACATAACACAAAATGGTGAAGATGGAGTAGAATGCAAAATTCATGTCATTGAACAAACAGAGTTCATTGATGACCAGACTTTCTTGCCTCATCGGAGTACGAATTTGCAACCATATATAAAACGTGCAGCTGCCTCTAAATTGCAGTCAGCAGAAAAACTAATGTACATTTGCACTGATCAGCTGGGCTTGGAACAAGACTTTGAACAGAAGCAAATGCCCGAAGGGAAGCTCAATGTAGATGGGTTTTTACTGTGCATTGATGTGAGTCAGGGATGCAATAGGAAGTTTGATGATCAACTTAAATTTGTGAATAATCTTTTTGTCCAACTATCAAAATCAAAAAAGCCTGTAATAATAGCAGCAACTAAATGTGATGAGTGTGTGGATCATTATCTTAGAGAAGTTCAGGCATTTGCTTCAAACAAAAAGAACCTTCTTGTAGTGGAAACATCAGCACGATTTAATGTCAACATCGAGACATGTTTCACTGCACTGGTACAAATGTTGGATAAAACTCGTGGCAAACCTAAAATTATTCCCTATCTGGATGCTTACAAAACACAGCGACAACTTGTTGTCACAGCAACAGATAAGTTTGAAAAACTTGTGCAGACTGTGAGAGATTATCATGCAACTTGGAAAACTGTTAGTAATAAATTAAAAAATCATCCTGATTATGAAGAATACATCAACTTAGAGGGAACAAGAAAGGCCAGAAATACATTCTCAAAACATATAGAACAACTTAAACAAGAACACATAAGAAAAAGGAGAGAAGAATATATAAATACTTTACCAAGAGCTTTTAATACTCTTTTGCCAAACTTAGAAGAGATTGAACATTTGAATTGGTCAGAAGCTTTGAAGTTATTGGAAAAGAGAGCAGACTTTCAGTTATGTTTTGTGGTGCTAGAAAAAACACCTTGGGATGAAACTGACCATATAGACAAAATTAATGATAGACGAATCCCATTTGACCTCCTGAGCACTTTAGAAGCTGAGAAAGTCTATCAGAACCATGTACAACATCTAATATCAGAGAAAAGAAGGGTAGAAATGAAGGAAAAATTCAAAAAGACTTTGGAAAAAATTCAGTTCATTTCACCTGGGCAGCCGTGGGAAGAAGTTATGTGCTTTGTTATGGAGGATGAAGCCTTCAAGTACATCACAGAGGCTGATAGCAAAGAGGTGTATGGTAGGCATCAGCGAGAAATAGTTGAAAAAGCCAAAGAAGAGTTTCAGGAAATGCTTTTTGAGCACTCTGAACTTTTTTATGATTTAGATCTTAATGCGACACCTAGTTCAGATAAAATGAGTGAAATTCATACAGTTTTGAGTGAAGAACCTAGATATAAAGCTTTACAGAAACTTGCACCTGATAGGGAATCTCTTCTACTTAAGCACATAGGGTTTGTTTATCACCCCACTAAAGAAACCTGTCTTAGTGGCCAAAATTGTACAGACATTAAAGTAGAGCAATTACTTGCCAGTAGTCTTTTGCAGTTGGATCATGGCCGCTTACGGTTGTATCATGATAGTACCAATATAGATAAAGTTAACCTTTTCATTTTAGGGAAGGATGGCCTTGCCCAAGAACTAACAAATGAGATAAGAACACAATCCACTGATGATGAGTATGCCTTAGATGGAAAAATTTATGAACTTGATCTTCGGCCAGTTGATGCCAAGTCGCCTTACTTCTTAAGTCAATTGTGGACTGCTGCCTTTAAACCACATGGGTGCTTCTGTGTATTTAATTCCATTGAGTCACTGAATTTTATTGGGGAATTTATTGGAAAAATAAGAACTGAAGCTTCTCAGATCAGAAAAGATAAATACATGGCAAATCTTCCATTTACATTAATTCTGGCTAACCAGAGAGATTCCATGAGTAAGAATCTACCAATTCTCAGGCACCAAGGGCAACAGTTGGCAAACAAGTTACAATGTCCTTTTGTAGATGTACCTCCTGGTACATATCCTCGTAAATTTAATGAAACCCAAATAAAGCAAGCTCTAAGAGGAGTATTAGAATCAGTTAAGCATAATTTAGATGTGGTGAGCCCAGTTCCCACCAGTAAGGATGTATCGGAAGCTGACTTGAGAATTGTCATGTGTGCCATGTGTGGTGATCCCTTTAGTGTGGATCTTATTCTTTCACCCTTCCTTGATTCTCATTCTTGTAGTGCTGCTCAAGCTGGACAGAATAATTCCCTAATGCTTGATAAAATCATTGGTGAAAAAAGGAGGCGAATACAGATCACAATATTATCATACCATTCTTCAATTGGGGTAAGGAAAGATGAACTAGTTCATGGGTATATATTAGTTTATTCTGCCAAACGGAAAGCGTCAATGGGAATGCTTCGAGCATTTCTATCAGAAGTTCAAGACACCATTCCTGTACAGCTGGTGGCAGTTACTGACAGCCAAGCAGATTTTTTTGAAAATGAGGCTATCAAGGAGTTAATGACTGAAGGAGAACACATTGCAACCGAGATCACTGCTAAGTTTACAGCACTGTATTCTTTATCTCAATATCATCGACAAACTGAGGTCTTTACACTGTTTTTCAGTGATGTTCTAGAGAAAAAAAATATGATAGAAAATTCCTATTTATCTGATAATACAAGGGAATCAACCCATCAAAGTGAGGATGTTTTTCTACCATCTCCCAGAGACTGTTTCCCCTATAACAACTACCCTGATTCAGATGATGATACAGAAGCACCACCTCCTTATAGTCCGATTGGGGATGATGTACAGTTGCTTCCAACACCTAGTGACCGTTCCAGATACAGATTAGATTTAGAAGGAAATGAATATCCTATTCATAGCACCCCAAACTGTCATGACCATGAACGCAACCATAAAGTGCCTCCACCTATTAAACCTAAACCAGTTGTACCTAAGACAAATGTGAAAAAACTGGATCCAAACCTCTTAAAAACAATTGAAGCTGGTATTGGTAAAAATCCAAGAAAACAGACTTCCCGGGTACCTTTGGCACATCCTGAAGATATGGATCCTTCAGATAACTATGCGGAACCCATTGACACAATTTTCAAACAGAAGGGCTATTCTGATGAGATATATGTTGTCCCAGATGATAGTCAGACTCGCATTATTAAAATTCGAAACTCATTTGTAAATAACACCCAAGGAGATGAAGAAAATGGATTTTCTGATAGAACCTCAAAAAGTCATGGGGAAAGGAGGCCTTCAAAATACAAATATAAATCTAAAACCCTGTTTAGTAAAGCCAAGTCGTACTATAGAAGAACACATTCAGATGCAAGTGATGATGAGGCTTTCACCACTTCTAAAACAAAAAGAAAAGGAAGACATCGTGGAAGTGAAGAAGATCCACTTCTTTCTCCTGTTGAAACTTGGAAAGGTGGTATTGATAATCCTGCAATCACTTCAGACCAGGAATTAGATGATAAGAAAATGAAGAAGAAAACCCACAAAGTAAAAGAAGATAAAAAGGTAAGTTTAACTTATAAAACTTTACTGAACAGTAATAATGTTTATGAAGATGTTTGTTTTGCCTTTTAAAATACGTATTTTTTAAGGTAACGAATATTATTGAGAACTTAGGCTGCATTAGGTCGTTCGGTAAATAATTAGCTCTTTTTAATGTTTTTAGTATTTTGTGAGGGTGAATTATTTTCATTACTTTTTAAATTGCATTATTTTTTACTTGTGTCTTCAGAAGTTTGAATTCTTCAGTGTAATTATTCTAGGTGAATATGCTTATTTTCCTTTTAGAAACGGAGATATAAAGTGATTTTGCTCTTTTTTTTGTTTTTACGTATCCCACTTATCTTTTTGCCTTCTTGACCTAGCAGTTTTGCAAAATTAATTTGACCTACCAGTATCAAAGATACTAAAATATAATTAATAATTTGTAATATTGGAAATTATTCGCAATTTTGGAATTTACAGTTCCAGGAAGCTTCTTTGTGGATGGTGGTGTCCTGCCTAAAGACATGCAGAAAGGTTTCTGAAGTTTGAATTGTAACGTTCTGACCAAATAGCAATACCGTATTCATCTTCAGTAGATATTAATTTACCTGATGGTATTAAGCATTAAAAGCTTAAATATGTATGCTATTAAAGTTATAATTAATAATTTTAATTAGATCTTTATCACAGTGGTACCTTAGCACCTTTACTTCCAGTACTCTTTGACTCTTGAGTGTGCATAAACTTTCTTCAGATTTTTTATGGTTTTAAGATAGTCTTTCAGCAGGCTTTCATTGTCCATGTTGATAATTTTTTCATCAGTTATGTATGTCCATCATCTTAGTACATATTTACTGCAGGTACTCACAACACATGCTACTAGCTAACGATCTTTCATACTCAGCTATTAATCACTAGTTTTTACTATACATTTTATCACCACCAAAAGACTTCAGCATTTTTTGTTATGTTATTAAAACTACTTAATGCATATTAACAAAAATAAAGCATTTACAGCCTTTCCATTTTAAATTGCTTTTGTGTATATGTGTGTTATTTTTCTATTTTTGATCTTAAGTTTACTTAGTTGTTTGGTAACTTTTTTTTTTTTTTTAATTTTTTTTTTTTTTTAATGTTTATTTTTAAGACAGAGAGAGACAGAGTGTGAACGGGGGAGGGTTAGAGAGAGAGGGAGACACAGAATCTGAAACAGGCCCTGGGGCTCTGAGCTGTAAGCACAGAGCCTGACACGGGGCTCGAACTCACAGACTGAGATCATGACCCGAGCTGAAGTCGGACGCTCAACCGACCGAGCCACCCAGGTGCCCCGGTAACTTTTTATTATAATTTCAACTTGGAGAATAGTTGCAGGAAGGATAAAAGCTTTTGTATATTCTTTACTGAGATTTACCCTCAGGAAGCATTTTGTCCTGCTTCCTTGATCTATTTGGTGTGTGTGTGTATTGAGGTTTATTGTTTTGAGCCCTTTGAGATTAAATTGGAGATGTTGGACTCTTTCTACCATTAAATACTTCATTTTGTGAGAACAAGAACATTCTCTTAAATAGTAACAGTACAGATACCAAAATGAGGAAATTTGATGATGGTGCAGTACTATTATTTAATATACAATCTATGAGCAAACACTTAGGTTTTCAACATCTATCTCAATAGTTTTCTTTATATTTCCCCATTATTCCTAATTTTTATTTAGTTGCAGTAGTAGTGTATATGTGCTTTTTTATTTTTTTCACTTAGTTGTATTTTTCCATATTGCTCCATAGTATTTCAGTTAATACCTTTACTTATTACATTGTTTTCCATTTAACAAATTGTTTTAAAACTGGCTGGCTAGGCTTCTAGGTTTTTAATTTTGCTATCATTTTTTATTGCAGGGGCCAATTTGCATGAAAGATTGCTCTTTTTCGATTATTTTCTTTTTTAAATGTTTTATTTTTGAGAGAGAGAGCATGCAAGTGAGCACGGGGAGGGGCAGAGAGAGAAGGAGACCTAGAATCTGAAGCAGGCTCCAGGTTCTGAGCTGTCAGCACAGAGCCTGATGTGGGGCCCAAGCCCACGAACTGTGAGATCATAACCTGAGCTGAAGTCAGACATTTAACCTACTGAGCCACCCAGGCACCCCTAGGTCATTTCTTTAGGGTAAAAATGTTCAACAATTGAATTCCAAAGACTTAAATGACTCGATATTTATTATTACTATAGTTATTTTAGTGTTAATTTCTTAACTATGAGCATTGTGAGGAAGGAATATACCAAAATTGTATTTATGTTCTGAAATTTTAGCACATTACCTGATTTCAGTTAGTTTAGTAATAATATTCCTTGAATTAAATGTTTCTCATACATGATTTGTCTTACATAGTCACTTAATTATACACATGGTCCTTGACTTAGGATGGTTCCAACTAAGATTTTTCAGCTTTATGATAGTGCAAAAGCAGTAGCACATTCAATAGAAACCATACTTAGAATTTTGAATTTTGGTCTTTTCCTGGGCTGGTGAGATGTAGTACGATATTCTTGTGATGCTGGGCAATGGTAGCAAGCTGCAGCTCCATTCAGCCATGCAGTCATGAGGGGTAAACAACCATTCTTTGCCCACAAAATCATTCTGTTTTTCACTTTCAGTGCAGTATTCAGTACATTTCAGAATATTCATCACTTACTAATAGCATAGTCTTTGTGTTATGTGATTTTGCCCAACTGTAGACTAATGTGTTTTGAGAGCATTTGAGGTAGGATAGGCTAAGCTATGATGTTCGACGTGTGAAGTATATTAAGTGGTTTTTTGATTTAATGATATGTATTTTCAACTTACAATGGGTTGAGCAGGATATAACCCCATCCTAAGTTCAGGAAGTTCAGGAAGATAAGAATTTTACTGAATCTAATATCCAATGTTAATTGATATTATAATTAATATAGGATTTTATTGTTTCTTTTTTAAAGATACATAAAGTAATGGTGGTATTTACATTCACCACATCTTAAAATCACTAAATACAGTAATTTGTCTTTAATTTTTGTTATTATTCCACAGAGAAACATGGGCCTAGGTTCTCTTCTTCTTCACTTGCAATGGTTCATAAATTTGCTTCTACTCAACCTTTTGTATAATGTACCTCTTTTCATTTGGTGTCATTCTTGTCCTCACTTCTATTGAAGTGGTGCATTGGCTTTGGGTCGTATTTATAATCTGCTTTCAGTTGACTTAACTCACGGTAGTTTGCGCTATTTTAATCTTTAGAGCTATTTTAGAATTTCCTTGTACTTTCATATAACATTGCTTTAGTTTTTAGATTCATGTATTAGGATATTTGAACTCTAAGAAAATTGAAGAAATTCTATTTTAGAAGTTTTTAGGTCTGTAAATAATTTTTAATTTTTTAATTTATCACTTAAATGTTTAGTTTCTATACCTGTGATCTTAAAAAGATAAACATAGTTTACAGTGAAATTTTACAGAAACAGTGTTGGACCACAGCTATATTTTATGGATTTGTGTGTATATATGCACAGTATATGTCTTAGCTCACTCCAAAGCTAACTTTATATAAGTTATCCATAATATTTTTTTTTTTTCCAAGCAAGGCTGGAGCACTTTAGTGCAACTTAATTTTCCTAAAAATTATTTTCATTGTGTAAGCTGGACTTGAGTAATTGTCGTCTCATGTTTCAGTTCAGTAAGCATTAGCTAATAACCTGCTAAACACTTAAATTCTGTACAGAAAGTTGTTGAAGGATATAAAAAAAAGAACACACATCCCCTTAAAGAGTTTAAATGGTAGTTAGAGAGACCATACCTTGTGCTTGGGGCAGTGTTAAGAAAGTACTACTAGAACAATTTAAGGAAGCGTAGTTAAGGGCACATGGTTTGTTGGAGCCAGACTTCTGGGATTTGAATCCAGGCTCTGTCATTTACTAGCTGTGTAAGTGTATAACCATTCTCCACTTCCAACTAGGAAAATGGAGATAAACATACTTCTTGGGACTACTATGAAAAATCAGTTCATATTTATTTATAGCAGTGCCTGACGCATTAGTAAACTTGTTAAATAAAGTATGTACACTATTTTTTGATAGTATCACTTAAATATAAATATTAAAGGAATACAGGCCGAGCTATTACCCTAGAGTTTATAGTTAATTTCACAAAGCTTCATGAAGAAAAAGGTACGTCACCAGTTTGGGGTATTTTGGTTGGCTTTAAAGAAGGAGAAAAGATTTTAGGTGGGGAAAATCATGTTTACAGAGGCATAAAATTGTTACTAAGTAAGGTGAGAGATGATAGGAAACTGCCCTTATTTTGGGGATATTGTGAAATAGCACTGCATTTATAAAAATCTGCTAAGTTGAAGAGCTAGTTTAAATCCAAAAGCAGTTAGTTAAGCAAGGCCTGAGGAGTAAGGAAAGTTGTGTTGGATTTCAGGTTGCAGGTAGGGAAGTGATTGGCCTCACGTAGTCTAGGTGGGAAGCTGATGTATATACTCCGTTTATTTTTACTTATTTTTTTAAGTAATCTGTATACCCAAAGTGGAGCTCGAACTTAGAACCCCAGGATCAGGAGTCACATCATCTACCGACTGAGCTTCCTTACATATTCATTTTTTAAGTTAGAGAGCTACAGAAACCAAATGAGAAGTCAATAAAGCTAAAAGTTGACTCTTTAAGAAGACTAGAAAAGTAGGGGCGCCTGGGTGGCGCAGTCGGTTAAGCGTCCGACTTCAGCCAGGTCACGATCTCGCGGTCCGTGAGTTCGAGCCCCGCGTCAGGCTCTGGGCTGATGGCTCGGAGCCTGGAGCCTGTTTCCGATTCTGTGTCTCCCTCTCTCTCTGACCCTCCCCCGTTCATGCTCTGTCTCTCTCTGTCCCAAAAATAAATAAAAAACGTTGAAAAAAAAAAAAATTAAAAAAAAAAAAAAAAAAAAGAAGACTAGAAAAGTAGACAAATGTCCTTCAAGATTAATCAGAAAAAAAGAGAAGGCATAATTAAATACTGACAATGAAAAAGGGAACATAATCACAGATAGATTAAAAAATAATAGAACATTGGGGCACCTGGGTAGCTCAGTTGATTAAGTGTCTGACTTCAGCTCAGGTCATCATCTCACAGTTCATGAGTTTGAGCTCTGCGTCACGCTCTGTGCGAACAGCTCAGAGCCTGGAACCTGCTTCATATTCTGTGGCTCCTTCTCTCTGCCCCTTTACTGCTCATGCTCTGTTTCTCTGTCTCTTTCAAAAGTAAACATTAAAAAAAATACTTAAAAAAAAAATAGAATACTATCAACAGTTTTATGTCAGCATATTTGAAAGTTTAAACAAAATTAACACAAACTCAGAAAAATACAGACAAGAAAGCTTTGAATAATCCCATAACTATTTTTGTTGTTGTTGTTTTTAAGAGAAGGAGAGTGAACGCAATGGGGGGGGGGGGTGGGGGAGAGAATCTTAAGCAGGCACCACATCCAGTGCAAACATGATGTAGGGCTCAATCTCACGACTCTGAGATCATGACCTGAGCCAAAGTCAAGAGTCAGACACATAACCAACTGAGCCACCCAGGCACCCCAGTCCCATAAGTTGTGGAGTAATAGTTTTATCTTGCACAAAAATACCAGGCTCAGATCATTTTATAGGAGACTTTTCAAGGAATGGATGATTTCAGTGTTCTTCAAACTATTCCAGAAAACAGAAAGCAGGAGAATACGTTCTTTAATTCATTTTCTTGAAGTCATCTAGTCTTAATTTCAGAATCAGGCAAGGATGGTATAAGAAAGGAAAATTATAGTCCTGTTTTGCTTAGGGGAGTGTACATGCAAAAATCCTAAATGAAATACAGGTCCGCAGGCCCTTGACTGCAGTTTTGAAATGCAACAACTTCTGAAAACCAAGTTTTTTGTTTATGTTATTTTTTTTCAAACTTTGCGACACAATCTGATTTGACCTGCTCTTGGTTGCAGAATCTTATTTGAGGCTATTTTTAATCATTGCTTATCTTATTTAGAGTAAATATCCATACAGTTCACTGCAGAACCGACCCACACTTTAATGGGGTTACATAATTGACAGTTTTTGTACTGTACATTATGGCTAATGACTAAAAACTTCCAAATGCTAAAACATATTTTCCTCAAGGGTTTTAGATAAGGGATTTTGGACATATAATAGCAAAAAACATGCAGCAACAGTGTATGGAAGGCATTTTATTAAATTTAATAAATTCATAGAAAACTATATTATGAATAGATAAGAACCTTAACTTGGAAAAAAGGTTTCTACAAATAAACAATTGAAATCTGCAATAAATATCCTGCAACAAATGCCCTAAATGGGGAAATGGACTCTCTTTTCAACCAGGAACAAGACAATGTGCACACTGTCACCACTTTATTCAGTATTATGTGGAGGTGCTAGTCAAAGCAATAAAATAAAAAAAATTAAATGCATGAATATTAGAATGGAGGAAGCAAAATTGTCATTATTGGCTGATGTGATTGTCTATGTAAAAGCCATAAAGGATCTACAAATAAATTAATGGTAGTAGAGGAGTTAACAGAAATAGTTTGAGTAATATCAGTTACCAAAAGTCAATTGCTTCTCTATATATTGGCAATAAATAGTAAAAATAATTGGAGAAGATACTAGTTACAGAAGCATGGTAGATTATCCAGTGCCTGGGAGTAATTATAACATGTGCACACCACTATGTGGAAAGGTATTGAAAAACAGTGAAAAAGATCTAAATAAATGGGGAACTCTAGTGCTTTCCTATCCATGAATATAGCATATTATGAAGAAGTCATTGCTTTTCAGACTAATCTCTGGATTCAGTGTTTCATTCAGAGTGTCAGGGTTTTTCAGGTTACTTCACACAGTGTTTTTAACCCATGTATGGAAGAGTAAAGAGCCTAGAATAGGACACTTTAAAAAAAAAAAAGTTTATTTATTTTTGAGAGATAGCAAGAGAGGGGCGGAAGGAGGGAGGGAGAGAGAGAGAGCGAGAAACCCAAGCAGGTTCTGCTTTAAGCAGAATTGCGATATCATTACCTGAGCCGAAATGAAGAGTCAGATGCTTAACTGAGCCACCCAGGTGCTCCTAGAATAGGCTACTTAAGAAGAAAGGCAGAGGTGGAGTGGTGGTGATGGGTGTATGTGCTTATTTTATCAGATAATGTAAAAGTTTAGCATGTAAGACTGGTATTGGCACAGAGATAGACATATTGACCAGTAGAATAGAAAAGTGCACCTCAAAACATCTAGTCTTCTGTCTTGGAACTGTTATTCCAGTATGGTAGCCAACGGGGCTATTGAAATGTGGCTTATCTGAATTGAGATGTGCTAGTATAGAGGGTGAGGAAAGGCCTCCCTGAGAAGTGTCATTTTAAGTCAGATATGATGGGTTAATAGGACTTAACTAGTGGAATGGTTGGATGGTTGGAAGACTATTTAATGCTGAATGAATAGAGTGTTCATGTTGTGAGAGGGAATGTGGTATGTTCTTTAAAGAGGTCACTGTAAGTGGTCATTAATCTAAGGTAGGTACTGGCATACTTTCCATAGAGTCAGGTAGTATTTTAGGCTTTGCAGGTAATGTAGCCTCTGTTATAACTGTTCAGATCTGCTGTTGAAGTATAAACACAGGCAGCAGGCTGAATTGCTGACCCTTAGTTCTGTGGGAAAGAGTAGTACAAGGAGAGACTCGCGAGTTGGGACTAGACTTGGACCTTTTTAGCATTGTTAGACATTTCTGTTATTTAGCTTTGGAGTGATACATTAGACAGTGGATGGATTTGAAATCACTTGATTTCCATGTGGTGAATGGGTTGAGCCATGGAAAACCAATTAGCATATTACAGTAGTCTAAATAAATCATGATGAAAGCTTTTGAGTAGTTGTAGTGGGAAGGGAGAATGATGGCAGTGGAGGGAATGAGATGGATTTAAGAGTACCTAAAATCTCTAAGATTTGATGGTGTATTGTTTGGGGAGAAAGAGTGAGAATGGTAAATGAGATAGGAAAGATACCTTCTTGGTTTCTGGCTTATGCAGCTTTAACAGTGTTGATGCTGTTTATGATGTAGAACATTAGAGATTTACCAGGTTTAGAGTTGGGGAGTGGAAATTATAACTTTGGTTTTAGAGTTCAAGTGGAGATGTTAATTTGGCAGTTAGATGTTCTCACAGGAGAGGTCTGAGTTGGAGATACATATTTAGGACACATTGAAGTAGAGATGGCAGATGAAATTAACCTTGGGGAGTACAGAGGAGTGCCTACCAGAGCCTTGAGTAACTGCCAGTGTTGAATGACTAGTCTTTTGTTCCATTACGGTGGATTAGTTTCTATATTCATTTTTAAATTAAATACTCTTATGAATTCTGAACCCAAGTTTATACATTTCTTTGTGTTTTTTTTCCCTCTAAGAGGAGAGGTCATTCTGTTTACCTTTGTTCTTTGATTCCAAGATGGGAGCTGTAGTCTTAAAAACCTTTTTTCAGATTCCTTAATACCTAAAAAGTTATGACTTTTGGGTATTAGTGGCATCTAAGGAAGATCTGTTTCTCTTAAAGTGGGCTTGTCATTCCTGCCAAAGAAGGCTTTATGTTTGATCGTCCTTTATTCTCTACTCCAAAATGAGTTTAGTGTTAGTTATGAAATCAAAACCTTTTAAGACATTTCTTGATTGCAACCATCAGAATTACTTTGTTTATATCATACACATAAATATTTCTACATAGATGAAATCTCAAAAAACAATACTGTATACATTATTTTGATTTTCTAGTCCATTACAGTGAAATAAAGAGGTGCTGGTTGTGACCTACTGAATTGATTTCATAACTTACAGGTGTTTGAAAAAGTGCTTTAAGACCATGAACTGAATGAGAAATTTGAGTTGCATTGGTAAAATTGCCAGTTTTTAATACACTTATTCAATGAAATGAGGTATACCTGTGATCAAGCCAGTTTGGTTTTTCTTCAGTATCTATTTCTGTTACGCTAGCTTGACTCAGATCGGAAATAGTAAATTATTTGTTGAATTTTATGGTGCATTAGAGTGAGTTGGTATTTCAGCTTCTTTTAATACTGTTTTTCTGTCTTGTTTCCAGGTCCTGAGTCTTTTCATCCTCTTATTTATATTAGTGACTACCAATTCCTCTTTTATTCTCAGATGTTGCTTCTAGTCTATATTCTTCTCGATGTATTTTACTGCTTCTTTCTTACTAAACCTGATTCTGAGATAATGCCTTAGAAGATTCTGCTGCTTTAGCCCTTGTAATACGGTTTGAGGAAGGATACCAAAATAGGCATGTTACCTTTAAAAAAAATGAAAGGGGTAGATGCCTATGTATGTAATGAGTCACAAAATGTTAATTTAATATTAATAAATAGTGAATTGATACCTGCTATTAATACTTTAGATTCTTTTGAATGTAATGAATCTTAGGTTTAGTTTTTACTTCTGACTTGTAGAATCTGTCTTTGTTAAATAAAGTACTTTTAAATATACTGTTAATCAAACAGTGGTGGCCAGAATTTTTTTTTTTTGATTTATAAATTGTTCATTCCAGATATAAGAATGAGATATATATCTGCATTGAACTGTTTTGTCTGTATCAAAATGCATAAGTTACAGGGTAAGTTTGCCTTTCACTTCTAGTGTGTATCCCTTAACTTGTTGACAGTTAATTTGATGGACTATCAGTGTTCACATCTGAGAAAAACTGAAATTCTTTAAAGAATTTTAATCAAGGCTAAATAAAAATTGGATGCTAAAAAGCTTACTGTAGAAAGAACAATACTTTTAGATCAGATACAGATAAAGTAGGCTTAGACTTTGTTTAATGAGCAAGGTCATTTAACGGAGCCTTGAACTGCTTGGAAGTTTCAGGTTTTCTATTTTCTATTTTGGGAGAGTACCTTAGTTTTCTTGTTGGCAGAGTACCCATTATATTGATTATTATCTTGCAGATATTCCTTAGGGGAGAGAGAGTGTGGGTCACTCTTGTAAAGGTGATATATTCAGAAGAAAGGGAAAGCTGCTTTCCCAGACTCTCCTCAGTCAGCATCTTTTCTAGACTATGTATCTTGATTTGGGACTGTACCCATTTGTAGCCAGGGAACTCTGGCCAGGAGAATAGAGTTTATGGTACTAAATATAGGCCTGAGCCTTTATCCCTAGAACTTTGGGTGGAGTTGCCTTTCCCCCAAATTGGGTAATTTGTTAAGGGATGAAAACCATAATATCTGTTACAAGGAAGATTTATATCTTGTTTATAATAAATTTTTATGGCCTGATACAGTATGTTGACTGTTGTCAGTTGAAGTCAGTATGAGTATGTGGCTTTGTTTTTGTAGTGGTGAAAAAGAACCCTTTATGTGTGTGTGCTTTTTTTTTTTTTTTTAAGTAATTACCATTTAGTTTTGACTTAAGGAAACTGTCAATTTATTCAATGAGCATCTTATTGAATGCCCACTATGCTTGAGCGCTGTTTGAGGTTAAGGGTACAGGAATGAATTGGTGTGTGGGCTCTGCTGTCAAGGAATTCAGTCTAGTAAAATTTGTTGTTGAAAATTAAACATTTTATACTTAATTGAGATTTAGCAGAACTTATGGTTCTTTAATATTTCCATTCTCATTTGGAAAGCATTTGGTGAGGTGTTCTTTAGTAACCATTTCAATTGCTTTCTTACTGGCTATTGGCTAAATTGGTCTATGCCTGATTATTTACATGAAGTTCCTAAAATTTCTCATAAAGTGGGTGACGTTTCTGGTGCCAGATACATCAATTTATGACATTACATAGGTGTGGATATATTATGTGAGTATTTCTGTTTGTGTTTTACAATTTGCTATTTATTTGTTCTGTGCTGTCCATTTGACCATGATTTTTAACTTTTCAAATTCATATTGAAAAATACGTACATGGGTGAGGTTTGGTTTTTTTTTTTTAATGTTTATTTTTGAGAGACCGCATAAGTGAGGGAGGGGCAGAGAGACAGAGGGAGACACAAAATCTGAAGTAGGCTCCAGGGTCTGAGCTGTCCGTACAGAGCCTATTGCAGGGCTTGAACCCACAAATTGTGTGATCATAACCCGAGCTGAAGTTGGGATGCTTAACTGATTGAGCCATCCAGGGTCAGCCCCTATATGGGTCAGTTTTTAAAGTATATTTATTTTACTCATGTGTTCTAATAAGGCTTAATTTAAATACTTGTATCATTGGTGTGCTTTTTTTTTTTTTACTAACTTAGAAGCAAATGGAGCGGCACCTGGATTGCTCATTTGGTTAAGTGTCGAACTCTTGATTTTGGTTCAGGTCATGATCTCCCAGTTTGTGAGATTGAGTCCCCAAGCTCCGCGTCAGACTTTGTGCTGTCAGCGTGGATCTTGCTTGTGATTTTGTCTCTCTCTTTCCCTCTGTCCCTCACATATGCTTACTTTTTCTCTCAAAAAATAAATAAATAAATTTAAGAAAATTAAAACGTAAATTTCTCCAGTGTGGCATTCTTTTCAAACTTTTTTTCTTCGCTTTCATAACAGCATATTTTGAATGTTTAGCAAAAACTGGCATACCACAAATTCTGAAATTTTGTTTTTTAATTTTTTTTAATGTTTATTTTTGAGAGAGAGAGTGTGAGCAAAGGAGGGATAGAGAAAGAGGGGGGACGCAGAATCTGAAACAGGCTCCAGGCTCTGAGCCATCAGCACAGAGCCCAATGCGTGGTTCACACCAGCAAACTGCGAGATGATGACCTGAGCTGAAGTCAGACAGACACTTGTCTGACTGAGCCGCCCAGGCACCCCAGTATTGAAATTATTCTTAATTCTACAGCACACTGATTGTAATTGTTAGAACATGTTAATATATCAAGGAGTCACTTAACTCTTTTAACATAGAAAATTAAAGCTTATAATTTTCTATCAGTGGTCAGTTGTTACTGTTCTAAGACTTACGGGTAATTTTACAGGGCTGTCACTTTTATGTACTCCAAAATTTGGTATACTACAAATTGTCCCACTTTAATCCTAGAAGAGTTATTTCTGTAATAGGTATAGTTTTATGATTTCTAACTGTAATGTTTTGTCATCTCAGCTGATGTTGTAAAGGAGTCCTCGAGTAAAAATGACTTAATTTATCAGTGTGAAAAGAAAAACCCCAAAAGACTGCTTTTTAAAAATAGTAATTTTTGATGTTTCCAATTTTTAAGGACAAAATATAAGTAACAAAAGTGATGTGAGTGTATCTAACTTATCCATGTGGAAGGTAAACTTCAAACATTTTTTATAAAGTAATTGTTTTGAGCTTCAGGGGAATTGTTCTTAACCTTTGAAAATTTGAGGAAAAGTTTGGGTATTTGCCCTGGAAAAATGCACATGCACAAAATTTTAAGGGTTTCATATATTTTCTAAAGCTGTGGACTCTAGCTTAAGAACCTCTGTTGATAATGAGGAAGGAAGAAGACACACTGAAAATTTTATCTATTGATGATAGATTGACAATGATTGATGTCTGATTGACAAATATTGATGTCTGATTGACAATCGTTAGAGTAACAAAGTACCTAACAGATTAGTTGTGAAGCAAAAGAAAAATCAGTGGTTTTAAAAGGAAGTGCTGGGGGGCTTCTGGGGGGCTCAGTCAGTAAGTGTCCAACTCTTGATTTCGGCTCTGTTCATGATCTTGTGGAGCCTGCTTGGGATTCTCTCTCCCTGTCTCTCTGCCTCTTCCCCGCTTGCTCTTGTGCTTTCTCTCTCAAAATAAATAAAAATTTAAAAATAATGGAGTGGTGGATGTAATAGAAAACATATTTTTATGTGAATACAGTTAATAATATGTATTTGAGGAAACTGGGAGGAAAGCCATCCATTATTCTTTTAAATAGCTAGATGTTTTGCTAGGACCCTCCCCAGATGATTCCATGTTTATTTTTTGGTTGCTGAAGTTGTTAATGGCATTAATAAAATAACTACCAGGTAGATAATTTATATTGAAATGCTTTATAGGAAGATGGCATCTTAGAGATGAATCATTGCTAGAAACCAGTTTGTCTGTTAGTATGAACAAGAACCCAGACCACATTTATTTATCCTCAGTTACTGTCTCTTCCTTCTTTTTGCTGAGTGGTAGCTTAAAGGGTGTGAAAGAGCCTTCACAATATCCCTGATTTCCAAAGTGTGTTTATACTCTCAGCTAGCACCTACAGCTTTTATAGACTTTTTGAAAAAGGATTGAAGAAGCCTTCGGGGAATCCTGGCTTCCATTTAAGGCTTTTCTTCTCTTTTTCTTTTTCCCTTTTCCCTTTCCCTTTTCCTTTTCCATGCCCAATGTGGGGCTTGAACTCATGACCTTGAGATCAAGAGTGGACACTTAACTGACTGAGCTGCCCTAAGGCTTCTTTCTTATACTGACGTAAGTGTGTGATGTGATATAATACTTACTCCTCTCACCTAAAGTAATCACTTTGAAGTAGTTTTATCACTTTGTAGTTTTTTTCTTACTACACTGTAAACTTTTTGAGGAAAGTTCTGATTATCATTCATCTTTGTGTACCTTACAGTACTATTTCTCAATCTTGAGTTACCTATTGAGCTTTTTTAAAGTTAAAATTCTCACACTTCCCAGAAATCTGTCTGTAGCTATCTCCCAAACTTGAGTCCTTCATCCTTGTTTTTATTAGCCTAGCACGATTGTTCTCAACCAGGGTCAGTTTTGCCCTCCAGGGTACATCTGGCAATGTCTGGAAACATTTTTGGCTGTCACAACTGGGGTAGGGAGTTGCTACTGGTAGCTATTGGGTTGAAGCCAGGGATTCTGCTAAACATCTTAATGTTTGTGGCACTCTCCCACAACAAAGAGTTATACAGCCCAAAATGTCAATAATACGGAAGTTGAGAAATCCTGTGTAGCAGAATGTGGTCTTTAAGGAAATTCCTGTGAGATTCTAGAAGTCAGTCATACAAGGCATGTTTGTACCTGCTCTTTATGAAAGGCAAGATTTCCTCATAGGTCATAGATTTTACTTCCCTCTCCTTAACATGATTGGATGAGAATATATTTTCAGCAAGGAGCTACTGTGGGCCAAAGCTACATGCAATTGCTATTTATCCTACTTAGCTGATCTTTATTCTGCTATAAAATACATTGCTTACATTTCATTGTCCTAGTCTTTAAAAAATTTTTTTAATGTTAGTATATTTTTGAGAGAGATGGAGGGGCAGAGAGAGAGGAAGACACAGAATCCAAAGCAGGCCCCAGGCTCTGAGCTGTCAGCACAGAGCCCAACACGGGGCTCCAATCCACAAACCGTGAGATCATGACCTGAGCTGAAGTTGGGCCCTGAACTGACTGAGCTACCCAGGTGCCCCCATTGTCCCAGTCTTAAATTTGTCATAATTTCTTACTTGGGTTATTGCAGTGATCTTTTCTTTCTTCTTTTCTTTTCTTTCTTTCTTTTTCTTTTTTTCTTCCAAGAGAGCATGAGCATGGGAGAGGGGCAGAGAGAGCGAGAATCCCAAAAGGCTCCATGTTTAGCACAGAGCCCAATGTGGGGCTTGATCCCATGACCCTGGGATCATGACCTGAGCTGAAATCGAGTCGGTTGCTGAAACAAATGAGCCACTAATGATCTTTTTCAAAATAGCAATTTTAATATGAGATAATTATAGGTTGACATGCTCCTATAAAATAATGCCAAAAGATCTCATACACCCTTTGCCCAGTTTCCCACAAATGTAACATCTTGCAAAAATTGTAATACAATATCACAACCAGGGTATTGACATTAATATGATTCACAAATCTTAGTTTTCCCCGAGTTTACTTGTACTGTGTGTGTGTGTATGTGTGTGTGTGTGTGTTTAGTTCTGTGCAGTTATTCACATGGGGTAGGTTTGTATATTGACTACTGCAAGGTGCAAAACAGTCTATCACCAACAGATCTCTTCTGTTGTCTTTTTATAGCTATGCCCTCCCTTCTCCTCAATCCCATCCATAACCCCTGGCAACCACTAATTTTTTTTACACTTTCTCATTTCTTAATTTTGCCAGTTCCAGAATATTATATATAAATAGGATCATACCATATGCAACTTTATGGGATTGACCTTTTTTTTTTTTTTTTTAGCATGATTCCCTTGAGATTCAGTCAAGTTGTTGCCATAAATCTATAGTTTGTCCTTTTTTTTTCCTTTTTTAAAAATTTTCCTGAGTAATATTTCCACGGTGTGGATATACCACAGTTACTTAACCTGTTGATGGATATATGTTCTTTCTAGTTTTGGGCTATTATGAACAAAGTAGCTGTAAACTGTAAAATTTTATACAAATTTTGTACAAATTTTTATATAAATACAAGTTTTCATTTCTCTGGGATAATGCCCAAGAGTTTACACTGGGTCATTTGGTATTTTCATATTTAGTGTTAGGAGAAACTGCCAGCCTATTTGCCAGAGTGGGTGTACCATTTTAGATTCCCACTAGCAGTGTGTGATGGATCCAGTTTTTCCACAGCTTCATTAGCATAGGTGGTACAGTAACTTACGTTTCTATGTCTCCTGTTTACCTTTGCTTCACACTGTTGTTTTATGTTGCTTTCTGAGGAATAATACTGAAATAGAAGTGCCTAATCTGTCTCTCTGCAAAATATGTTTTGTGGCCTCTGTGTAAAGTTCCTATTTCTTAGGGACATACCTGAACCCCTTTGCAGTGTGGTCCTTACCTTCCTTTCTATCCACATTATTTGTGCCGGCACATTCCAGGTGTACTGAAATAGGTGTTAAATAGATGCAAAACAGTAGCTATCTTAGAGTTATTGTGACAGTTAAGATTATACATGTAATATTACCAAGTACATAGTGTATAGTTAGCAGTAAATAATTGGCAGTTTCTAGTGATTTCTGATTTCTTATGCTGACATATGGTAGGCACCCAAATGTTCAGATGAGAAAGTAAGTGACCTACAGACCAGATTCACTTCTACATTCCTGAAATATCCCTGAACTTCATCTCTTACTTTTTAAGTTCTGCCTTTTGAAGTCTGAATTTAAGCCTTGCATCCAATTATTTTGGCACTTAGTCACATACTATTTTTTATGTGCTGTTAATTAAATGATAGGTAGTGAGATTTGTTTTCTTTATAACATATTTCTTGAGAGCATTAACCTTACTTGCAACAATTTTTGTTTTGCACAATACCTAGCATGATGCTATGCACATGGTGCTCAGTTCTTATACACTATTGAAAGTACATCACCTTACATCCAAATGAATTCCTACAGAGTTGGCTGTTTAATTCTTCTTGTAATTTTATGATGTGTAATAATTATTCTGTGCAAATCCTGATTTTATAGCTTATGTACATGCATATAGTGACTTTTATAAATAGATCTGCAGAATTAGGTATAATGAAACTTTGCATAAACTGGTAAGTACACCAACAAACAGTACTTTGTGTATTAACAAATCTTATATGGTAAAAGCTTTCTCTGGTTCCTGTTGTAATTTTGTGTGCTTCTGTCAGTGTTTACTGAGCATCTATTTATCATGTAGTATCACTGTATTTTGTCAGTACAGGTACCAAAAAAGGGAAAAATGGACAGTTTCTCCATAGTATTTTGGAAGTAATACCAACAGGGCTTCTTGTGCAATTGCTATGGAGAGTAAGGGAAAAGGGAAAAATCAAGATTGACTCCAAGATTTATGGTCTAAACCAGTGGATAGATTTACTGAGATAGTGAAGACTAGGGTGAAAGGTTTCAGACCAAAGGGAATCAAGATGTCTGTTTTGTGCTTTTTATGTTTTATGTTAAAATATCTAGGTCGAGATCCCAGTGAAATTATAAAGGTTACATGTATGAATCTGGTACTTAGAAGAAAAGTTGTCATTGTCAGGATGTAAAGAGATTTACAGCTAGGGATTAGATGAATTCACCTATGGGTACAGTATAGTCAGAGAAGAATGGGGAGCTCAGAACTGAGTTTGAGTAAACCAGGAAGAGTTGTTGGCAGGTGAAACTGAAAAAGGAATCCTTTGAGCCAACAGTAGTGAAATGGGAGCGAAGAGAGCAAGTGTTTAAAGAAGTAGTCAGGAAAGAATGTTACTTAGAGCTCAACAAGGATGAAGAGAATTGTTTCTTTTTAATTTGGTAGTGTGGAAGTATCTAATCTTAACAAGAAATTACGTAGAATGGAAGAGAAAACAGAATGGAAGAGAAAACCAGATGGAAGAATGGGATGTGAAAAATAGTAGATGTAGATGGCATCTCCAAGAAGTTTTGCTGTAAAAGGGAGTAAGACACCTGAAACTAATACATAACACTGTGTTAATTAACTGAAATTAACATAACTTAAAAAGCCAAGAAAAAGAAAAGGAGCAAAATTGGGGTAATAGCTAGAAGTTAATGTGGAATCAAAAGGGTTTTCATGTTTGTTTTCAAAGATGACAGGTGGTAGGGGGTACCTGGGTGACTCAGTCATTTAAGCCTTGACTCGTGATTTGTGCTCAGGTCATGAACTCACCTTTCATGGGTCCTGAGTTAGGCTCCGCCCTGAAGGTGCGGAACCTATTTGAGGTTCTCTCTCTCCCTCTATCTCTGTCCCTTCCAGGTTCACTCACTTGCGCTTTCTCTCTCTCTCAAAAATAAATATTAAAAAATATATAATTAAAAAAATAAAAATGATAGGTATTAGAGAGTATTTATATGTTCAGAAGAATGACCTGGGGAGGGACAAATGTTATAGAAGAGAAGGGGTAGAGAATTAGTGGTAACTCTTTGTATAGTTCAAAGAATTTAGCCTTGAAGACAACTCCAATGTTAACATTGCTCCTTAAAAAAAAAAAAAAGTCATTACTTTTCCTGTCCTTTTATTTTCAACTCTTAGGAGATCCTTTGTTTCAATGGCATGTGTGTAATTGGGTTTAATTTTGTACCAAGTCTGAGAATCTTTTATAGTTAATCTTACTCCATTTATATTTATTTTTGTAAGTTTCAGTTTGCTTTTTTTCTTGTTTCCTATTTTTATTCTACATTAGTAGGGAAAAAAAGGGTAAGAAAGAAAAATGAAGGAACTGTTAGTGTGCCACTTATTTTTGTCATTAAATATATATTGAACCTCTATTTTACTTTATTATCTTTTTTACCTTTCCTAATAGTCTATCATAATATTTTGTCATGCATTAGCACAATTACATGATCTCTTATCTTTTCCCCTTATCTTTTAGAGTATGTTGAGGCTTTTGGTTCTGGCCTATTATCTAGTTATTTTTACATTTTGTAGCTTTAGCCACAGAATTGTAGGTAATGTTTGGTTATTATATAGCCACACCACTGTAACTTAGAATTAGTTCTGTGTGTTTAACTATATACAGTGTTCATTCTTTTTTCCATAACACAAATTCTTCACATATAAGTTCTTTATTATCAGTGCTATTCATCATGTGTTTTAAGATTTTTCAGGAGTTTGTGCTGTAATTTAAATACTAATTATTACATACTTGAGAACTTTAAAAAAGGTTCTTGTTGGTTGTTACGCACATCTGATTTGGCATACTAGCTAAGTAAAGAATTCTTGACAATCTTTTTCCTGTTAACATTCCTACAGGTGAATCTTCTGACTTCTAGTTTTCCTGAGAACTTTAAAGCTAGCCTGATGTTTTCCCTGTACTGTTGGTTCTTGATTTCTTCTGTCTGGATGTTAAGATTCTTTGAAGCTTACTGAGTTGAATATGATATATCTGTAACTTGATGGTTCATTCCTATTTTTTTATCGTTGTTATTACATGATGAGATCATTTAATTTAATCTACATTGGTGTTCATTATTTCAGGAGAGATCTCAAATCCCTTTGTACTTTCTTTTTTACAGGCACTATACTAGATCTTTGGAGTATGTTGATGAACAGAGCAGATAAAAACCCCTGCCCTTGTTTGGAGCTGAAATTGTAGCAGGGGGGCACCAAAAGATATAATAATAATATAATAAAAATACATGAGTAAAATGTGTAGTGTTGTGAGTAGAAACAGCAGTATAAGGGATTGGGAATACTGGGCAGGAGCTAGAAGACAGGCATTAAAATTACAGTTTTTAATACAGTGTAGGTAGAGGTAGGCCTCATTGAGATGGTAAAGGGAACAGCCAGTATAAGAGTCCTAGGTCAGGAGCATGCCTGATTTATTAAAACACCAAGTTAGCCATGTGGATGGAGGAAGGGAGTAAGTGATGAAGAAAGTAGAGGGAAATGAAGTCAGATTATAAGAGACCAAGTTCAAGGCATGCAGATTTGTATATGGCTTTATAGGCTGCTGTTTGTGTAGCCACTATCATTCTGGCTGCTTTGTTGAGAATGGTCTGAGAGGATGGTGATAGGACCAGGGGGAATGGATTGAAGCAGTTGATCTAGATGTGCAAAGTGATAGCTCTAAGAAATAGTTAGATTCTATATCTAATACATGTGCTTGACAGTTGGAAGTAGAGTATGAGAGAAAAAGAGGGATCAAGGCTAAGACCAAGATTTTTATAGCCTGAGCTACTGAAAGGTTGGAATTGTCAGTATCTGAGGGATAAGGCTGCATTTGGGGAACATTTTAAAGAAATCAGAAGTTTAGTTTTGTACATTTTTTTAATGTTTGTTTATTTTTGAGAGAGTGAGCATGCGCACATGGGAGAGGGGCAGAGAGAACAGGGTGCAGAGGATCCAAAGCAGGCTCCATGCTGACAGCAGAACTCCAAATTGGAGCTCAAACTCACAAACCATGAGATGGTCACCTGAGCCGAAGTCAGATGTTTAACTGACTGAGCCACCCTGGTGCTTCTAGTTGTGCACATATGAAGAATGATCTGTCTCTTTGAAATTCAAGTGAAGATGTCCAGTAGAATGTTTCAGATGAGTCCAGAGTTCAGGAGAAAGGGCTGAGCTGGAAGTATTTGGGTTATCAGCAATTGGATGACAGTATGAAGAGGGCTGGGACAGATGTTGAGGAAAAAAAGATGGTCAGGGACTGAGGCCTGGGATATTCACAGCATTACAAGGCTGGCTAAGAGGGATCAGCAGAGGAGACAATTAAGGGGAGAGTGAGTGAGGTCATACAGGTGGTGTTCTGAAAGTCCAGTGAAGAGAGTGACTGCTGAAAGGTCAAAGAAGGTGAGAGTTGGGAACTAACTGTTGCAAAACAAAACCTTGATAAGAACAGGTTTATGGAGTAATGAGGGTGATAGACTAATTTGAGTACATAAAAGAGGGAATGAAAGAGGAATTGGAGACCTCTAGTCTATATGACTTCTGCAGAGTTTGTCTGTAAGAGAAAATGGCATTATGGGGCAAATAGGAGAAGATGATTGAGACTTTTTAATGTGAAAGAAGGGGTGCCTTGGTAGCTCCTTCAGTTGGGCATCAACTTAGCTCAGGTCATTATGTCATAGTTCATGGGTTCAAGCCTCGCATGGGGCTCTGTGCTGACAGCTCAGAGCCTGGAGCTTGTTTTGAATTCTGTGACTTTCTCTCTGTCCCTCCCCTGCCCTCTCTCTTTCTCTCAAAAATAAATAAACATTAAAAAAAAAAATAAAATACAGTGGAAGCAAGAGTAGTTTTTGGAGTGTGTCGTAGGAGTGATACAGTAGATGAGGGATCTCTGATGATGTTTTTCACTTTATTCTGATATTTTCAATTGAATCTTCACTAAAGAGGTTTTCATTTCTTTAATTGGTTTTTTTTCTTCAGTTTCTTTACATTTTGCTTCCTCTTGTCTCATTTTCTTGATGTGTTTTTTTGGTTTTTTGTTTGTTTTCCTCCCAAGAATCCCATCTTAAGAGAGTAGAGAAGACCAGATATTCTTGTTTCCTGGGTTCATTCTTTGAAAGCCAAGTTAACTGCTTTTTGCTATTTTTTTTCTTTGGTTGGTTGTTTACAAATGAAGCAGTTGAGGCATTATGTTTTTTAAGTGTTATTAATTACAGTAGTTATTTGACAGTGTTGCTTATTAGATGCCCTTCTTTGTTGTGTTGCTGATCTTCGTGAAGCGGGAGCACAGCTCCTGGAAGAAGCTATTTATATACCGTTTCCTGGTCCTGTTTTCTTATACTAATGATAGTTTTTAATATCTGCTGGACATTTAATTGATAACATTGTTTACATTATTTGTGAATGGGATATTTATTTTATTGCAGACATTCATTTGTAGCAGACGTGACATGAGATTTGCCTAAGTGGCCAGAAAAAAAAGATGGTGGGCATTTGCATTTAAGCAGAAATGAGGATATGTGTGACTGTAGTATGAATTAAAAATTGGGTTATCGTAAATTAGATGTTTTCCTGCTGGCGTAATTATTTAATTAGGGCTGCCATTTCTGACAATGCTTCTTTAATAACTGTGGAAATAAATTAGCAAATAACCATACTCCTCTTTTTTTTCCTTGCATTTCAGAGAATCTTGATGGCATTTTTTTATAGCAATTATAATCATCTAACCTTAGTTTAACTTAAAACATTCGTTTTTGAATTGGTATAAATTTATCGCTATAGATCAGCAACTCTTAACCAAGGGGTGTATATCAGAATTATGTAAAGTTTTTCAAAATTCACGTTTTAAAAGAAAACCTTGAATTCTGACGATTAAGAACTATCTCTATTAGAAAAAAGGAATCGTGTATATTTTTATTTATCATAAAAGCTAACACAGGAATGTCTAATCCAAAACTTTTTCTGCATAGAATTTTCTTTTATATCCATGTCAGTTAGTAGAAAAATTAGTAAAATCACAGAACTTTTTACTCTTTTTTCCTCCTAATGTATATGAATTAAAACTTGAGCTGTCAGGGCAGTTCTGTGTTAGTCAATTATCCCTTTAGAGTTTGCCAGAAATTCCATGCTGTAAGACATTTAGCCTTTCATTACCTTAGAGTACTATCCCTGAATCTTGGTATAACTACAGAATTAAATAATTTGCCCTTGAAATTTTACAGACCTTGGGGGATATTCCCTGAGCGTAAGCCACAGAATCAATCTACCTTACTTTGCTTCCTGTCTTCACCCTCCCAATTTCAGTCAAGTATTCAGTGCTTACTAGATGAAGTTTACACTTCATTTTTTCCTCCTTTGTTATGATTCCAAGGATAAGGGGTGGAATATTTTTAGAGTCATCTGAAAGTTTAGATTGATTCCTAAAGGGCAGTATTAAAAAGAGGATTTCTTAAGAATTGACTGGAACATTTAGGACCAACCAACTTACTTTTCTACAACTGTGTTCTTTAAGTGGCAAAGATGTATTAAGATCTTTGTATCACTTCATTCCTGTTGCTCCTACCATAGGCTAGGCATTGCTGTTTTCATTAATCTACCTAAGTATAATCTTTTTAATTGTTGTGTTAACTCTTTAAAGAAAATACATTCATCTTTGCCTCAGTTTTCAGTTTTCTAATCAAATTTTGCAACTGATAGTTTGCAGCCTAGAAAGTGCCTAATGCTCCTGAGAAAGAGGACTCTGCCACTATCCTATCTCAGTTTTGAAATTAGAGTGTCTTCATTTCCACTTCCTTGCATAATGTTCTGCTTTGGTGGTGGTGGGAGTGGAAGGATTATTTAAGGAGTAAGGATCTACACTACTGGTGGGTTTAGGTCTTGACCCAGATCAAACACTCCAGTGCTTTCTTGGCAATATCCTAGATACCTAGTTATATTGTATATGATTTGTACACACCAGGTTTGTATATAATCCCTATCACCATTGTGATATAGTACATGTGGATTTAGACATTGGGTTTCGTGAGCTCTGGAAGTTTGCTAGGTGGAACAGCCTAAAATTGAAATGAAGAAAGGACTTAGTTAATTATTTAAGATAGCCAGAGACTTGGAAGAATACATTGGGGGATCCATCCAAAGGAGAGACTCCTGCAGGAGGAATGGGAAATTAAGATGAGGAGTATTGCTTTAGGGATAGAAAGCTCTCTCTCCCCTTTTCTGATAAGAAATGTTATGTTTTTATCCTATTTATAAGTCAGTAATGATACTTATGACAAATTTGAATAGATCTATGATTTATAACAGAAAATAAAAGTTCGTAGGTAAACTAAAAAGGGAACAAGGGCTGTCAATAGAAGTGCTCTGACATCTTTGAATTTCTGAAAATTTACTTATCTTCGTATATTTTAGAGATTCTCAATGGGGGATACATAATAGAATTATCTTTGGAGATGCCTATAGTATCCTACTCCAGAAAAACTGACTCAGAATCTCCTCAGCAATTCTAAACTTCGATAGGTTTTTCAGATGTTCACTTCTTGGTTAAGAACCCATTTTCTCCCAGTGCTGTATTGAAGTTAAACTCTAAAAATCAGTATTTCATTTTGTTTTTACTATTGTGAAAATGTTTTATCAGTTACTTAAGAAAACATTTTAACATTTAAGATACAGTCAGTACATGGGAAGAAAATGGGAAAATGAGAAAAGATAAATGATGGGACTAAAAGTCATGAAGTTACATAGCTTCATTGTATAATCAATAATTAAAGTTATATTATGTTTTTATAAATATACCTATATGCAAAAAACTGACTTGGACCTGCCCTAAAGACCAAATAGAGTTAGTAAACCACACCTAAACTGAATTGAGCATTGCTCACTTTGAGCTTTTCCTTTGAGTTGGTATTGAAAAATGACCTTTTCTAATTTCCCTACCTATCCAGTTTCCTATTATTTTCCAGAGGGAACATTTTTTTCTAGTCATATTTCCTCTGTTCACTTTTTGTCTCTTTCCATTGCTCAGGTTGATGCTTCTGGCAGAATTTAACTGAGTCCCATATTGATGGTCATTTAAGTTGGATGTGGCTTTTAAATAAATCTTTTGATATCAAATGTGTATTTACATTGCTTAATACTCATGCTATTTTGAAGGAAATTTTAACAGTTTTAACTTGAATATGTTTTCTTATAGCAGAAAAAGAAAACTAAGAACTTCAATCCACCAACACGTAGAAATTGGGAGAGTAATTACTTTGGGATGCCCCTCCAGGATCTGGTGACAGCTGAGAAGCCCATACCACTATTTGTTGAAAAATGTGTGGAATTTATTGAAGATACAGGTAGGATAGAAGTATCACTGCAGAGATTTAATTTAAAATTTCACTTTTGCTATACCAACAGTTTGTCAAATGTTCATGATTTATAAAAGCTAAGTTTTGAAACAGATGTGTAGTTCTCATTAGGATTGATTGTGTTGAGTGTTCACTCTAGACATAACTATCTGATATTTTCAGAAAACTTTGTTCTTAGCCATTAATGCTTTTGTTGGATTTCTCTCTAATAAATGTTAAACTTCTCTCTAAAATGTTAAACTTCGCTTATCTGGAATTTAGAATAAGTTGATGATTAAATTATGCTACTATTTAATCATAGTTACAATTTAAACAGATAATTTGAAAGTTTTGAATATTTTTTAAGTCTAGTACTATTTTTATTACCCATTTTACATATGAATATTTTAAATTTCATAGCAATATTTATAAACGTATGAAAGACTGCTGATTTGAGATGTTACCATTTATTTGTTAGCACTAGCTCTATGTGGTTTATATGCTGTATTTTTAAATATTTTTTGAGAGACACAGAGAGAGAGAGAATGGGAGTGGGGAGGGTCAGGGAGAGAGGGGGACAGAAGATCTGAAGCGGGTTCTGCGCTGACCCCAGCAAGCCAGATGCAGGGCTTGAACTCAGGAGGGACTGTAGAGATCAAGACCTGAGCTGAAGTCAGGTGTGTGCAGATATCCTCGCTATTTTATTTTTTTGTTTTTGTTTTTAATTTTTTTATATCCTCACTATTTTAAAAACAAGCCTGTGTTACGTTTACTTTGCCCAATGTAAACTATTAGCTGAGGGTTGGAGTAGTCTAAAGTTGAGGAATAAAGGTAGAATATTACCATGTTTATTTGTATTTAAAGTGAACATAAGTTAATCATGAAACCTCAGTAATTGACTGGAGTATAAAATTGGATGGTTTGAAAACATGAACTAATCCCATCTTAGCTTTATTTGTTCTTAATGATCTTCTTTGATAAATAAGCATTGTTTAAAGACAAAACTAGGATGTCTGACCTATCTAAAATGTCAGGCTCATTTTTACTTCAGTGTATATTTTAGCCTTTTTAGTCTGATTATTAGCTAAGTTCTATACTAATTGGGTTGTCTGGTGAGAAATGCTGACTTCCTGTTGTAAAAAAGAAGTGGAATATGGGGCATTAACTGTTATCCACTAGTGTTAGAGTTGAAATAGCCTGTAATCTTCTCCCTTCTTTTAATAAGTGTTAATTTATAGAGCATACATTTGGATATACTCTTAATCATTTGTGTTTTCCTTCAACAAAGTGTAGCTTTAGCCATATTTCTTATCTATATTTGTATCCATCTTTAGTATAATAGAAATGTAAAGATTCTTAGAATATTAGCTTTCTGCTCTGAACTTAAAGAATTCTTATTTGCTCTAATAATATAGTTAGGCTTTATGGAAATAACTGAGAAATTAGGAAATATTTTTCTTTAGTAACTAGAAAATAATAAAGTAATAGTCTTTTGTACATTTATTTTTATAATTAAAAATTCTCATTTCTTGAATATCTTCATGGTAATTGAGTGATTTGGTTTGAGGAAAATGAACGAGTTCCAAGTGTAAGATAAAATGAAACTCTATCCCATATTTTAGCATAATTTGAATTATTTCATTTAACTGACAGATAATTTATATATTTAAGTGCTTTGTTAGAAGTATACTGAGGTGGGGCTCCTCAGTGGCTCACTTGGTTGAGCATATGACTCTTGGTTTCGACTCAGGTCACGATCTCACAGGTTTGTGAGCTCAAGCCCCACATAGGGCTCTGCGCTGACAGTGTGCAGCCTGCTTAGGATTCTCTCTCCCTCTCTCCCTCTCTCCCTCTCTCCCTCTCTCCCTCTCCCCCTCTCCCCCTCTCCCCCTCTCTCCCCCTCTCTCCCTCTCTCCTTCTGTCTCTCCCCCACTTGCACACTGCTCTTTCTCTCCCTAAATCAGTAAACAAACATTAAAAAAATAAAAAGTATACTGAGGTACTGTAAGATCACGAGAATAGTTATATAGAAGTTTCAAGTCCACTTCTTTTGTGTTGTTGGTGGTGGTAGTTCTAATTGATTTTACTGATTAATGCTGATCAGTTTTAGAAATTCTCAGTTGTTTGAATTCAGTATCAAATTCTCAATATGCACTGTGGCGCAACCATCTTCTGTTGAAGGTTCAACTTAATGTAAATATATATCAGATACTTACTGTTTAAAAGTTGAACTTGATTATAGATCTTTAGGCATAGTAATATAAATGAGCAGTACTTTTATTGTTATAATTAAGTCTTGTTTAAAGAACTAAACTTTTTAAACAATCTTGAAGAAGCTATTACAGTAGTTTTAAAATTCAATTTTATTGATATAATTTATGTACAGTAAAATTCATCAATTTTAATAGAATGGTGAGTTTTGATAACTCTGTAGTCATTTAAGCACCACCACAATCAAGATACAGAACATTCTCATCACCCCAAAAATCATCCAGTGTATTATCATTAAGTATGGTGTTAGCTGTTGGGTTTTTCATAGATGCTCTTTATCAGGTTCAGAAGTTCCCTTTTCTTGTGTCCAAAATCGATGTTGATTTTGTTGTGATTTTTCTTCATTTGTTGAGGTGATCATATGGTTCTTTTAAAAGTCTGTTTAATGGTAAATTATATTAATTGATCTCCAAATGTTAAAAACTTGCGTCCCTGAGATAAACGCAACTTGGTTATAATGTTTTGTCTTTTTTATATGTCACTGGAGTTAGTTTGCTAAAATGTTGTTAAGGATTTCTGCTTCCTGAGGGATATTGGTCTATGGTTTTCTTGAAGTGTCTTTGTCTGGTTTTGGTATCAGAGTAATAAAATGGACACCACAGACTTGAATCTATTTTCTAAAAAGTTTGTACAAAATTGGTAATATTTCTTTCTTAAATTTGATATAATTCACCAGTGAAACTGTTTGGACCTGGGTTTTTATTTCTGAAGAGGTTTTTGACTGTGGATTAAAATTTTTTTTAATGTTTATTTTGACAGAGGTCACACATGTGTGCAAGTTGGGGGAGGGGCAAAGAGAGAGAGAATCTCAAGCCGGCCCTACACTCTCAGTGCAGAGCCCACATGGGGCTTGACTCATGATCAGGTCATGATGAGATCCAAGACCTGAGCTAGAATCAAAAGTGGAATACTTAATCAACTGAGCCACCCAGGCACCCCTGGATTAAATTTTTTAAATAGATACAGGGATGTACAGATTTTTTATTTCTTCTTGATTTTCAAGGAGTTTGTCCATTTCATCCAGGGTGACAGAAGATTGTTTATAACATTCCTTATCAGTGTTTTAATGCCTGTAGCATCTGTAGTGATGGCTTCTCTTTTGATTTTGTATTACTAATTTGCGTTTTTTTCCCCCCTCGTATTAGAGATTTGTCAATATTACTGATCTTTTCAAAGAGCCAGCTTTTGGTTTTATTGATTTTTTTTTTTTCCTTTTGTCTATTTTTTAATTGAGTGAATTCTGCTTTTAATTCCCTTTTTCAGCTTTCATTTGACTTCTTTTTAGTGTCTTGAAGTAGAAGCCTAGATTAATGATTTTGACCAATCTTATTTACTATAATATTTTCTGTTAAACATTTTCCTCTAAGCTTGTTTTAACTGCATGCCACAAATTTTGGTGTTCACATTTGCATTCAGTTTCAAATACTTTGTAGTTTTCCTTTTGATTTTTTTTTTAAATTTAACTCATTGGTTATCTTATAAGTATTTTATTTCTAAATATTTTCCAGGTATTTTTCTGTTACTCATTTTTAGTTTAATTCTCTTGCAGTTGGAAAACAGCAGTTTGATTTCACTGTAAATTTACTGAGATTGCTTTATGACCCAGAATATAATCTGTGTATGGTGGGACCTTGAGTAGAATGTTCATTAAGATTTCAGGTGAAGGGTTCTGTAAATGCAAGTTAAGATGCAAGTCACATTCTTTGAGAGTACCGCTCAAGTCTTATATATCCTTAGTGATGTTTTTGTTGTTGTTGACTTGTTTTTTTTAATTACTTAAAGAATACTAATGAAATCTGTAGTTGTGATTATATAGGTCTTTCTCCTTTCAGTTCTCTTAGGTTTTGCTTCATGTGTTTTGAAATTCTTTTAGTTAGGGTTATGTCTCTTTATGAACTGAGCTGTTATTATTATAAAGCACTCTCTTTATGCTTCATAATACTCCTTGTGAAGTCTGCTTTGTGTAATATTAATATAGCCAATGGTACTTTCCTTGAGTAATGTTTGTGTAGTGTATCTTTTCCATCCTTTTAGCCTATTTGTATCTTTATATTAGTGATGTACTAGTATTTGAAATATGTATCTTTAAACACAGTTCATTATCAAATATTACACCACTATCATTTATAATTTAAGAACCTTGTAACAGTATATTTAACCTTTTGATCCCTTTTTCTTTTGTTACACATTTTAATTATATATTTTTTCTTTTTTTCTTTTTTTTTAAATTCCAGTAGTTAACATACAGTGTTATATTAGTTTCAGGTGTACAATATAGTGATTGAGCCATTCCAGAAATCACCCCATGCTCTTCATGACAAGTGCACTACTTAATCCCCATCACTTATTTCACCCATCCCCCTACCTACTTCCCCTCTGGTAACCATCAATTTGTTTTCAATAGTGAAGAGCTTGTTTTGGGGCATTTGGGTGGCTCTGTTGGTTGTGTCCAACTCTTGATTTTGGCTCAGGTCTTGATCTCCCAGTTTTTGTGAGTTTGAGCCCCAGGTCAGGCTCTGCTGATGGTGCAGAGCCTGCTTGGGATTCTCCCTCTCTCTGCTCTTCCCCTGCTTCTGCTCTCTCTCTCTCTCTTTAAATGAATGAATGAATGAATGAATGAGCAAGCTTCAAAGAGAGAGTGTGTTTCTTGGTTTATCTCTCTTTCTTTTTTTCCTTTGCTTGTTTGTTTTCTTTCTTAAGTTCCACCTATGAGTGAAATCATGGAATTTGTCTTTCTCTGACTTATTTTGCCTAGGATTTTACTCTCTAGCTCCATTCATGCATTACAAATGGCAAGGTTTCATTATGACTTAATATTCAATTGTATATATATACCACTTCTTTGTCCATTCATCTGTCACTGGAGACTTGCACTGCTTCCATAATTTTGCTGTTGTAGATAATGCTGCAATAAACATAGGAGTATGTATATCCCTTTGAATTTGTGTTTTTGTATTTCTTGGGTTAAGTACCTGGTAGTGCGATTGCTAGATTATAGGGTAGTTATATTTTTAACTTTTCAAGGAGCCTCCATACTGTTTTCTAGAGTGGCTGGATCACTTTGCATTCCACCAACAATGCACAAAGGGTTCCTTTTTCTCTGCATACTCCCCAACACTTGTTGTTTCTTGTGTTACTGATTTTAGCCATTCTCACAGGTGTGAAGTGATACCTCATTATAGTTTTGATTTGCATTTCCCTGATGGTAAGCGATGATGAACTTCTTTTCATGTGTGTGTTGGCCATCTGTATGTCTTTGGAGAAATAAATGTCTGTTCATTTCTTCTGCCCATTTTTTAAATGGATTATTTGGTATTTTGGGGTGTTGAGTTGTATAAGTTCTTCATATATTTTAGATACTAAGCCTTTATTGGATATGTCATTTGCAAATTTCTGCTCCCATTCTGTAGGTTGCCTTTTAGTTTTATTGACTGTTTCCTTTGCTGTCTAGAAGCTTTTTATTTTGATGAAATCCCAATTTTTGCTCTTATTTTTCTTGCTGCAGGAGACATATCTAAAAAAGTGTTGCTGTAGCTGATGTCAGAGATGTTATTATTGCCTGTGCTCTCTTCCAGAATTTTTATGGCTTCAGGTCTCACATTTAGATGTTTAATCCCTTTTAAGTTTATTTTTGTGCATGGTATGAGAAAGTGGTCCAATTTCATTCTTCTGCATATAGCTGATCAGTTTTCCCAGCTCCATTGGTTGAAGAGACTATTTTTCCTATTGGATATTCTTTCCTCCTTTGTTGAAGATTAATTGACCATATGATTGGTTTATTTCTGGATTTTCTGTTCTGTTCCATTGCTCTATAATTCTACAGTATGTTTTAAACATCACAATATATATTTATAATTTTTGTTTTGAAGAGATAATAATTGTTATTTTTAAAAGATATTTTCTTTCAAAAGAAAGAAAATATTACAGTATAAATGTTTTTATTTAACAGCTTTACTGAAATATTCATATATTCTATAGTTCACCCATTTAAAACGTACAGTCCAGGGGTGCCTGAGTGGCTCAGGTGGTTAAGCATCCGACTTCTGCTCAGGTCATGATCTCACGGTTCATGAGTTCCAGCCCCACATTGGGCTCTGTGCTGACAGCTCAGAGCCTGGAGCCTGCTTCAGATTCTGTGTCTCCCCTATTTCTGCCCCTCTCCCACTCACACAAGTGCACGCATGCTTGCGCTCTCTCTCTCAAAAGTAAGTATTTAAAGAATTAATAAAAAAAGTGATCTGCAACGTTTCAATGCAGCCATTTACCGTTTTAAATACATACATACATACCTACATAAATAAAATGTACAATTCATTGATGTTTTAGTACACAGAATTATGCAACTATCAGTGCAACCCATTTTAGAGCATTTTCATTACCCTAAAAAAGAGCCACATACCTATTTAGCCATCACTTCCTATTGTCCATACCCACCCACCCTTAACTTTCTGTCTTTTATTGATTTAACTGTACTGGTCTTTTTGTGACTGGCTTCTTTTAATATAATATTTTCAAGGCTCATCCATATCATAACATCCAGTAATACTTAAATTTTATTGCTCAATAATTTTCCATTGGTGAGCATTTGGGTTGTTTATTCTTTCTGAATATTGCTGCTATGAACATTCCTCTATAAGTTTTTGTGTGGACATGTTTTTCACGTGAGTATATATCTAGACATGGATTTGCTAGATAATATGGTAAGTCTGTGTTTAACTTTTTGAGAAACTACCACTGTCATACAAACTAGCTATATCATTTCACATTCACACCAACAGTATATGAGTTCCAATTTCTCCACATCTTTGCTAATACTTATTTTCCTCTTTTTTGATTATAACCACCCTAGTGAATATGAAGTGATATCTCATATGGTTTTCATTTGCATTTCCCTGGTGACAAATGATGTTATGCATATTTTCAAGTGTTTATTTTCATATCTTTGCATATCTTCTTTGGAGAAATATCTATTTAGATCTTTTGCCCCTTTTTAAATAGAATTGTTTATCTTACTGTTAAGGGCTCTTTATATATTCTGGATACAAGTTGCATTGAAGTATGAGTTGCAAAAAATATTTTCCCAAAAACACATTCCTTGATGGTATCTTTTGAAGCACAAAAGTCAAAAATTTTGATGAGGCCCAATTTTTTTTTTTTTTTTAATGTTTGTTTAAGGGCTCCTGCAGTGGCTCTGTCGGTTGAGCATCCAACTTCAGCTGAGGCCATTATCTCGTGGTTTGTGAGTTTGAGCCCCTCATTGGGCTCTCTCCTGTGAGCGCAGAGCCTGTGTCGGATCCTCTGTCCACCTCTCTCTCTCTCTCTCTCTCTCTCTCTCTCTCTCTCTGTACTTCCCCTGCTTGCGCTCCTCTCTTCTCTCAAATAAATAAAATTTAAAAATAAAAACAAAGTGTTTATTTTTGATAGAGCACAGGTGGGGGAGGGGCAGAGAGAGGGACAGAAGATCCAAAGCAGACTCTGCGCTGACAGTGTGAGCCCTAGGAGGGACTTGAACTCAAACCACAAGATCATGGCCTAAACTGAAGTCAGATGTTCAACTGACGGAGCCACCCAGGTGCCCCATGATGAAACCCAATTTTTTATGATTTTGTCACTGTTAATGGTATGATGTCTAAGAAGGTTTTCCTCAGTCCAAGATTACAGAGATTTTTATTCCTGTATATTCTAAGAATTTTATTTGCTAGTGCTCTTACATTTAGGTCTGTGATTCATTTTGAGTTTATTTTTGTCTGGTAAAAGAAAAGGTCCAGCTTGATTCTTTTGCACTCAGATCTCCATTATCCAAGCACCATTTATTGGATTTTCTTGTCATTCTTTTTGAAAATCAGTTGACCATAAATGTGAATATTTCTGGGCTTCTCCTTATAGTTCACTCATCTATATGGTTATCCATATATGCTGGTATCTCTCTGTTTTCATTGCTGTAGCTTTGTAGGCAAGTTATTGAAATCAAGAAATATTGAGTCCTCCCACTTTGTTCTTCTAAGTATACAGTTATAGGCTAATGGATTTTTTTTCTTTTCATTCAGCTTTCTAAAGACTGTTCATTGTCTTTTTCATGATCTCTAACAGTTTGCTATTATTCTTTTCTGTGTTCCTCTGTGTGTGATGTGTTCTCCTTTCTCCTAAAACTCACAGATGCTTTTAAGGTTATTCTCTTTTTTTAAAAAACAATTTTATTTAAAATGTTCCTTAACATGTGCTTTTTTTAAAAAAGAAAATACTTCTACTTGAGGTTTCTGGACCTCCTTGGATCCTCTTGGTTTGAAATTTTGAAATTTGTAAAATTTTAGGCCAATGTTTATTGAGATCTTTTTTTTGTTGTCTTACTCCCCCTACTTCTGCTCTGGACTCTCAACTACATGTATGTTAAACCTTTTAAAATTTTCCCACAGCTAACTAAAAGCTGTTTGTTAAGCCTTTTTTTCTTTCTGTGTTTCATTTAGACTGTATATCTATTGTTTTGTCTTCTAGTTTATTGATTTTTTTTCTGTATAGTCAAATCTAGAAGTTCCATTTAAGTCTGTTTTTACTGTGTGTCATTTTTCTACCCATCATGTTGGTGGGGTTTTTTTTGTTTTTTGTTTTTGTTTTTTTTACAGCTTTGAGTATACTTAAAAAAATTAGGGATGCCTGGATGTCTCAATGGGTTAAGTGCCCAACTTCAGCTTAGGTCATGATCTCACAGTTTGTGAGTTCGAGCCCTGTGTCGGGTTCTGTGTTTACAGCTCAGAGCCTGGAGCCTGCTTCGGGTTCTGTGTTTCCTTATCTCTCTCTGCCCCTCCCCTGCTAGCACTCTGTCTCTCTGTCTCTCAAATAAACATTAAAAGAAGTTTTGTTTTTTGTTTTTAATTTATAATAATTGTTTTAAGGTCCTTGTTTTACTACTCTTCCGTATTTCATTTCTGGATCTATTTTTTTTTTTTTTCTGTTGGTTTTTTTCTTGATTATGAGTAACTATTCTTGGTAGTTTTGGTTTGATAACAGATATTTTGAATCTTACATTATTGGGTGGTGAGTTTTCTAAATGTTCTTTTTAAAGAGTGTTTAAATTGTTTTGTCATGTGTTAAGTATTTGTGAATCAGTTTGACAATTTCTAGGCTCATATATGTAAGTTTGTTTTGGTGAATCCAGAACAGCTTTTATTCTATTGTTTATTTAGATCTACAATAAGGTGAGAACTTGACCCTATATCCTGTATATTAAAGGTCTTCTGAGAATGGAACTTGAACTATTCTCTGCCCCATCCCCAGGAAATTTCCTTTCCTACATTTGGAGTATTCAACCAAAGATTTTCTGCACGTATCTGAGGGTCTTTCTCTGTGTAGCTCAGCTTCTTTTTTGGTACTCTACCCCTTAAATTTTGGCCTTTTCATCCTTCTTGAACTCCTGTCTCCTGTCTTCTCAACTCTGGTAGACCATTGTGCTCTGTTGTGATTCTACCTTTCTGTATGTTATCTAAAAGCTTTTTGCAGGCACTAAGTTGGATTATTCAGACAGTTTAACTTATTAGCTGTTTTTTCCCCCCACAGATCACTGTTTTGAACTGCCTGTGTCTCAGTGTATGAAAACTTGCTTTATGTAATTTTTCCAGTTTAGTTCTTTGCTGAAGTAGAGCAGTTTGCATAGTAGTTAAGACCTTCATGGTGGAATCAGATGTTTCTATAACAGTTTTTTGATAGTACTGTATAAGTTGTGTTAAGGTCTAGTTGAGAATGACCCTTGAAGTATGAGTGTAAGTTGAAAGTAGACAAAAGTATGTGGAGGAGAGAGATTAAAAAGAAAGGGAATGATAGACTTCTCTCAGGGATTAGTATGATAACCTGATAGATAATGAGGTTGAAAGATAACTCAAAAGTGCCCCTCATATTGCAGGTAGGGCAACTGTAGGTGTATCATTAATGAAAACAGAAATTGTAGGATGAAGAGTAGAAATGATATTTTGATAATGGATTCATATTATGTACATGTTAAATCTTCAGGTGCCTCTGGATAATCCATTTAAAAGCCCCAAGACTCCATTGGCTGTGTGGCTATGGATCTTTGGAAATGGTTTAATCTTAAGATTTTGGCAATTGTCATTGTATAGATATTAATGTAAGTTATGTGTAAGCTATGAAATTCAGGGTGAACATACAGAGTAAGAAGAAAAGTTCAGCACAAATAAGCTGTACAAAAGAATGGAGCTCTAAAACCCCAGAGAGAAGAAAAATTTTAATAAAGAAGCATCGTTATTAACATTGAATATAAAGTCAGGCGACTTAGAATGATAAAATTCATATGACACAAAATTAACCATGTAAAAATATACAGTTCAGTAACATGTAGTGCATGTACAGTGTTGTGCAACCACCTCCTTATCTAGTTTCAAAGATTTTTATCACCCTAAAGGAAACTATACCCATTAAGTAGTTACTCCTTTCCCTATTCTTAATTGGGCCCAGGCTGGCATCCCACCTACCTGTTTTCTGTCTCTTTGGATTGACTTACTCTGAATATTTCATACAAATGGGATCCAATATGTGACTTTTTGTCTGTCTTCTGTTACTTTGCATAGTGTTCATTTATGTTGTAGCATTTCTCATTGTATGGATATACCACATTTTGTTTATCCATTGATAAGTTGGTCGACATTTAGTTTGTTCCACCAGTTAGCATTTGTAAATACCGCTGCTGTAAATATCCATATACAAACATTTGTTTGAGTGCCTGGTTTCACTTATGTTGGGTACATACCAAGGAGTGGAATGTTGAGTCCTGTGGTAATTCTTTATCTTTCTGCATAGCTGTCAAATTATTTTCTACAGTGGATTCACCATTTTACATTTCCACAAGCAATGCACAAGAGTTCAAATTTGTCCACATCCTTGGCAAATGGGAAAGGCAAAATAAGGTTATCAGCAGGAGGAGGTGCACTGATAAAGCAGGAAATTCAAAAACTATAAAATGTAGGAAAAATCCACAAAGTCTCTAATAGGAATGCCTCAACAGTTTCTGAAGGTAGCACACTTTCAAAACCAGAGAAAATTTTCATTAAAATACCATTTTAAAGGAGGAGATGAAAAAGAAAAAAAAGGGGGGGGGGAGGAAATGCTTAGAAATCTGCTGTGAGTCAGGAAAACATGGCAGACTTAGCCTTAGTTGTGCTTTTGGTTAGCCAATGAGATTCTCTAAATATTGGTCTGAAAATTGTGTTTTATTGCACACATCAGTGATGTGTGAAATAATTGAAGTGTATGAGTCTTTGTTTTATTGCTGAGGTGAATATAACTGTATTAACTAAAAGCCTTTTTATTTAAACTTCAGCATTCCTACTTGCTGTTTGGAAGAACTCCCATTTTTTCATCACTTGAACATTTTTTCACAAACATTGTTACCCTGTGTCTTCTCTCCTCTTTTGACTTGCCTACATTTCTGAGTCCATTTTTAAGTTCATTTGCTTGCATACTTCCTCAGCCCCCACCATGTTACTCACTTGTCAAAACCTCAACTTTGGTTAAACTAACCCCCTGCTTACTCTGTCTTGGACCAGCAAGTGGGTTATGGCTATGGATAAACATAAACCATGTGTTTCACTTTAAGTATATAAATGCACATCTGAAGAAATCCTACAATTCCTTAGTTTGTTCTCCTAAAGGATTATTTCTTCTTCAATAACTATTTTGTCTTCATTTTTTTCCTCATACTTTGGAACATATTTAGATCTTCACAAATGTTACGAGGATAGTATGGCTAAACATTCATATACCTTTCACACTTATTTTTGTCACATTTCTTTCTTTCTTTTTTTTTTTGTGAAATCATTTCAGTAAGTTATGAGAGATTATCACACTTCACTCTTAATGAATCTTTTAGTGCGTATCTCCCAAGAGCTAGGACATTTTCCCCACATAACCACAAGTGTCACCTTCAGGAAATTTAACATTGATAAAATTTCCTCTGTTGTCCCATATATTATATATACATATATATATCCCATTATATTTGGTCGTGTGTGTGTGTGCATATATTATATATATACATATATATACATTTATATATACATATATATGTATATATATGTGTATATATATATGTGTGTGTGTGTGTGTATATAATAGGATATTACCTCCTAAGAGCTTTTTGTTCTTTCAGTTCAGATCAAGTCAGGAAGTTCCCTAGACTTGTGTGTGTGTTTTCATGACACCTTTTTTGAAGATGTTAAGCCTATTTTTATAGATTGTTCCTAAATTTTAATGCCTGTTCAGATTTAATTTAAAACATTTTTTGGCTACATAAGGCTGATGTATCCTTCCTAACACATCATTCTAGGAGACCCATGATGTCAGTTCCTAAAGGACTTTTTATGTTGCTTTTGAAATTCTAGGCTTTCAGGACACCTGGGTGGCTCATTCTGTTGGTGAAATCAAGACGGAGCCCTGCGTTGGGCTCCACACTGACAGCAAAGAGCCTGCTTGGGATTCTTTCCCCTCCCCCATTTGTGCATTCATGTTCTCAAAAATAAACAAACTTTTTAAAAATGGAAGTCTAGGCTTTTATTAACCTCAATAGTGTTGAAGAAATGCTAAAAGTTGGTATCATTGACATCTGAATTTAATGATTCAAGTGTGACCTGTTTATTTTTGATCTAGCGAGGAGGAATTATAAGTTAGTAGTCCCTTAAAGAGTTTCTTTAGTTTTAGTATGTTGTATCTAGCAGAAACTCCTTGAGTCTCCAAACATTCAATATTGGCATTTATCCTTGAGATTTTCTGGTATATTAATACTACTTTTTATGGTTTATGGCTCTGGAATATATTTTTATCTGTTAGCTGGAACTTTGTCTTCTTGAAGTAGCTAGTCATTGGGCCTTAGAGTAATGCTTTGTTGTTGTTGGTTTTTATACCGTAGCCATTAGATAATAATCTTGATGTGAGTAAGGACCCTGAGCTCGTAAAACCCATGGCTGTGGTACATATAATTAAGTCCTTACTTAATGTTTAAACAGTTTTTTCATATTAACTGAGTATTTGTCCTTGTGACATTAGTTACACATGAAAAATATTTTAGTCTTTATTTTCTAAGCTACAATTAGTGTTTGTTGTTTTTCCATACAAAGAATGCATGATAAGTGCAAAAGATGAGAAAATGGAGGCATTTGTGCTACAGTGAGATTTCTTAATTTAAATATGTATCACCTGAATAATTTGCATTATGCTGAACCCCCCCACTAAGTTATAATATCCTGAAAACACGAGTTTTGCATTGTAATAATAACATCAAGATGATACACAGTGTGCAAGATGTTCTCTGGTTTTTCTGTGGAGACTATTCTTAGGTGAAAGCTATTTCAAATGCTTTATATGTATAGTAAATTTTTAGTATTCTATAAAATAACTTGTTCATTTAATTTTCATACCTCTATGAATTGTGTGTATAGTTACTGTATCTAGAGGTGGAAACAGGTTTTACAGAGGTGGAAACAGGCTCAGAGAAATTAATTAATGCATATGAGGTCACACAATTGGATTCTAGCTCCACTTAAAATTACTGCTTACAAGTGACTTTTGATAATCAGAGTGGTTTTTTTATTGTTAAGGAAAGGAATTATCTCTTTTCATTATAGCCAGAAAAAAAGTACAAATAAGTCCAAAAAAACCTGAAAAAAACACTTGTAATTTTATGATCATGAGATAAGTTTTATTTTTGTACATATTTTTACAATATATAATACACTTTTAAACATACTGTAGCTTTTTCAAAAGGGGGTAATTAAACAAGGTTTTGTAATATTTTTTTAATGTTTATTTTTGAGAGAAAGAGAGAGACAGTGCACGAGTGGGGGAGGGGCAAAGGGGGAGAGGGAGACACAGCATCTGAAGCAGGCTCCAGGCTCTGAACTGTCAGCACAGAGCCCAGCGTGGGGCTGGAACTCATAAACCGTGAGATCATGACCTGAGCTGAAGTCAGATCCTTAACCAACTGAGCCACCCCAAGCACCCCTGTAATGTTTTTAGTACACAAGCAACATCATTCCATGCAATAAGATAGTTGTCTCTGGAATTAACTTTTTATGACCTGTCATATTCTAACATCTTGATAATCATAGTTTGTTCAGTTATCCTATATTTCTGAATTAAGTCTCCACAAACATTCACTATTGGCAGTTATTCTTTTATATATACATGTTTATATGCTTGTATTTCTGGGCTGTTGTTGTTGTTGTTTTTTCAGAAAAAAATGTTAAGACCCAATTTTTCTATGTGCAACCCCTAATGGTAGAAAGTATGTAACATAAAATAAATGGGGAGATAATATATTGAATGTGACAAACTAATTACTGTAACTTGTCTAATGTGTGACCTTGAGAAAGTCATTTCGCTCTTCAAAGCTTGTTTCCTTTGACATTAAGGCCTCTAGTCAGTTATGTTGAACATGGAATGAAAATGATGCCTGAACTAAAATTTTTTTTGATTTAAGTAATCTCTACACCCAACATGGGGTTCAAACTCACGGCCCTGAGATCTAGAGTTGCATGCTCTACCGACTCAGCCAGCCAGGCACTCCTACATTTAATCATTATAGTAAAGAAAGTAACAAAATGAAAGATTAGGAAACTATTGTTGTTTTTTTCTCCTATATTAAAGATTTAGTGGCTAGGAAATATAGTGACGTTTTAATTCAGTAGATTGAAATTATAATAATTAAATAGTAAATAATAAAATAATAATAAATACTGCCTTTAGCCTTATTATTCCTGTAGTAGCCTGTGCCTAAAATGTTACTTACCATTGCTAGAAGATTCTTACTCCATTGATGTTACTTCTTCTTTATAAGCTTGATGCATAGATTTTTTTTTTGAAGAGGAATTTGAGGTTTACAACAGAAATTTCCCATATATTTCCTGCTCCCACATGTGAACCCCACCCCCACCGCACATTACCACCTTTACTCACCAGAAGAGCACATTTTTTTTACCAAGGATAAATCTACATTAACACATCAAAATCACCTAAAGTTCATGGTGTACATTAGAGTTCACTCTTGGTTTTGTATATCCTATGGGTTTGGAAAAAATTCTCTGTGCTCTTCTTCATCTCTCTCCCACTATCCCTAACTCTACCGTACGCAACAACTGATCTTTTTATTGCCTTCCATCATTTTGCCTTTCTACACTATCATATAGTTGGAATCATACAGTAAGTAGGCTTTCCATATTGGCCTCTTTGACTTAATAATATGCATTTTAAGATTCTTCCATGTCTTTTCATGGCTTGATAACATTTCTTTTGGTACTTAATAATGTGCTAGTTTGTTTATCATACACCTACTGAAGGACATCTGAGTTGCTTCCAACTTCCAGCAGTTATGAATAAAAATGCTGTGAACATTGTCTGCAAATTTTCATGTAGATCTAAGTTTTTAACTCCTTTGGGTTAGATAACAAGGAGTGTGATTGTTGGATGGTATGATACATGTTTTGTAAGAAATGCCAAACTCTTCCAAAGTGCCTGCAATTTTGCATTCTGACCAACAATGAATAAGACTTCCTGTTGTTCTGTATCCTTGCCAGCAATTGGGGTTGTCAGTGGTGTTATTCTAATAGGTATGTAATGGTATCTCATTTTAATTTGCAGTTTTCTAGTAATGTACTCTGTGGAACTTATCTTCATACATTGTTTGCCATCATCATATCTTTCTTCATGGTGTCTCTTAAGGTCTTTGGTTTGTTTTGTAATGGAGTTTTCTTATTACTGAGTTTGGAGAGTTCTCTGTATATTTAGGATAATACTCCTTTATCAGATGTATGTTTTGTAAATATTTTTTCCCACTTTGTGGCTTGTCTTCTAATTCTCAAGATATACTGTCTTTCACAGCACAGAAATTAAAGTCTAGTTTATCAGTATTTTCCTCAGGGATTGTATTTTAAAAGCATCACCATAACCAAGGTCATCTAGGTTTTCTGCTGCTATCCTCTAGGCATTTTATAGTTCTGTGTTTTACATTTAAGTCATTTAATTTTTTACATTTGTAATCCATTTTGAGTTCATTTTTGTCAAGGTTGTAAGGTCTATGTCTAGATGCTTGGTTTTTGTTTTTTTAATGTAGATGTGTAACTTTTGTAGCACCATTAGTTGAAGAGACTATCTTTGCTGTGTTGTATTTATTGCCTTTGCTCCTTGGTTGAAGATCAGTTGACTTTTAATAGATTTCTGTTTCTAGGCTCTCTATTCTGTTCCCTTGATCTTTTTGCATGTGCTTTCCTCAATAATACATTGTCTTGTTTACTAAAGTAGCTTTATAGTAAGTCTTAAAATCAGGTAGTGTGAGTCCTCCAACTCTGTTCTTCTCTTGAATATTGTGTTTGCTTTAAGTTTTGACTTAATCTTTATATAAAATTTAGAATCAGTTTGTTGGTATTTATAAAATAATTTGCTGGGAATTTGGGATTGCATTGAATCTGTAGGTCAAGTTGAGAAGAACTGACATGTTGACAGTATTGTGGCTTCCTATCTATGAACGTAGGATATCTGTCCACTTAACCTAGTTCTTGGAGTTTAATTCATCAGAGTTTTGTGGTTTTCCTTATATAAATCTTACTCATGTTTGTTGATTTATTATATAATTTTGGGGAGTGCTAATGTAAATGGTATAATGTTTTTAATTTCAAATTCCATTTGTTCATTGATATATAAAGAGAACAATTGACTTTTATTTAAACTTGTATCCTGCAATCTTGCTGTAATCACTATTAATTCCAGATTTTTTGCCTGTTGGTTTTCTACTACATAGATGATCATGTCATTTCTTCCCAATCTTTATGCTTTTGATTTCCTTTTCTTGTTTTATTGCTTTGGCAAGTATTTCTAGGATAATGTTGAAGGGCATGGTGAGAGTAGACATCCTTGCCATGTACCTGATCTTAATGGCAAAGTTTCTAGTTTCTTACTGTTAAGTATGATTTCAGCTGTAGGTTTTTTACAGTCTTTATCATATTAAGGAAGTTGTCTATTCTTGGTTTACTGAGAGTTTTTATCATAAATGAATGTTAGATTTTTATCAAATGCTTTTTCTGCATGTTGGTATGATTGTGTGATTTTTCTTTTTTAGTCTAATGATTTAATGGATTGATTCATTGATTTCTTTAATATTGAACCTGCCTTGCATTATCCCATGTGGGATAAATCCCACTTGGTCATAGTGTATAATTCTTACACATTTTTTGATTAAGTTTGCTAATACTTTGTTGAGGATTTTTGCATCTATTTTCATGAGAGATACTGGTCTGCAGTTTTATTTTCTTAAAATACTTTGGATTTATAAGTTTTTTAGCATGTAAAAAATCAGCTTGAGATTAATGGACATATTACCTCAGCATTTGTTTTAAGACTCAACTGACATGTTGAATTATATACTGTGTCTTATTTTATTTTTTCTGTTACATGCATATTCTAATACATAGCACATAGTAGGCATTGTATTAAGGGATATTAAATTCTGTTTCAAATCAAAACATATCATAGTAGGTGTCCACATGTTCATATTTTTTTCTGCATTTATGAAGTACACCATTAATTTGAGGAAGATATAGCTGTCCCATTTAGTGTTCATCTCATTTATGCATACTCTGTTAGACATTTTGTTTTAGGCTTGGGACATCATGTCTAAGAAAATAACTCCCAGATCTTTTTCTCACATCCCAGTGTTTTCCTGTATTCCTGACTGCCTACTAAACATTTCTATTTGGATGTAATATCTTGGGTTTTATTAAAATTTAGTTATTTTTCCCCCAAGCCACTTCCTTCTCTTAATTTCCTTTTTTCTGATAGTGCCAGTTTGTTTTTCCCAGTTTTATGGGCGAAGGCATTTCACTAATCTGAGTCCTCTTTCACCCTTTGTCCCCACTCATATGCCATTAATTGCTAAGCATTGCCCTTAGTATTTTTCTTACATCTGTTCTCTAGTGTCACTACCATATAAAGATCTTTTTTAAAAAATCACATGTATACTGTTATTGCTTCCAATCCCTACCCCCAGATGTCTCTTCTACTTAAAAATATTGAGCCCTTAGGAGAAATCAAAACAACTGAATTCCATAGCCTAAGAATTGCTTTTAAAATCTTAAATTATTTTGGTTGCAAGAAACTAAATGCAAAAAATACGCTTAATTGAAAGCATACTCATCTGTGGAAGCCAAGAGTCCACCCCAGTGGACTAGAATTCAGGTAATAGTATCATCTGTTTTTCTGTGTCCTTTTCTCTCTCTTAGACTTACCTTGTCTATTTACACATCCTATATTTTTTGTTTTAATTTTAATTACATCTTAAACCTAACCAGATATCTTTGAGTCTCCAATTCGAAATTCTCAGAAGAGAGAATCTTATGAGTACAACATAGCATATTATATTGACTAGTTTGTTGGTTTAGCATTACCAGATAATCAAATTATTTAATTTTTTAAAATAACCAGGGGCACCTGGGTGGCTCAGTCGGTTAAGCGTCCAACTTCAGCTCAGGTCACTATCTCACAGTTTGTGAGTTCGAGCCCTGCATTGGGCTCTGTGCTGACAGCTCAGAGCCTGGAGCCTGCTTCAGGTTCTGTCTCCCTCTCTCTCGGCCCCTCCCCCACTCACACTCTGTCTCTCTCATCTTCAAAAATAAATAAATAAAATAACTGATTAATGTAGAATATGTGTTGTTTTGTCTAAATGTATATTGCATTGTGCAGTTTTCTTGAAATATGAGTTTGCCTTAATACTACTTTTGACCCATCTACCTCCCTCTGTGGTTTTTACATTTCTATCAAGCAATAAGAATACATTTTTTATTGTGTAGCATCTAGCTTGAATAAGCTTATATCCTACCAATTCTTCATTTTTTTCCCCACAGGAGCTTTTTAGGGTGGGTTGGTTTTTTTTTGTTTTTTTTTTAGGTAAAAATCATATAACCTGTAACTTAACCATTTGAGAAGAGTACAATTCAGTAGCATTTAGTACATCCACAGTGTTGTGTAACCATTCACCTCTAATTAGTTCTAAAATATTTCATCACTCTAAAGGAAATCCTGTACCCATTAAGTATGCAGTTATTCCTCATATTCCACGTTTTGTTCATCCATTCATGGCTCTTTGGGTTACTTCTGTTTTGTGTCTCTTGTGAATAGTATTTTTATGAAGATGTGTGTACAAGTATTTCTTTGAATACCTGTTTTGAGTTCTTTTAAAGTATATGCCTAGGAGTATGTCTAACTTTTTGAGGAATAGGCCGTACCATTTTATATTTCTGCCACCAGTGTATGAGAGTTTCCATTTCTCCACATCCTTACCAACTCTTGTTTTCCTTTTTTCTTTTTTAGTATAGCTGTAATTCCTTCATTCCTGTGTATGAAGTTACACCTCTTTGTGATTTTGGTTTACATATCCCTAATGGCTAATAATGTTGAGAATCTTTTCATGCGCTTGTTGGCCATTTGTATATCTTTGAAGATGTATCTTTTGCCAATTTTTACATTGGGTTGTCTTTCTGTTGTTTGGTTATGAGAGTTCTCTGTATATTCTGGGTATTAGGCCCTTATCATGCAAATGATTTGCAAATATGTTATCCCACTTTATAGGTTGTCTTTCTTCATAATGTTTTTGATGCAAGTTGTGAATTTGGTAAGTGTTTCTGATGAAGTTGTAAATTTTCATAAAATTTATTTTTATTTTGTTCCTGTTGTATTTTAAGATACATGTCTGCCCATTAACATAGATTTATATAATTCTTGTTTCATGCATTTTTTTTTAATCCTAGAGAAAAAGATGCTACAAATCAAAATTGCAATACTACTGGTTTATAAAAAAATTATCTGTAACTACTTTTATTTTAGTTATTTTTTTTTGGTGTGACTTCAGGTTAGTGTCTGATGGATTATTTCAGCTTGGAGGACTCTAGCATTTCTTGATAAACTTTGTCAACTTCTGTTTACCTAAAAATGTCTTAATTTTTTTCTTCATTTTTGTTTTGCCAGAATTCTTGGTTGATAGTTACTTTCAGGACTTTATATCATCTTATTGCCTTCTGGCCTCTGGTTTCTGAAGAGAAATAAGCGTTAATCTTAATGTGGATTCCTAGGATATGGTTAAGTTTCTCTTGTTTTTTTAGTGTACCTCTTTTTGAGTTCATCCTGCTTGCAATTTGTTGACATTCTTGGATGTATACATTTGTGGGTTGTTGGTTTTTTTTTTTTTTTCCATATTTAGTTTTAGCCATTATTGCTTTAAATATTTTCCTTTCCTTTTAGGAAAGCCCTTGCACATGTGTTGGTAAATTTGATGGTGTCCAGAAATGTCTCTGTTCATTTTTCTTCATTCTTTTCTCTTTTTGCTCCCAGACTCGATAATTTCAGTTAACCAGTCTTTAAGTTCACTGGTTATTTCTTCTGCTTGCTAAAATCTGCTCTTAAACCTTGCCAGTGAAGTTTTCATTTTTGTTACTCTACTTTCCAGTTCCAGAATCTCTTTAGTTCTTACTCTAATTTCTTTGTATTTATTGATACTCACTTTATTGTCATCCCTCTGGTTCCTTTCACTTCTTTGTTCATGCATTTTTTTTAAAGAGTTGATTTAAAGTCTTTGTGTAGTACAAAGACTGGGTTTCCTCACAGACAGTTTCTGTTCATTTCTTTTTGTTCCTTGAGCATACCATATTGTTTCTGAGCATACCAGTTTTGTTTCTTTCTATGCCTTTTAATATGTTGTTGACAATAAGGGGTTTTGAATTTTGTGTTATCTCTGGATATCAGATTCCCCTACCTTACCAGGGTTTTTGTTGCTGTTTATTGGCTATGTTTGCTTGTTTGGAGACTTTCCTAAACTACTATTTTAAAGTCTGTATTCTTTGTCATTTGTGGCCACTGAAGTCTGTAATCCATTAGCTTAGTGGTTAGCTAGTGTTTTGACAGTTTGTTTAAATGCCTGAAGTCATTGGGAAAAAAATTCTTTCCAAGTCTTTGCACATTGTGTTCGCTTACTCTTTTAACACTTACCCAGGCCATTTATTACTCTGCTTGAGCCTTCACTTCCAGCTTGAGCAGAGCTTGTGGTTAGCCAGAGGTGAAAGTTTCTGATCTTTTCAGGCATTTTCTGAGGATGTATCCGGCTTTCAGCATGCATGTGGGCTTCTTGATTCCCCCCATATATGTAGACGCTTTTAAACTCCGTAATCCCCCACTGTCTCCTTTCGCCAACATCTTCCATGATAGGCTTTCCCTCCCATTGCTGATCCTGTTGTTCCTGTCTCCACATTGCTGCAGCCAGTACTTCTGCCTTTACATGCCAGTGAAGCCACCTCAGCCCTGGGAACACTTCAAGTTGAGTGAAACATGTAAAAAGCCCTTGTGTTGTTCCATCTAGGAGACTGGTCAAAACCCGTCACCATGGTTCCTTAAGAATAAGATCTGTATTGCTTCCTCTGGCACTTGTAACATTTGCCCAGAGTGCAGGCTGCCATCATCATGGTTGTTGCTAATCTGAAGTATAAGGGTATGGTGGGTGGATAATTAAAAGCTGCTTTCTTCACCAAGCCTTCTAATGGTTGTGATTTTCTTTTTTTTTTTTTTTTTTTTTTTACTAGATTTCATCCTTCTGCAAAAATTGATACACTTTTTGACAGCTCATTAGTTGCTTTTTTGAGGGAAACAAGCCCTGAAATTCCCATTTCCATCTCGTTACTGATGCCATTTCCACATGGATGCATTTGTCTAATTTATGTGTTATTTAGACATTTTACTTTTTCTCTTACACACTGTAATCTATTTTGTGACTTAGTATTATTTCATCCTGAAGGTACAGAAACAGGCTTTGAAACTCTTATTTCATTTTCTTCATTAGCAGCTCAGATAGAGCTTGGACCATTTTAGAACTTCAGATACCAATAAGTTTGTACAGCACAAGGGTTACTTTTCTTTTAATAAAAGAAAAAAAAGAGGATTTGGTTTAAAGTTATTTTCAATTTTTAAATTTTTATATTTAGTTTCAGAATATTGGAATATATTTCTAATGCCTTTATTTATTGCTTGGAGACCCATGATAGATACCTTGGGTGATTTTAAGTCCAAGTAAAACTTTGATAATTCACGTCTTGATAATTGAGTTGGGGGTGTTTTTTCATTTTTTTTTTTTTTTTTTTTTTTTACATCATTTACTTATTAGTAAATGGAAGGCAAGATTTTTAGTGTAGATGATTAAGTACCTTAAAATTTTCACTTAACAAGTAATACTAAATGCTTATCTCTGTCAGGAATTGTCAACCTCAGTTAATGACATTTGGAGCTATTTAATCCTTCATGAGAGGAGCAGTCCAGGATATAATTTAATTTAGGTGTATTGCATTTAGTGATCATGTCTTTTTCAACCCATTTATTTATTTAATTTTTTAGATGTTTTTATTTATTTTTGAGAGAGAGAACACATGAGCACGAGTGGGGGAGGTACAGAGAGGAAGACGCAGAATCTGAAGCAGCTCCAGGCTCTGAGCTGTCAGCACAGAGTCCAATGTGGAGCTTGAACTCGTGAATGGTACGTTCATGACCTGGGCCTAAGTCGGAGGCTTAATTGACTGAGCCACCCAGGCTACCCTTTTTCAGCTCCTTTAATTAAAAAGAATTTTTGAGATTATCTTCAGACTTTTAGCCACTAGTTTTAGACTTTATTGATTTTTTTAAATCTAATTTCTCCTGTGTTTATTGGTTGACATTTCAGTATATAAATGAACTACTCGTCTCAATTTGAATATCATGTTTCCTCATTATTAGATTTGAATTATGCATTTTTGTTAGAAATACCATCAAGGTTGTTGTATCTTTTTAAGTATGTCATACCTGTTGAGACAGTGTATCAGTTTGTCCCAATAATTTTGATTATTTGTTGGTGTCTGCCATATTTCTTCATTGAAGTTAAAACTTTAATTTAGTAACTTTTTATTTATTTATATTGGTATGAGTTCATGTGTTCTTGTATTCAATGAGTTATAATGCATTAATGTTACTCAGATCATCCTAGCTTAGACTCCTTCATGGATTCTATGTCCTTTGAAGATACGTCTCTATAATTTTTTAAGTACTTCCTCAACTTTCTGGCACAAGATGTACCAGGCATGGCTTATACTTTCCCTGATTCATCCTTGGAATCCACCTTTTCTCCAAATTGCTCTGGTTTGTTTTGGTAGAGAATGGTATTTAGAAACCAATATTGGGGCTACTTCTGGACCATCTCAGCAAAAAAAGCTAAGAAAGCTAAGAAATGTATGTATGTATGTATCTATACTTATTTCTCTAGCAGTTTGTTAAAAACCATGAATTTATGTTGTTACCTTCAATTTTAATCTAATACCATACAGTACATTTAATTCTAGTTCCCCTTTTGTTATTAATTCCCTTCTTGAACAGTGAGAATCCATGCTCCTTTTATTCTTTACATATTTACTCATTTGCTCAAGTCTGAAATATGCAAAAAGTATACATACTACTCTAGATTTGAAACCTGCTAAGTAGAGTTCAATAATTTATCACAATTTTTCAAAATTTTTTAAGGGCCAATTACATAGAGTGAAGTTCACCAAACTTAAGGGTACACTTAGATTCACTTGTGACAAATTCATTCCCCTGTTTAATGCACATACCTGTCAAGCAAGATACAGAACATTTTCACTACCCTTTATGTCTCTTTCCAATTGCTTTTCCAAACCACCCAAGGTAACTCGTCTAACTTCCCCCAGCCCCCACTTATAGATAAGTATTGCCTTTTTTAGAACTTGATATAAATGGAATCACATAAATAAATTCTTTTGTGTCTGGTTTCTTTCACTAATCACAGGTGAATTCATGTTGGCTATGTCAGTAAAACCTTGTAACATTTAAATAACATTAGGGGCGCCTGGGGTGGCACAGTCGGTTTTAAGTGTCTGACTTTGGCTCAGGTCATGATTTAACAGTTCCGGAGTTTGAGCTCCATGTCACCCGCTGTGCCAACAGCTTGGAGCCTGCTTCTGATTCTTTGTCTCCCTCTCTCTGCCCCTCCCTTGCTCACCCTCTGTCTCTTTATCAAAAATAAATAATAAACATTAAAAAATTTTTTAATATAGCAACATTAGCCCATGAAACTTTGTCAGATTGGATTTTTGTTTCCTTTTATATGTTCATGAATTTCTGAATATTAACATTTTCCTCCTAGCATGAGATATACTTCATTCTTCTTTCATATTGTTATGTATTCTTTGTAAAGACTAAAATAATTCTAATAACTAGGTAAGAAATTAGAAGGAATTAAAAATACATTGTCCCATGGAAGCTGTGACATTGGTCAAGGAATAAGTTTGAGATAGTCTACTTTTTCATTGATTTGGTTTGTTTTTATTTTTTTGTAACTCCTGTGATCAGAAGAGTATAATGCCTTACGAAATTGAGTCTCTTTTAGAAGTGCTTTAAGAAACTTCCTGTTGAGCACAGACAATAGGTATAGACTTTTGGCCAGTGACATAAATGTTAGGTCTTTTGTTATTGTCCATAATTCCCTGAGGCCTTTCTTTTTTCATTCTTTTTTCCCCCCTCCTTTTCCAGTATAAATTTCTTTATGTTGTTCAGTCTCTGTAATTTCTATTGATTTATTTTCAAGGTCACTCGTTCACTGCTCTGTCGTCTCCATTCTATTTCTTTTCCTTAGTTCTAAAGTTTCTAGGTCTTACTATATTTCTGATTTTTTATGAAACTTTCAATTTTTTTCAAGTGTGTTTATAATTGTTCATTGAAATATTTTATGATAGCTGCTTTAAAATCCTTGTCAGATAATTCCACAGCTGGCACCTTTGTATTGGTATCTGTTAATTATCTTTTCTCCTTCATGTTGGAGATTTTCTTGGTTTGTGGTATGATGAATAGTTTTAGCTTTATTATTGTATCCGGGTCATTTTGGATATTATGCTATGAGACTTTGGATCTTCTATTTTAGTGAACCTCTTCTGACTGCACCAGCAGTTGGGGATGAAAGCCCTGATGCCCTATTTGGTCTCCATGGGCCTCTACTGACACTACCATGGTGGGGAGGGTAATTTCCCTCTTACCTCTAGATTCTGGTCTCTATTCACCCCTATTGACACCCCAGGAAGAGGAAGGGGGGGTATATGCCATTTTTACCGCTGGGTAGAAGAAGTGGAATTCTGATCTCCCTACTGGGTTACCACTTGTGTGTGAGGAGTGGGTTTCATGGTCTTCGGCTGGAGGAAGGCAGTTCTAATAAAAAAAAATGTTTTGTTTTTGCTTTCTAAGGCTACACCTTTCACAGTCCTTCCACTTGAGAGAGCAAGCTTTTCTTGTGGTTGGTTTTCTGTTATTTTTTCTTTCTCTTTTTTTGCCTGTGCTATGTGATATTTCTGGGTTGAAGCTTCTCTGTTGTCCAGTCCAGTATATATGAGGCAAAAAGAAATCCCAGAGAACTCACTATCATTTTGTTCTGCAAATTCCAGTGTCATTAGACAGTCTATCTTCTCTCCACCATTCAGAATCTTGATGTTTGCTTTTTATATATTGTGCTTGGGAATTTTAGCTATACTTAGTGGAAGAAATAGGAAGAAACATGTTTTTTCATTTTGCATGGAACTGGATGTCCTAAATGATTTAAGAGAAAAAGTGGTCCATTAAGAATTTCAAAACAAATGCCCCAAAATTTTTAATTCTTAATAGTATTTTACCACCATATTTTTCTTCTAAGTTACTAAGATGTGTTTAAGGTTGAGTGTATTCTGTTGTATATATGTATGTATGTATGTATGTATAAAACCTTATATATTTCTTTATTCTTATAGGATTATGTACTGAAGGACTCTACCGTGTTAGTGGGAACAAAACTGATCAAGACAATATTCAAAAGCAGTTTGATCAAGGTGAGGTATATAAAAAATACAATCATTTTTAAATTATTTTCCTTACTGAAATTTCATGGTGGGAAGACTGATTTTTATAAGGAAGTGGGATTTTGGGGAGGAAAGAGTCTTGAAGCAGGATTTTAAATGTGTGATAGAATATTTACCACAGTCAAGAATAGGAGAGCTATAAATCCGTTACCAGAATTAGAAAAGCAATCAATTGACTTATGACAAATCAGCATCTTTCTAAGTCAGAAATAATACTTAATTAAAGGTGCAGTTTAATTTTTTTTCCATGCTTTAGGGCCAGCTAACCATTAGGAATTAAAAAAAACATCAAAGTTTTAAATGTAAAAAAACTATAAGCACTATGGAGAAAAATGAGTGAATATTTTATAATCTTGGAGTAGCAAGGCCTAAACTTGATATGAAACGTAGAAATCCTAAACAGGATGATAACCTGGACTGCTATCTCTGTGTGAGATAGTGGATAAAACGTGAACAAAACCGGGAGACAAACTATAAACTTGAGGGAGGTGTGGAATAATCTTGGATGGAATAAGCAGTTCACATCAGAAGAAAGAGACCAAAGAGTATATGAAAATATGCTCTGTCTCTATGATTTGTAGTACAAACACTAAAATAAAAAGAATTGATTTTGATTTATTATCAGAGTGAAAAGATTGTTGATAGAGTGTAGATAAGCAGGTATGTTGTACACTGTTGGTTGTGGATACCTTTTGAGAGGTAGTTCATGTATAACTATTAAAATTCAGATACTTTGCTCCAGAAATTCCACTTATAAATATTTATGTTACAGAAGTCTTTGTATAAGCTTACCAAGATATACTTGAAAGAGCATTGATAGCAGTGTCGTCTCAAATTTTTTTAAAAAGAGGAGGGGACCTATCCACGTTCTTTATAAGTGGAATACTAGGTTCCTGTGTAAAATAGTGTAGATTTATGTGTGTTAAAATGGTAAAATGTCAGTTATTGAGTGGTATGAAAGCTTTGGAAGTATTTTCTATATATAGGACTTCATTTTAAATTTGTGTGATTTCACTTACAGTAATTAAGGAATAGGTTATAGTCAATACTGTGGCCTCTTGAATTATACTTCATGGTTTTGTTTTCTCGTTCTGTCACTTACTGTGCCTAGGGCAATTAATTTTTCTAAACCCTAACTTTTTCATATCTAGACTAGGAGTGATAAGAGGAACTGGGATGAATAATGAGATAATGAAGAGTTTTCTGTGCCACACACCATATCAAATATTCATCGGATAGCTCTTGTTATAGAAAATGTAGCCTAAGAAAATAAGCTTTAGTATATAATAGTGTTTATCATAGCATCTTTAATGTTTTTAAATAAAATCTAAATGTTCAGTAATAAAATATTATGTAAATTGTTAAATCTTGGGGAATATTTTGTGGTCATTATAACCATTTAGGGCAAAAGGTTATTAATGGGTTAAGGATGTGTGAATTCTTAGTACTATTCTTGCAAATTTTCAATTATGTTACAATTAAATGTTACTTGGTACACACAGAAAATGTTTTAAACATTTGCTTGTGAAATTTTAATCATCTTAGATAATGCCTTAAAAACAAAATCCAGTATAAAAATGTATTTATGATTTTTCTAGTTTTTTTTTTAATGAATAAAAAGGGATGAAAGGAAACATGCCCGAATAAATAAAATGTAAATAGTGATTGTTTCTAGGTGATGGGGGTAATTTTTTTCTTGTTGTTGATCTGTGTTTTTACATTTTCTGTCATAAATATCAAAATTTGATATCATAAATACCAAAATTAAAAAAGGAAAAAATAATTCTTTTAATAGCAGATTAACCTTGTGATACACCTTTAGTATATTCTATTCTTGTTTTTTAAGTCAGAACTTCACTGAAAAGGGTTGAAATGAAACTATTCCATACAAAAAAATCAAGTGTAAGCTAGAAGGTGTAAACTCACTTGATTTCAGCAAGTATAAGTAGAAGGTTTAAACTAAAATTTATATGCTTAATTCCTATCTTTTGTCTTTCTGTTTTTTTATGGCTTTTTTTAAAGTTTGTTTTGAAAGAGAGAGAGTGGGGAAGGGGCAGAGAGAAAGGGAATCTGGTAACCCAATTGACTGAGCCACCTAGGTGCCCCTGTAAAATAGCTTATGTAAACAAAATATTTTAAAAGGTAGGTATTAGTGAATGCTAATGCTCTATAACATACTAATAAGCCTAACAGCCTTTTACATTTGCTGTAATAGAAGATGCTTCCTGCTTGGTTCTCTCTTCCCTTATGTAGGCAAACTTATTAAAACAGGAGGGGCTCCTGAGCATCTCAGTTGGTTGAACATCTGACTCTTGATTTTGGTTCAGGTCATGTCACAGTTCATGAGATGGAGCCCTCATCAGGCTCTGCACTACTAGTGCAGAGCCTGTTTGGGATTCTCTTTCCCACTTCTTTCTCTCTCTCTCTCTCTCTGCCCCTGCCCCATGTGCTCTCTCTCTGTCTCTCTCTAAAAAATAAATAAACTTAAAAAAAAAAAAAAAAAAACATTTGGGGAGGGGTGAATCAGCCTGTAAAGAAACACGGCTGAGGAGAAGACTCTAATACATTTGGATCTATAAGTACCTATATTTAGCTTACCTCTCTTATAATTAATTAAAATTTTATTATATAAATTACAAATTTAAATTTTTGTCTTGTAGATCATAATATCAGTCTCGTATCAATGGAAGTAACAGTAAATGCTGTAGCTGGAGCTCTTAAAGCTTTCTTTGCAGATCTGCCAGACCCGTTAATTCCATATTCTCTTCATCCAGAGCTATTGGAAGCAGCAAGTAAGTTGTAAGCCTCCTTTTTTGGAGAGAGATGATGATGGTGGGTTTAATGTACTGATTGCTTTGTGTTAAAATCATCCATGCACTAGAATGTGTAGCTAATAAAAATTCAGCTTATAAGACTCTTTCTTAAAGGTTATTTTCCTGCAAGTAAACAAAATCAGAATCCGGGGGAGTGATCCCCAGAAATATTTAGTTGTAGCTGGTCTCTCAGGTGACTCAGTGCTTCTAGCAATTTGAAGATCATTGTACTAGAAATTTGTGATTTGTATTTTTATTTCAGACTTAGAGGCTGTGTAAGAAAATTAAATGAACTCTTCATGTGAATGTATTTCTAACATATTTCAGTAAAATATTAACCTGTGTATGGTGTGTACACATGTGTATTTAAGTTTTTTAAAGTCAAATTAACTTTGGCCTCATATCTTAAGTCATTTTTTGCAAAAGTAAGGTAGGAAAGTAGGTGCTTATTCAGTATAACCATTTCAAATTTTATCTCTGAGTCAATTTGACCTTGTGATTAGCTTTACATGCAAAAAGGCTATTGTAATAGATGATAATGTATTTAGCAGGTTTCTTAGAACATTTTGTTTTTGTTTACTTATTCTCATATGCTTCAAACAGATTCTTCATTGTCTTTTACAGTAAGCAAAGCAGGAAGCTTTATCAGATATTTTTAAATGTGTGTTTCAACAAATTCCTTCCTACTTTGATTTTACAGAAATCCCAGATAAAACAGAACGTCTTCATGCATTGAAAGAAATTGTTAAGAAATTTCATCCTGTAAACTATGATGTATTCAGATATGTAATAACACATCTAAACAGGTATTTTTATTTTTTGTTTATGCAGTTGCACTGTAAATTTTAAACTTCCAATTTTAAATTGGGTTAATAATAAGATAGAGAAAAGGAGGCAAACTAATTTTAAATATAGTTGAATTTTGGGTCTTCTCTGGATTTTTAAAATAGATTTTCACAACTTGTTTAAAGAAAGGTATATGATTGTGACTCTTTTAGTACATGTAATGATTATATAAATAGTATAGTAAGTATATTATATAAGTAGTAAGAATATTGCTATTATTCAACAGTTCTCTTCTATAGACTCTTAGAATTTTAGGTATGAAATGACTCTTAACCAAATGAACCTATTTGAAGTTGGAAAAATTGAGGTTTAAAGAGGGAAATTAGATACTCAGTGTCACATAATTAATAAGTGACACATCTTATGAGTAAGACCCCAAGTCTCTTAGAGGTTTCACTTAATTTTTGTATCACACTCTGTTGCTTTTGTATATCTTGCTTGTTTTGTTCGGGTATAGCCCACAAAGTGAAATTTTATCAGAAACTTAAATTCATATTACCGTCCATCCTGTTAACCTGAAATGCAGGACATTAATCCTGCACTAAAATCTTAAATATGTTAAACTTCAAGCGTATCCTTTTTTGTAAAGTGATAACTCTCTTCACAATACCATTTATTAAGTGAAAGGCAGTATTGTGTCATAGCTTAAAGCTCAGACTGTTGAGTCAGAGAGGCTCAGATGTGAAACATTTTTATTATGTGACCTTAGGCATATTACTTAACCTTGCTTAAGTCTTCATTTTCTCAACTATAAAAATGAGAAATATAACACCTCACAAAGTTGTTCTTAGGACTAAATAGAATTACTAGTATTTGTGCTAAGTTTTTCAAAAGTCTGCTCCTTATAATTTCTATTGACACTAATGAAGTTTTTTTTTTATTTTAACTTATAACATCAATGTTGAAACCCAAGTACATTTCAGTTTTGTATCTCTTAAATGTTTAAAGTTTTATTGTTGCAGTCAGTGTAGTATAAAATTATATTAAGGTTTCTAGTAACTATTCTCTGAAGTCTCCCTCCTTGAGAAAATACCAGCATACTAGTATTGTCATAAAATTAGTGGAGTATCATCTTTTGAAAATTATCATACAAATGGTTCTTGAAATGATAACAGATGTGTACATGGTACTGTTAGAGACCTTACCCAATATAGAGTGTAAAGATGGTTTGTGAACATATTATTGTTTGGCCAGATTAAAGTGCTGAAGTAAGAATTGGTGCTTTATTTAAAAAAAATTTTTGAGAGACAGAGTGTGAGCAGGGGAGGGGCAGAGAGAGAGAAAGACACAGAATCCAAAGCAGGTTCCAGGCTCCAAGCTGTCAGCACAGAACCTGATGTGGGGCTTGAACTCATGAACCCTGAGACCATGACCTGAGCCATAGTCAGACGCTTAACCAACTGAGACACCCAGGCACCCCAGAATTGTACTTTATTTAAAAGAATAGGGAAAAAAGACCAAGGGGAAAAGCATGGTCAGAGAAGCATAGTACTAGTCCACTAGCAATATTATTTTAGACAGTACCATGTTTGGCTTCAGTAATAGAACCATACAGCAGCAGAAGCATACATGATGTGTTGAGGAATGGCAGAGGACTTTGTGATTCCAGTAGAGAGAAGGATGAACAGAGTAAGAGGTAAGGTCAGAAAGGGAAGAGAGACAGTGTGAGATTATATAGGACAGTACTTCTCAGAGTGTAATATGTCTAACTTTAATCTTTAAAATGTTTTATTGACAAGGAAATTGCTTGTGAGTGTATGTCGCTAAGCACACTGTTGACTTCCAACTGACATTTGTGAGGAGATGAGGAATGAGACTTTCTTTTTTTTTAAATTTTTTTTTTTTTTCAACGTTTTTTATTTATTTTTGGGACAGAGAGAGACAGAGCATGAACGGGGGAGGGGCAGAGAGAGAGGGAGACACAGAATCGGAAACAGGCTCCAGGCTCCGAGCCATCAGCCCAGAGCCTGACGCGGGGCTCGAACTCACGGACGGCGAGATCGTGACCTGGCTGAAGTCGGACGCTTAACCGACTGCGCCACCCAGGCGCCCCAGGAATGAGACTTTCTTAATGAAAATAGCATTGCATGCCTGTCACTCTGAGTGGTAGGGGGACCACTGGAGAGTAAAGCAGAGAAATAATATCATCAGACTTAAATTTTAAAAGGATTGGTCAACCAGACTGTAATGGGAACTCTGTGTGCCAAGTATTCTGAAGAGTGCTAGGGACATAGAAAGTGAACAAAGCAGTCACTCATTAAGTTCTAGTATAAGAAATGAACGATAAATAAATATATAATAGATCATTGGCAAATTGCAGAAATGAATCCATGGAGTTACTCTTTTGTTATATTCTCTTTCAGCCTCCATATTCAGTGAGTTCCTGTGTTGAATCACTTTTTTCTCCTCTAATTATTTTTCCTGTTTGTTCCTGTGCCACTGCTTTAGTTTAGCCATTATCATTTCTCATTTAGGTAACTCTAGTTTCATTGTAATTAAGCTCTCTTCATGCCAGTTTTCCTCTTGATCCTCCTGTGATCCTGATCTAAGAATGATCTTTCTATAAAGATGTTTTTTAATTGAATAACATCTTATATCCTAAAGAAAAAAATGTTCAACATTAAGTGGTCTAGTTCTGACTTACTCAGTTACGCCTTCTTTCCATTTCCTCTAAGCACACAACACAGCAAGTAGCTGGATTAATAGCATTTAATCAGAGGTATCAATTTGTGCCTGTCATTACATCTTAATATGACTGCCTCAGTTCTCAAAATGTAGTCCTCAAACCAGCAGTAGCAGCATCACCCCAGAACTTGTTAGGAATGCAAATTATCAGATCCCACCCCAGACATAACTATCAGTCTCTGTTTTAACAAGCCCTCTAGGAGGTTCTGATACACACTGAAGTTGAGAACCACTGTTTTGACTGAATTACCTTCCCTTCCTACCATTTTACCAATTGCCCATCACTCTTAACTCAAACATCAGACATTACCTCTTCAAGGAAGCCTTTCCTAGGCACCCTCATCTCTTACTTGGTACCTTTCTTTTGTAGTTTTTGACTGAGCAAATAGACCTGATGCCCATGCTGTAATGTCTTTCAACTTTACAGGTGTTTTTGTTTTTTGCCTTTCGTTTTTTGTTCGGTTTTCTTTTTTCAGAATCTACACTTGTCTACTGCATAGAAACAACTGAATGGACCCACTATAGTTAGTCAGCTTTATTCTGAATATTCTAATTTTCTCTCTTAACATATAGTAATAACTTTTACCATAGAACACATATTTTTAGGGCATATTACTTTACCTCAGATGAACAATTCCTGTGGTTGGGGGAAGGGGTTTCTTTGGTTTATATTTAAAATATTTTGATGTGCAAATTTAATTACGAGATTTTCCCACTACCTTCCATCCTGGATAATTTCTTTATGTGTGGAAGAAGAGCATCAGATAGAAATACTAAGATTCTTCCCCAATTTAATAATTTTGATTTATAATTTAAGATTTTTCTCTTAGGTTTCTTATTACAATGGTAGAAGTGCTTGCTCACATATTTAAAGAGCTATATGTAAATCTGTTAATACAATGTATAATCATTTATAAATTCTTAAATTCTTAATTAAGTGATAAATTCTTATTAAAATTCTAACTAAGAATTTTAAGGTGGAATGTGTTTCTGTGAACTGTTGTCTTTCAAATTAAATTTGTAGCAAGGTACAATATATTTAATGATGGAAAAGATTCTTTTTTGCAATATTAGAAACTAAGTTTTTTGAAAGTTGAAAAAGTCTGTTGGTTGGAGGATATGATAGAGTAATTTTTCTAAAGTTTGATTTTTCCAAGGATCAGCGAGCTGACAATACCACGGTTTGTCTTTTCATCTCTCATAATAGTCAAGGAATTTGGATATGCAGTTAGAATTTTCGGTCTCTGTTGCCAGAAACTCATTAAAGTTTGTCACGTGTCCTCCTTACTCTGAGAAAAAGGTTTTTTTTCCACACACATTAAGGAGGTTTCTATACATAAATTATAAAACCCCTGGTACCACGTTTTTTTAAAGACTATCTTTGATTTTTCACAAGGAATGGATTTGCTGTCTCCTGTTACTAGAATGTAGTTGAAAATCTTAGAATGCACAAGAAGAAAGATGGTTTAAATGTGAAGTTAAGATAAAAAATTTTTAAAACTAAATCATCTGAGATCTCTGATACTTAAATTGCCATGAATTTTGATTGGTTTCTAATTGTTTTTTCCTATCATAATTTCAGGGTTAGTCAGCAAAACAAAATCAACCTAATGACAGCAGACAACTTATCCATCTGTTTTTGGCCAACCTTGATGAGACCCGATTTTGAAAATCGAGAGTTTCTGTCTACTACTAAGATCCATCAGTCTGTTGTTGAAACATTCATTCAGCAGTGTCAGTTTTTCTTTTATAATGGAGAAATTGTGGAAACTGTGAACACTGTGGCTCCTCCACCACCTTCAAACCCAGGACAGTTGGTGGAACCAATGGTACCGCTTCAGTTGCCACCACCTTTGCAACCTCAGCTGATTCAACCACAGTTACAGACAGATCCTCTTGGTATTATATAAGTACGAACTGATTGCAGACAGCCTGAATTTGGACAAAAAGCAAATCTAGGCATGCATGTTTCAGGGTTCAGTAGTATACTTGATTTTTCTTACAGGTAATTCACAGTCAAAATGATGAGACATTTTCTCTTTGAACTATATGGTATAATTCCTTAGTCATTTACATTACAAATCTAACATGTGATAAGCATGACTGGAGAGGTTTAATTTTTATAAACAAAAATAGCTATAAAATACAAAGCTGCTGTTGCATGCAACCTTATTGCAATCAGTATATCATTCCTGTGGCATTTTCTGTCACATTATATTGTGAATAAAATTTTTCTATAGAAATTAAATGATTTAAAAACTCACATATATGAAACATTTAATGCTTTTCAGCCTGCTTTATGGCTGATTTTGTTATTTGATGTGCTGATTTGGGCAACTTAATTTACATTTTAGCAGTCTGTGTAGATAACTAAAAGCCCAGTTAAGTATTTTATAATTTCAGGCTACTTATGCCATGCTTGGGATGTTGTTTGAAAGAAAGAAAAATACACTTATCATATTTCTGCACCTTCATCTTTACTTCTAAATAAACCTGTGGATGATTTGATGAGGGGTAAATGAACATATTTCTTGTACACGCATACCAAGGATATACTTGTGGCTAAAGTGAGTTGATAATATTGTGCAAAGGATAGTTGTCACCAACTCATTTCTTTATGGTCCATAATGAAATAAACATCTTGTATACTGTTAATTCTGTAAACAGATGCATGTTCAAAAGATCTATGATGGTCTTGTAATCTTAATCTAATATATTTTAGATATTTTAATTTTTTCCCTCTTGGGAAATACATTTAGTATAGTGTAGAAAATACTTCATGACATTTTCATATAAGGTTATATAACTTTTCGTACATAAACATGAAATTTGTTGTAGAAAATTCTTTAAACCAAACATTTTAATCTAGGACTTCAATTTAATCTGTTCCTTGAATCTATTTTTATGTGGCCCTTAAAAACATATCCAAAAATCCATTGCTAATATAGCAATAAAAATACTTTGGGTACTGACAGCCTCTTTGGAGTGTGTACATATAAAGTTGCAAACTTGTATTCATATTCTTTTCTGTGATATGTTGTACTAAAATCCAAAATGCTTTTGCACCATTTTTTAAAACAATTTTTTCTTTTGATGTTGGTACCAGATTTGCTGTAAATGATTGCTGCTTTGGGGGTTAAACATTTTGTTAGTAAAGATCCAACCAGAACACTAAATTACGGATAAAAATTTCAGAACTGGTGGCATAAATTTTTTTAGGCTTTATTCAAAATTTGTTTATTACCAAACCATGCCATTTTTTTCTGGAAAGGAAAAAAAAATGGTTTGTTTTTCCCTGTTAGGTTATCTTTTCCTGTAGGAAAGAGGAAATTCTTTGGTCCGTGTTGTAATCCTCATTCATAATACAATTTTAAGGTTGTCTTATGTGTATTATAGTAAATAGATGATTTTGAGATTGGAGGCTCCTAAGAGTTTGATTTGCTCCATTTTTCCCTAAAATAAATACCGTCTTTCCCAACTGTTATGTCCTAGGTATTGTACTTCTAATTTTAACTTCAGAATCAAGATGTCAACATCAACCAGGCTGCTGTTGAAGTACATGTATATTATAAATTATCTTATTTGTGTTATACTCTTACATGTTATTATCTTTTCTAAGAAAACAAAGTCCCTATTATTCCTATTGCAAAGCACACAGGAATTAAGAAAGTACAGTAATTTTTAAAAAGAAAAATCCGGTAAATGTAGTATTCTTAACTTGTTCTATATTACTTAATAACCTATTGTCTATATAGCTTTAATTTATAGCTGTCAGTTTAACATTGGCATGTCTGGCAAAGAAAATTAAACTTTAAGAGTTTTATAAACTGTTTCTAGGTTGCTAAAGAATTTATTTTTCTACTATATATGGTATAGACAAAGCTCAAAACTATGTACAGGAAAAAAGCCTGACTATTTCTTTTGGAAGTAGGCTGAAAAGAGAATTTTCAGAACTGTTCTTGTCTTCAGTTCATTTGGTCATGACTTTGCTATTGTAATATGTGAATCCCAGTTTATTTAAGCTATTCTCTTTTATACTTTGTTAATTTAACTTTCATGTACATTAAGTACCATTTTTGTTATTAAAACTAGCATTTATCATTTTCCACATTAACTACCTTACACCTTCCCCAAAACTTATCTCCACTTTTCTATGCATTCTATAATTGATTTGAAAAGCTTCGTAGTGGGTCATTTAAAATTCTACATTTGGTTCAATTAACCTATAGGTTTCAGTTAATTGAAAATTAAAGTACAGTTTAAAGCTCAGTCTGTTACACTGAATTGATTGCGTTTGTTTTTGCCAAGGGTTTAGATATGTTTTTAAATATTAGAAAAATAATTCTAAGGACAGAATAATATAATTAAACTTTGCTTTGGTAAGTTACTGGAAGGTCTCACTGTTTAGGGACATATTATATATGAGACTTAAAGGATGAAAAGGATATTAGATAGTCTCATAATTATGGGTAAACATTAAGGCATTATATTTTACAATTTTAAATAAAATTCCATCTACACACATGTTGCCATTGTTTCATTTAAGCTTCAGTGCTTGTAGTTACTACAATATTGTACTTAACAGTGGTTAGGTTAGCAATATAAAGATGCATAGTGGTACTCCTTTTCAAATTTTTAATAGATTTATTGGAAGTCAAATTTATTTCAACAGACACTAGGATATACAATTAATTTTAGAACAAAATTCCAGGCATAATGTATTTCCATTTGAAATGGTATTTGTTTAGTGCTTTTTCCCCCCAACATTGACGATGTAAATACTGTGTAGGTAACCACAATCTAACTTAGCCAAAAAGCAGCTTTTATTTTCCATACTGTGTGTAAATAATGTAGACCCTTTTTTTTTTTTTTTTTTAAGGTACTGGAATTTAATTTCTAATATCTCTTAGATATAAACAAAAGGGAACAATTGGAATAAGATTTAGGCCTTAGCTTCCATGGTGATTTTTAGTTTTTTATACAGTAATAATTGTGATGCTATTTGTCAACTGGATATAAATATATATATAATTTTAAAAAGTCAAAAGTGCTTTGTTTCTTTGTTTATAATTAATGTAATTTTGTGCTTCACCCACAGGATGCTGCAGTACATTAAATATCAGTGAAGCTTCTTCTGTATAAAGAATGCTCTGAATAAAACATTAAGAAGCTGTGTAATTTTAAGTTATAGTTGCCTCTAATTTTACCATTTCATTGGTAAAAGCTATTTTCTTTTTTGTGTAAAATAGGAAAATAAAAATAAATTTTTCAATATGATGAAAGTTTTAGTAGGGAGGTATATTACTAAGCTTTTATACTATACCACGAGAGGAGATCCAAAATTCATTTTGGATGTACGCATACTGGTGAAAATTTAGTTTTTAAATGTTCAGGAAAAGATTGATTGCACAGATTTCTGATTCCACTGTTACCTGGACCTGAATTTTGAGCTGTGGCTACATGTTCTTTTGAGCCACTGGAAATATTTTGAAGCCTATTTTAGTTTATTAGCAGAGCTGCTAACATTGAAAAATATACTTTTGTTTAGTCTTAATTGGTTTATGAATATTAAGCCAAACTTTATGGATGTATGTTCTAATATTCTGTGGATCTGATGAAGTCTGACTTTAATTTTTGTTTTTCTTGAAATTGATAATTTTAATTAATTACCTTAATTCTTAGGCTGAACAATTTCTGATTTGTTTCAACAGTTATGGGTTTTATTTACTTTTTTATTGTATTTGAATTCTTGACGTTCTCAGCAGCCTTTTCAGTTTCTCAAATGTCTGAAAATAAAATTTTCTAAGATTTAATAGGGGAAGGAACCACTCTTCAAAATGGATTTCTTATGGTAACATCGGTGTGTAGTTGAGAAAACTGTACAAGCATTAATATCTCATACCCAATATCCAATCATTAGATATCCAAGTACTGTGATCTCTTTACATTAGTTAAAATCTAATTAACAAACTTTGGGGATATTTACTATTAAGTTGAACCTTGTCATCATCCTATAAGCATGATTTCTGTCCCCAGCCCCAATATTAGTTTTATCTCTGTGGGTGTGGGAGCAGGTAGGTGGGGGGATCCACAGATGTCATATCAGTTAAATCTTAAAGTGTTTAATATTAGTATTTCATAGAAATTTTTCAGGCAATAGAAATGATTTTGGAAGGCTAATGGTAGTCAAAGTTTTAAGATTTCAATCATTACTGTTTAATATATAAAATTTATAAACCCTAAAATTAATACAGTGCTAGCAATTTTGGTTGTCATTTTACAAGTAGTGCTAAGATCTACAGTAAACACACTGAGTAGTTGTCACAGAATTTATAGTTTAGAAACACTTGTTTAATTCCCACAGTGCTGATTTTCTATTCAATTTTATTTGCCTCGTGTAAAAATTATGAACATTTTAATAATGGCTCTCCTGTTCTAAAAGTTTACCTCATTTTTAGTTAAGATTCTCTTAGTGTTGTGACCTATTTTTTCAAAATTATTTTGTATTATATTTTATTCCAATACAAGTGATGTGGGCTTTAACAATTGACCTGTTTACTCATTGCTTCACTAGTTCATACAAGTTAGTTGTAATTATGTGTCTCCACTCACCAGATCATTTTCTTGTGACCTTAATAAACTAAGTGTTTTGTCCTAATCATTTAATATGTTTTAGGTACTTGTAGTTCTTAAAAGATCTTACCATTTTAAACGTGGAGCTCTTATTTTCTTTCCCTTCTCTTCAGATTCTGGTATTTCATTTTATCTAAATAATTGTCTTTGTAGGGGTTAGTGAAGCCACTTTATATGTAATACCCTAAAATTACAAGTAAAATTAGAAGCAATCCACACTATCCCTTCTGTTATTATTTGTGTAGGACTTGAGTTATTTTAAATGTGTAGGTGAAAAGATTTTAAAAACAAAACAAAAACCGAAGCTATGAGAACAGAGCCATTCGATCCTCTGTTAAATTGATCTCTTAGAAATTTCATTTTCAGATTTTTCATTTTTGTTGGTGTTCAGACGTTTAGTTGCCAAATGTTTTTGGTTTATAGAGAGAAACCATTACCAGTGATGCATTTTTCAAATACAAACTAAAATGTATCCAATTCTTTAGTTTCAAAATGATGGTAGAGGGCTGCCTGGCTGGCTCAGTCTTTGGAGCCTGTGACTCTTAATCTCCCGAGTTGTGAGTTCGAGCCCCACGTTGGGTTGTAGAGATTATTTAATAAAATCTTTTTTTTTAAATGGCAGTTATAAGTTACTTAAAAATGTATTTAAATATTTTCATGTAGATTAAGGTGAGCAGACGTTTTCTGTGTAAGGGCAGATGGTAGATATCTTAGCAGGCCATATGATCTATGACACAATTCTGCTGTTGCAGTGCAAAAATAGCCATAACCAGTATAGAAATAAATGAACATGACTGTGTTACAGTAAAACTGTGTTTACAAAAAAGAAGCAGCAGACTAGAATTGGCTCACAGACCAGATGATCCCTGGCAAAGATGGTTAGTAAAGTTCAAGTTTCCAACTAGGTGGAATAATTTATGATAGATTAATTCCAAATAATACAGGTCAAAGAAATAATTTGCAGAGGGTGATGATAATTGTCCTGTTTTACCACCCTTTTTTCCCCAAAAGGAATCATCTTTCTTAGTTTTAATAAATGAGCTATGTGGAATAGTTCTTTAAAAGATCATAGTAAATTATTAAAACATTGTATCCAGTAGGTAGGATTGGTGATACAATTGTATATATCAGGAACACCTGGCTGGCACAGTTTGAAAGAGTATGTGACTCTTGATCTTGGGGTCCTGAGTTTGAGCCCCACATTGGGTGTAGAGGTTACTTAATAAAACCTGAAAAAATAGTAATTGTTTATATATGTAAGAATTGATTTGCTTTCACAGCCTTCTATTCTTAAAGATGACTTAGTATTTTTGAGGGTGGTAATTGCATCTCCACACACTGTACATTAATGAGCAAATGTTAAATATTTCAGTAAATTGTGACATTAATGAAGTGATTATTTTTGAAATACCCTTAAATACCAAAATCATGTCTATAATGGATCTAAAAGTATGTGACCACTATTAATAGTAGGTTTCTGCTTCTGAAACCTTTTTTTGGCTGTTTTTAGTCTACGTAAGTGTCATATGAAACATACAGGCAGCAAATCTTAATTCAGTCTGAAATTCAAGCAAGGTCCTTCAAGTAAAAATAATCTTAGAAGTTTTAAGAATGTGCCGGGTTTTGAGTATTTTTCTGTTTATAAGCCATGGTTCCCAAATCTCAGAATCACTAGTGGAAATTAAGACTCAAAACTATCCAGAAGGCATCCAACTATACAAATCTTTGAGGTACAAAAATAAGATATTTATTCCCAGTTATGTGCTTATATATTCCATATGGGGAGGACAGAATGGGAGTTTCTGGAAGAAAAAGTTCACATGAGAATGGTTCATTACATAGAAAAAACCTTGATATTCAAATTTAAACTTTGGGCACCTGGGTGACTTAGTTGGTTTAAGCATCTGACTTCGGCTCAGGTCATGATTTTGAAGTTCGTGGGTTCAGGCCCTGCGTTGAGCTCTTTGGTGACAGCTCAGAGCCTGGAGCCTGCTTCATGGCTTCTCTCTCTGCCCCTCCCCCACTTGTGCTCTGTTTCTCTAAACATTAAAAAAATTAAGAAACAAATTTAGACTTAATATACAGACTCGATAGTTACTGAGCAATTTTATAATCATAAGTTGTAATAAACCAGTCAAAAGTAATTTATTGGCAAAGATCTAGCCATCTTACTAAGGAAAGTTATAGTGTTATTTCTTAGAAAAATTCAGCTATTTATTATGTCATAACTTTGTGAACAAACGGGTTCTGTCAAAGAAGAAACTGATAATAAAAAGAATTGGAGGAGCGAGTTGCATTGAAGAATGTTTTTAGTATTCTAAATTTATACATCTCACAAATTACCAAAGTCACCATTTTTGTTTTCTACCACTTGTAAATATTTGCGTTATAAACACTGTACAGGTTCAATGTTTTACATGAGATGTTACTGCCCACAGCAGGTCAACACACAATCTAACCTATTAAAGCAGGATAATTTTCAAAAGCCGTATTTTTAAAAGCACCAGTGTGATACGGAAATGCTTACACTAGACTCCCATCAGGGGAAGAACTGTTCAGAGGTTAGTAGATCAGAAACTTTTACCCTCCAGTTTCCTTTGTAGAAGCTGGGCTCAGTCTGGGGGTCTGGATTTGGCCTAGGCAGAGGGCCACATTAAGAGAAACCAGCTGTGCTTTTACTGATTACGCAGGGCTGGAGTGGCAAAACGAGGTTTTGAAAGCCTTAAAAGAATAGCCAGTTTACTTCTATCAAGATATTTGTTAAATGTTGAAGCTTAGGCTAAAAATCTAAGCTGAAAATTTCTGAAAGGCAAAGCTGAAGAGGATACAAAGGTCCCTCCAGTTTCTCAATTGAAAACTTTCTAGGTCCACACCCTAGAAATGGTTAAAATTTGGACTTTGGACTAAATCTTACCAAAACTGCCTAACAGCAAAGGGGAACCATTTTCAGAGGAAGAAATTGTCTTGGAGATAATTTTTGAGATTCTACAGTTCTTTTATATACAGTATCCAGCATACTGTTCAATGGTTACTAGGTATGTGAAGCAAAATCATGACAACCAAGAGGGAAAAAAATGTACAATTGAATCTAAATGATCTAGATTGTGGAGTAAGGCTATTTTAAACGATTGTGATTTAATGAGGAAGAAAATGGAGAGGATTGATATATGAAATATGTCAAGGAATGATTCATGTTTTGTGTGAAAGGACATCTAGAACTCAAAAATTAACTCCCCATGACCCAGAAGACTAGATTATCACTGGATAATCTCAGGATATGTTCAAAGTGTCTGGCATGTATTTTGGAGTCACAAAAGGAGAGCACAATTAGGGTAGAAACAATGCTTGTAGAGGTTATGGTCAGCAGTTTTCTAAAACTGATAAAAAGCAGACTCAAGTTCAGACAATCCCAGTCCAAGAGAACTGTTTGAAACTCTGCCTAGCTACCCATGATAAAATTATTGAAAATCCAAAATGGGCCATGTTTTTTAAGCAGCTTGAGAAAAGATATTCAGTATAACACCAATAAGACTGACAGTTGATGTCTCAGTAGAAATGATAGGACAGAAGACAATGGAATGACATCTTCAAAATGCAGACATGGGGCAGATACAGTATCTGCCAAGGAAAAGGCCTTGTGGAATAAAGATGGATCCATACAAACAAAAGCAAAGATACTTCATCACCAGTAGGACTGCAATAAATAAAAATCAAGGAAAGCAGAAGTGGTCCATAGGCAATTTAGTATTGTCATTGAGATTTCCAACTGTTCTTGGGAGACTGACTTTTGAATCAAGTTCCCTCTAAAACCCACAAACTTTGGAGGTTTTGGTGTCTTGGATAAAAGCACTTAAGTTGAGCCTGAAGAGATCAGTCGGAGACTAGAACCCCTCTTCTAGCAACTCTGATCGGAACTTAAAGACAACCTAACCTTCCATCTCCTGTGGAAAACAGAGTTAAGAATATAGGCCAAGATGAAATAAAGTAGGAAAGATCTTGCCCACCAATCAGTACTCAGGTTCTTTTGAAGAATTCGTATACAAAAATTATATGTATATGGAATATGAGCAGGTCTTTAATCAGAAGCTGTTTGAACATCAGACAATTCATACTGGAGAGAAACATGGTAACTGGGAAATTCAAGTCTTAATATCTGCAACCATTCAGAACAAAAATATTATACATGCATTAAATACGTAGAGACATTTACCAAAAGGTCACACATCTTTGCATACTGTAATGCTCACACTAGCAAGAAACCTGTGAATGCATTGAAATTTGAAAAGGCCTTCACCTGTTAAGTCAGTCTTGGTTGCACTTCAGAAAATTTACACTGGCAAAGAAGCCATGTGAATGCAGTAACTGTGGAAAAGCATTCACCCAGAAGTCACAACTCCATGTACATCAGAGTTTCATACTGGAGACAGACTAATACATACTGAGTTTGAAAAGTCCATCAACAAATCAAACTGGCTTACTGAGTGATAGCCAGCCATCGAAATGGCCCTCATGGCCCTGGCTTCTGTTCATGTTTTTGTATGGTCCTGTACCTTCTACCAAGATTGGTCTTGTGTGACCAGTAGCAAACAGCAGAAGCGATGGTATGTTAGATCCAAGACTAGACTATAAAGGACTGTGATTTCCTCTCTTGGGCACCCACTCTAAATGATCTCCTGCTCTGAGGGAGGCAAATTGTCATATTGTGGGGTGCACATGGTGAGGAACTGAAGTCTACCAGCAATTGGGAATGAGCTTGGAAGCCTCCAGCTGACACCTTGAATGAAACATCACAAGATAATCAGAACTAGACCTGTGCAACTAGACTTCTCCCAATTCTCGTCCCTGGTAAATGTAGTAAATGTTTTAAGCTGCTGAGTTTGGGGGTAATTTACACAGCAAAAGATAACTAATACGGTTGCACATTGCAGTTCATACTGGGGGCTACTATGTGTTTCTAAATTTCCAAGTCACAATGCCAAGTGTATCAGAAACTGCACACAGTGAAATCATATATGTAGTGAGTTGGAAAACAGTGCTAGATTAAATGTATCAGAAAACACACTGGAGGAAAAACTATGCTTCTACTAAATAAGAGTGCCTTCATGGAAAAATCTTGTTTTAAATACATGTCAGAGAACATATTGTAGTAAGTTCTCTAGAAAATGCCACAGTAGCATCAGCAGATTGACAAAGGAGAAAAAACTATGTGTTTGTGTGTGTGTAAAGCTTTCCCCAACAGATTGTTTGATATGACCAGGGTACCTGAGCCACTATTTACTGTGGCAGAGACCTTGGCAGTAGTTTCCAGTATATATCAAGAGTTCATAAATGAAAGAAAATTATTTATTCAAAGTAAGAAAGCTTCTCACAGGATCAGTGCAATTACACATAGATTTTATGTAGCTCAGAAATTATATGGATATATTTGTGAGAAAAATTCTGAAGAGAACATCTAAGAATGTGTTGAGGAAAAGGCATCTTAAGTAATTCACAGGAAAAACTTGCCAGTTTGAAATATTAGGATGTGGACTGGCAAACTTTATAAAGGGCCAGATGATAAATATTTATTATATTTTTAATTGAAATATAGCTGACAGTGTTACATTAGGAGGTGGTAAATATTTTAAGCTTTGCAGCCCGAGAGGCCAAAAGCAAGGATATTCTATAGATACTTGGGGGGGGGAAATCCATAAAATTTTTATTGGCAAAAATTTAAAGTGTTATTACATTGCAAATTAATCATTTCCAATTGAAGGTTGTGTGGAAATTTCACATTCATATGGTTAAAATATATTTTGAAATATAGAAATTTCCTTTTGTAAGTTTATCAAGGTACAAAAACTGCTGCTGGAAGTATAGGATGAGCTTGGAAAGTACATCTAATACAAATTTGGAAATGAAATTATTTTTTTTGTTTTAATTTCTGATAGTACAGAAAATGTATAGAGCAACTGAACATTTGCTTGTGATTCAAACAATGTTATCATGAAATGCATTCCCTGCAGCATAGACTTTGCATGTTATCTACTTTGCCTTGTAATATTAGGTTGAATTCATTACAAAACATCAAGTCAGTAACAATAAGCTAATTTTGAGAAACATTCAGTGTTCAATAATGGTGGTTGGTGTGGGTCCTCTCATTCAGAAAAGTTTCAGTCCTGGCCCTGAGCTCAAAAATGTGCAAACTTTATCATTGCTAAGAAATTGAATTGCTGTGTGGAAGGGCAAATCAGGACATTTGGCTTCTGATAAAGTCATGGAATTTACAATTGATAAGTCTATAAAAATTGATGAAGTCTACCATTGATACTACTAACACATGATAGTTCAAATACTTTCCATAAAGGACTTGCTGATAAATAATACAATGAGTAACCACATATTTGAAGCCTTAATATTGAAAATCTTGATAAATTTGTTGTACAAAGCTTCTTTCTATTCTACACCTATATTTTGCCACCATCAATTGTAAGATTAGATTCCATTTAAGGTTGTACTGAATATTTTCTCAACTCTCTTTAGTTGTTCCACAATACATCCATTGAGGTTATTCAGTCAGTTCAAACTCAGCATTGACTGAGTAGACAGCAACTGAGCAGTCTTGGTAATATCTTCAAACCCAAAACTCAAGGAAAACCACTTGAAATAATTTGCATTGTATTTAAATTGATGTCACCTAGTGCTCTAAACTAAGCAATTATTCTCACCAAAAAGCTATTAGCCTTCAACAATTTTCATCTGGAAACATTTCCTAGGCCGCTGTAAACATGATTTCATTAACTCACCAGATGTTAACTTTACAGTCTCTTTGAGAAAATTGAAGAGGAGCATTGTGTCATCTAATTCTATAATGCCAGCATTACCCTGATACCAAAACTATGTTAGAAGAAAACTATAGACTAATATATCTCCTGAATATAGATTAAAAAAAAAAGTCTTACCAGCAATTTAGGAAACTGAAACTATAATAATATACAAAAAGGATAATATGCTATGAACAAAGATGCAGAGTTAGTTTCACATTCAAAAATGAGTTATAAATTACTTCAGTGAAATTGGCACAGTAGATAGCTCCAAGGGCCATCTCTCCACAAAAGAAAGATAAGTCAAGAATTTTATATGAACATAAGATGAAATTTGAAAGGAGTCAAATTTAGTATACGAGTTTTTTTTTCGTTATTTTTTTTTTTTTTACCACAGTTCCCACATATCTTCACCTTTCTTATGCTATGTTTACAGGAAGTCAGAATCCTATTTAGTTAGAATGTAGATGGCTTAAAGCAACAAGAAAGGATTTCCATTTTTAGTATTTCCAGGTAACATCATTTGGACCAATCCTCCAGCTTAGGAAACCTAGAAAAAAGATGGATAAAATTGCTTCCAAACATCAGTTTGAAGGCTATCAAAAAACTAACAAGATTGGGATGCCTGGATGGCTCAGTTGGTAGAGCGTGTGACTCTTGATCTCATAGTTTTGTGTTCAAGCCCCATGTTGGGTGTAGAGATTACCAAAAAAAAAAAAAAAAAAAAAACCTTTAAAGAAAAAAAAAAAAGCTAACAGGATAGTGAAGGATTACAGCCAGCATGAGGGGGAGAAAAAAGGCCCAGATAGATAAACTCTCCTTTGGGACCACAATTCTTTAAGGGGTAACGGAGAGGCTGAACAATACTTCTGATGACCTGCCATAGGTGTAGGTGGACAGGTATTGGATTTGAAGACCTCAAAGTATTTCTACAGTTTTGCAAATTTGATGTCCTACCCAAAATAACAAGGCATGTGTGCAGACAACCTGAATTAAAACTAACAAACAACACAGACTGTATATGCTAAGCCCAAGGAAATAAAAGTCAAGATAGAGGATTTCAGCAGATGACTACACAAATACATAAAGGTACCAAATGGAAGTTAAAGAACCCAAAAATATATTAGCTGAATTTAAGGACTCAAAGGATTGACTTATAGCAGATTAGACACAGCTGAAAATAGAATTCATGAATTGAAAGTGGTTAATAGAAAATACAATAAAAGAACAAAAACTGAAAAAATTAAAATGTAGTGAAGAGAAAGTCTTGTCATAAATTTAATTGAATTTCCCAGGAAGAGCAGAGAGAGAAAGAAGCAATATATGACTAGATAATGGCTGAGATCTTTCCACAGCTATCAAGACTACAAACAACTCTTTCAAGAGCTGTGAATCAATGACAAGCAAGGAAAAAAAAAAAAAAAAAAACACATACTGAAGCATACCATAATAAAACTGAAAAATAAACAAAAAATTAAAAGCAACAATAGAAAAAGGATTCCCTACAAAAGAGTACCACTTAAAGCTGCTTTCTCAGTCAAAATATTAGAAGCCAAGCAGCAGTGAAATATTTCCCTAGCATTCAATAGAAAAAAAAGTAGTCTTATAAAATAAAGGTAAAATCAAAGATATTTTCAGACAAAGTAGAAAATGATTGTAAAATGAAGTACTGAATACTTTTTCAGACAATAAAACTATCTCCAGATGAAATGTTGATATGTAGGAAAGGATGAAAGGCAATAGCAATGGTAAATATGTGGGTAAATCTAATGTTAATGATAAGTAAAAAGAGTGTAACATTAAAGAAAGAAAGGAAAAAATGGAATAATAAATGTTTAAAAAGAAAAAAAGAACAGAGACACATAGGACAAAAATGTATTACAGTACATTTAGATCCAAACATATTAACAAGTACATTGAATTAAAAAAAAATTAATGTTCTAAGTAAATGATACAGGAAGTCCGACTGGATTCAAAAACTGACAAAATCACATTTACAAGGGCCATCAAAAGTCATAAGGATACAGAAAGATTAAAAGGATAAAGATGGTATTATAAACAGCTGAATGCCAATATATTTGAAACTTTGAGTGAAATAGAAAAATTCCTCCAAAGTACAACATATTAAAACTTATATGAAAAGAGTAGAAAATACTAACATTAGCTTGATATGTATTAAAACGAATCTATAACTTCAAAGCTTACATGCATTCATAGGCCCATATACGACTTTGCTGGTGAATTTTACTAAATAAGAAATAGCACATATTTTTGATAAAGTCTTCAGTAGGATTGAAAAAGAGAAAACACTTGATTTTAGAAGGCTAACATAATCTTGATAAATTCAACAAGGACATAATTATAGGGCTGTGTCATGAATATAAATTAAATATCTTAAGTACGTTTCACAAAATGTTTAAAGGAACATACATATTTGGTTTAACTTTCAAAAATTAGTCACTGTAATGTTCATTTATAGAATAAGAAAAATATATTGCTGCTATATCAATAGATAAGTATAAAGCACTTTATAAAAAAGATACATAATGCAAATACTAAGAGCTGATGTTGCCATACTATTATAAGACAGTAAAATGTAAGGGAAAAAGCATTACTGGAGATAGAGAACATTTAATAATGATAAAGGTTTAATTCAGCAAGAAGAGAACAATTCTAAATTTGTAAGCACCGAGTAGCATAGCATTAAAAAAAAAAATCGCTTCTCGGCCTTTTGGCTAAGATCAAGTGTAGTATCTGTTCTTATCAGTTTAAAATAAATAAAACCAAAACAAATGTTGGAAATACAAGGAGAGATAGAAAAGTCCACTATCCAAGTAGGAGATTAACACATGGAACAAGCAAATAAAAAATATCAGTAAAAGTATTGAAGATTTCAACATAAGCAAACATGACATAAGGAACCTATTTTAGAAGCCACACCTGATAACTGTAGATAATTAAATGAAACTATTACAAAATTGAATATAAGCTGAACCACAAAGGAAATCTCAAATTCCAAAGGATTAAAATCACAGAGAATTTGTTCTCCGGTTATAGTAAAAGTTAAGATAAAAGTTAATAGCAAGATAAGAAAATCTCCAAATGTTTGGAAATAAAGTGTATACTTGTAAAAAAGTTCATGGGTGAAAAAAAAAGTAAAGAATGGAAATATTTTGAACTAAAAGATAAAATAAATCTTGAGGGATGCTGAATTGTGGGAGGTAACCATGCTTGGAGATTTATGGCTTTGCATACAAATATTATAAACAGAATTTCATAGCTTTGAATCATCCATTAGGAAGCCTAAATTGTCATCAGGGAGAAAAAAGTAAAAATTAATGAAGTAGAAAAAAATGTACAGAGAAAAACCATAACTCCTATCTTTGATAATACAAATAAGTAGTTGGCTATATTTTTAGAAAGGCCCTTATGACAGCACATTCAATGGTATTGGAGGAATCTATGATGGGAAAAGACAACAAGGAGTTTATGGAATTCCCCAATGGGAGAATTACAACATAGACTCTTAGGGTTTTGGAGCAATCCACACCATTCCTACAGAGAATTATATACCTTTCAAGAAGTTCTTGGTATGCCTCTACACCCTGGAAAAGACACCATGACCATGGCTATCAAGTGGCCATGTGGCCAGAACTACAATAAGGTAGGTTCCATCAGATCTATCAGGTCATAAGTCAGATGGACCCAACAGCAATCTATCATAAGATGGAAGTGGTACGTCTGTGATTGGGCATTAGTGCCAGAGGACTCCATTAAGTTGCATGAGCAAGTATTCCTGATCCCTATCTCATCAACTACTGTTGCCCTATCAGCTGTTAGTTTTCAGTTGCTGCACTTTCAGAATTCACTACAACATTTAAACTCAAGACACACTGTTCCTGGGCACCTGTAGCCGATGATCAACTAGTGGGTGGGTGTGGACAGACATTAGGAACTGGACATTTCTGTATTCACCAAGAAAGACTCCCTGACCCTGCATTTCACAAGACCATCAGGAATGTTTTTATGAGAGGGACACCAGTATCAAAGGGAGTTTATTGGTGGCTTCTGTCATGTGTAGGTTGGGGTTGGTGGTAGGAAAGGTGCTCACAGAACTGAGCTCATTAACAGCAATAGGGATAATACTATCTCAAAGCAGGTGGTACACTAAACTTCTAGAAGCCACAGAGCCATACTTACCATAATGATCTGCAAAGTTGGAGAGAGAGCCGTGAAAGTTTAACCCTCTGGGAAAAAGGGGTGAACATTCAATGATGGTGCTACTCAACATCTAAAATATTCTTAAAGAGCAAATATGGGGGCACCTGGGTGGCTCAGTCGGTTAAGCGTCTGACTTCAGCTCAGGCCATGATCTCGCGGTCCGTGAGTTCGAGCCCCGCGTCAGGCTCTGTGCTGACAGCTCAGAGCCTGGAGCCTGTTTCAGATTCTGTGTCTCCCTCTGTCTCTGACCCTCCCCCATTCATGCTCTGTCTCTCCCTGTCTCAAAAATAAATAAACGTTAAAAAAAAATTTTTTTTTAAAAAAAGAGCAAATATGGAGAAGGAAGAGGCCAAGGGCAACCTTACAATAAAAATTAAAATCCCTGTTCGATTCCCTGACCTGAGCCAGTGACAAAACCAAACCAACTGACTAAAAAGGTGAACAAATCTCCAGGAGGAAAGGCCCTACAATACCCCAGCAAGTATATAAGGTTTTCCCCATAATTTCCCAAAATGACCTAGGCTATTTAAGTAGATGATTGTACATTGGGGGAAAGGAGGATCTTACATTTTGAGGAATATTAGACACAAGGTCTGAGTTGATGTTTGTTATCTAATGATCCCAAAGCATCGTTATACTCTTTGTTAGGATAGGGGGTACATAGGGGCCAAGTAACAAGAAGAACCCTGTCGAAAGTCCAGCTTATAATGGGTCCATTATTTCATCAGACCCCTACAGTGGTTATCTGACCAGTCCTAACGCGATGGGATAGACATACTTGGTGGTTGGACTAACCATCATGTGGTTCTTGGCCTGTGGAATAAGATTTACTATAGTGGAAAAGACAAGATGTGATGGTATCTTCAACCTTTACACAAGATAGTAAAGAAAATACATTATCTCATCCCAGAAATGGGAGTAGCAGAGATTAGTGCCACCCTTAAAAAAGCAAAGCGTGATAGTCTCTATCAAATCTCTAATTTACTAGTCTGGTCCCTGAAGAAAGCAGGTGGATCCTGGAGAATGTAGACTTACTGTAAGTTCAACCAAGTAGTAGCCCTAATAACAGCTGTTATGTTAGACATGATACCATTTATAGAGCAGATTAGTAAGTCCCCAGGTACATGTTACATGGCCATTGATTTGGCAAGAATAAGAATGTCTCCAATTAGGGAAGAGAATCAGAAACATTTTTCATTCAGGTACATCTGACAATATTCATTTACAGTTTTACTTCAGAACTATGCCAGTTCTCTTAATATCTGTTATACATTTTGAAGAGAATTGATTGTCTGGAATATCACTTTGATTCATTACATTGATGTCATATTGATCAGACAGGGTGGGGGCGCCTGGGTGGCGCAGTCGGTTAAGCATCAGACTTCAGCCAGGTCACGATCTCGCGGTCTGTGAGTTCGAGCCCCGCGTCAGGCTCTGGGCTGATGGCTCGGAGCCTGGAGCCTGTTTCCGATTCTGTGTCTCCCTCTCTCTCTGCCCCTCCCCCGTTCATGCTCTGTCTCTCTCTGTCCCAAAAATAAATAAAAAACGTTGAAAAAAAAAAAAAAAAGATCAGACAGGGTGACTGGAAGATAGCTAGTATTCTGGGGTCCCTAATAAGACAATATACTCCAGAGGAAAGAGATAAATCATACAAGGATCAGGGTACTCTCACTTCAGTAGGGTTTTTAGGGGTCCAGTTGTCAGGCTGGATATTCCCTCCAAAATAAGAGAAATTTGCAACATCTTGTATCCATCCTACAGATAAGGAAGCCCATCACCTGGTAGGCATCATGCTCTGAAGGCGACATATTCTACACCAGATTTTCTCAACTTTGGCACTATATTGGAATGTTGGAACTGATAATTCTTGGGTGTCGTCTTGTGCATTGTAGAATGTTTAACAGTATTCCTGGCCTCTACCTAAATTGATGCCAATAGTACTCCTCTTACTCTAGTCATAAAAATTTAAAAAAAAAAAAAGGCTCCAGACTGCCAAATGTCCCCTGGGGAGCAAAATCATTTCTGGTTTAGAATCATTATTATATACCTAGGAATTCCGCTTGAACCCACATAACAACTGAGAGGGAAGGCTGCCAGATTTCAGGGTTGTCCAGAATAGCAAAGAATCCCATAGAAGATACAGGGTTTGGTATATGTAATTCTGCTGCTTGAGCCATGCTATCCGGAAGGCTCTATGGTGTTGGAGGTATAAATAGTGGGAAAGATATAATAATATAGAATTTATGGAAAGTCTTAAAGGGACAATTAGAATTCAGGTCTCTGGAGTTCTGGAGTAAGGCCATGCCATTAAAGGAACAATTGAACATGGACACCAAGTGATCATACATCTGGAGCTGCCCATAATGAATGAGTTCTATTAACCCTCAATTCATAAAGATGGGCAGGCCCAGAAGCAATCCATTGTAAGACAGAAATAGTATATGTGGGATCATACCTGAGCAGGACTCTAGATTGCACAAGTAAGCTAAGTAAGCAAGTAGTTCAGATTCTTGCATCACCCACCACCTTATAAGAGGCCTCCTATGACCAGCTGAAGGGAAGAAAAGAACACATGCACAGTTTATAAATGGGATATTTCCTTTCACTAAGTGGGTACAAATTGAAAATATATGTGGCTACATCTGGAGTGATCTTGAAAGACATTGGTTCCAAATGGGTGGATCTATGAGTGGTACTCCTGATCATTCACTTTTTGTAGAAGTAACCTGAGGTGAGAAAATCTGTGGACGCGCAGACAGTGGTGAATAGCCTGGCAATCTTGCCAAGGGGCCTGAAAGAGGAAGGACTAGAAAATCAGAGATAAGGAGGTCTGGTGTTGAAGCATAGAGCTGGGAATATGGGAGTGGATATGAAGTATGAACATTTTTTGTATTACATAATAATGCCCATCAGAAAGCATTAACCATGGAAGAGGCACCGAATAACTAAATATATGAAATGACTTGGCCAGTTGACATTAGCCACCCTTTGTCATCAGTTACCCCAGTGGCAGAGTGAGTTCATAAGCAAAGTGGTCACTGTAGAGAGATGTGGGCACAATAACATAACTCCCACTTAAAGCTCACCTGGCTACTGATTCAGCTGACAAAGCTAGTCTGAATATCCAATTTGCTGGCAAGAGACAGCAAGGCTGAGCCTCCAATATGGCACTATTTCTTTTTTTTTTTAAATTTTTTTAAAATGCTCATTTATTTTTGAGAGACAGAGAGAGCATGAGTGGGAGAGGGCAGAGAGAGAGAGAGGGAGACCCTGAATGTGAAGCAGGCTCCAGGCTCTGAGCTGTCAGCACAGAGCCCGACACAGGGCTCGAACTCACGAGCCATGAGATCATGACCTAAGCTGAAGTCGGAAGCTCAACCGACTGAGCCACCTAGGCGCCCCGGCACTGTTTCTTGAGGAGACAAATCAGTAACTTGGTAGCATATTGATTACATTGGTAATCAATTGGTAGCATATTGATTATATATATGGTCCTCTGGAAGGGCCCAACAGTTCATTCTCACAAGAACAGACAGCAATTCAGGTATGGATTTGCCTTTCCCTATCCCCAGAACCTCAGCCGTCTCACTATCTGGGGACTCAGAGTACTTGGTTGAGAGTCATGAAATCCCACATAATGTAGCATCCAATGCAGAGATTTACTTCACAGCAAAAGAGGTGCAGGAGTGGGCCCATGACCATGGAATACACTGGTTCTATCTTGTTTCACACAATCCAGAAGCTACTGGCCTGACAGGCTTTCTCTGCTTATTCTTGCTCCCTCTTCTCATTATCTTTTACAGGGTTTACCTTCAAAAACATCTTGCATTTTCAACTCTGTCTTGCTGTCTGCTTCCTTGAGAACCCAAACTAACACAGGCTATGATCAGATGATGGAAGAGAAAAAAAAAATCTAGGTTTTTTTCATAACTGGATAGTCTTAGAATGTGGGTACAAACCAAAAATTGACTATAGCTTCACCTCAGCTTCACTTAGGCATGGCCTTAACAGACAGCAATGAGAAGAAATCCTCCTGGTGAGCAGAGAGATTCAAGTGGCATACCTGATCATCCACCTTCATAGAGAGAATGGACTCAGGTTAGCATATATACAGACACATGGGCAGTGGCAAGTGATCAGAAGGGAAAGAAAAGAGGATAAATATTGGAATTTTAGGAAAAAGGATGTCTGGGGGAGAGACATTTGGATGGACTTATTGGAGTGGGCACAATATGTGAAGATCTTTGTATTGGATGTTAATTCTCACCAGTGTGCATATGCCATGGAAAAGACACTAAACAACCAATTAGCCAGAATGACTTGACTGGTTAACATCAGCCAAGTTCTATCATCAACTACCCAATGCTGGCACAATGAGTGCACAGAATTACCAAGATGGCAGGGCTGGAGGCTATGCACTGACCTAACAATGCCAGCTTCCACATCCTGAGCCTGAACTAACTATGCCACTTCCAAATGTCCAACCTGTCCAAATTTCCAGCAACACAGATCAAAAGTGAGTCCCCAGTACCATCTTTCAAGGAGACCAATCAATGACTTGGTGACATGTTGACTATTTTGCAGCCCCTTTTACTCTGGGAGGGGAAGTCACTTATTTTAATTGGAAAAGATACATTTTCTGATATGGATTCACTACATGAATGCTAAAGAGTATGTGAACCATCAACAATAGGTAGAATACATGAGTCTAGGAACCATAGGATTGTTCTTAATAGGCCTTTGGGGAATTTATTCTTCGTGTTCCCACAGTCCTGGGTTCTGTGGATTTAGAGGTTATGTTTCTCAAAGTGGGGATGCTTACACAATAAAAGCACTATTGAAATTTAAGCTATGGCTACCACCCAATTACTTTATGTTTCCATGTCAAGGGATCCAGCAGACCAGAAGAATAATCTCACTACTTTGATAAGAGTAATTAACCTTAATCCTCAGAGGGAAGAGGAGCTTCTGTTACACACTGGGACCAGGAAGGAATAGGTAGGACACTCATGTGATCCATTTGGGTGTGATTTGGTACTCTTGCTTAAATTTGACAATAAACAAGCAAGCACAGCAACCATGACATGAGAAGCGCATGGTGACCAGAGGCTCAAAGTTAAGGATCTGAGTCATGCCACTTGTAAGTACCGAAATGAGCAGACGTGCTAGCTCAGGGCAAGGGAAATCCTGAATGGAGTGTAAAAGAGGGAATCTATGAGTATCACTTGTGGCCTCGGTAACAACTACAGCAGTGGACTTATAGTTTGTCCCACTAATGTTCTTCTTGTAAGTTTTTCCCAGAGAAAGAGATCTACTGAAAAGGAAAAATGGTTCTAGAATTTATAAGGAGTGGTTCTGAGCTGTGAAAAGTGTAGACTACAGTGGATGCTCTGCCACACTGCCCACCCCTCCTTATAGCAGCGAAAGACTCAACTTCTGAGAGTAATGCAGGATGACAGGCTTCAGCCATCAGTCCTCTCCAGGAATTGTCCTTGGCTAAAGAGGACTACTTTGCCTAATGTTGCAATCCCTTTCCTGGGAGTAGTCAGCATCCAATTATTGGTAAATATGCGGGTATAAATACCCAGCCTTTTTACCTCAATTTGGGATAACTCTGAAGGGCCATGTCAGTTTCAGAGCTCACAGTGCAGCTCAGTGAGGTCTTTGTTGTGAGTATATCTTAGCCCACCACTTCCCTTTCTTCAATTCTGCTTTCTTCTCGTCCACCATTGGCAGTGGTGTCTTGGAGTGAGTTTGTACTGGATTATGGGAGCCAATAAATATATTTGCAGAGATCTTGCAAGCTTATTGATGTCAGATTGTCAGCTTAAAATCAGTCATGGTGGGAATATTTATACCATAGACATCAGCAAACTCTACAAATCAGGGCTTCCCACCAATGCCACCCCAGGGAAACAAGTTAGTATTTACCAGTACAACACTACCCACAGGTGTGATCAGAGCGTTCCCTTTTAAATTTCCTACGTATGAATCTGTGTCTGTGTCTGCTTTCCAGGGAATCTGACTTGAAAGATGTAGATCTATCAGGTAGTGATAGATCTTTAATTTATTTCTATAACCTAGTACATAGAAACGAAGCACAAGAAGTACTTGAGTCAAGGCACGAATTCTAATCAGTACTTGGTAGAAAATAGGGTGATCAACTTGTCCTGGTTTCCCAGCGCCTTCCCTGGTTTTGGCATGAAGAGTCTCATGTCTCAGGAAACATTTCAGTCCCAGGCATACCAAAATGGCTGGTTACCTAGTAAACAAGTAGGTAATCTAGAGCAGAAAAGGCTAAGCTTAAGGTATTGGGCCGATTTGGTGGTTAGGGCAGGTGTTTTAGTGCGGAGCCAGCAGTAAGCACATTACTTGGGGATTACTTTTGGGGATTGCAGGGATGGTTGTTGATGGTGGTCTGATCAAGCAGGCCGTAGGCTTCTAAAACAAGGATGCAGTCATGGGTCTGGGATTTGAGGGCAGGATTCTAGTACCCCAGAGCATTAGTGAAGGTAAGACAGGGAGGAGAGAGCAGAACGTGAAGGAAAGGACACAATGCAGCGATTCCCCTGCTGTCTGAAAATAGATGGTGTAAAGTGAGCAGTTACCATGAATTTATTAGAAAAATTATTGGAGCGTTCTCAGACCCCCCAAAAATCACCTCTCTTAGGCTTTTCTGATCCCTTAAGAAACATCTTGCTAAGGGATGCACAAAATACATTGAGACAAAGCACACATGCTCACAGACACCCTTCAAAGCTATGGTGGTCCGATGCTGACAGGCTGAGTGTAGTTTCAGGGGAAGGAGCTTGGCAGGACCACTCTTGCTGCTGGGGTGCGTGGTGCCTGTACAATGGATCACTGCAAAACAAATGCAGAATGCAATATTTTTACTTTCAGACTTTTTCATAAAAGCAAAAGTCCTCTTTGCATTTCTTTCAGTTAGAAAAATAGGGGGTAAGGTGGGTCTTTGATAAAAGTGAAGTGGCCTAACTCTAACTTTCAAAACACGGTACACACCTGTGTTGAGATACCACTCGAATTCACAGCATAATCACAGAGAACCAAGTATGGGCCTCATTTCTACAAGGTGTGGAGAATTGGGGGTAGTAAAATCTATAAAACTTGATTAACTCACAGTTGCTGTAAGTTAGTGATGGGGTTCTTTAATTCATCTTTGAGCCTGGGGCAAAGCTGCACCTGTAGGAGCAAACTAAATGACCCGGGCTATAGGCTTTAGAGGGCTTTATTTGGGTAAGTGCTAACACTGAGTATTTTTTTTTTCAGTGTCCTCAGCACTAAGTGTACCTAGTCCACGAGAGTGAGGGTGACACAGTGTCTGAGGTCCAGACCCTGTCTGGAGCCCAGGACTCAAGTTTGTAAGGAACACAGTTCATATAAAAAATCCAAGTCTGTCATCTATGACAGTGAGGCCATGACCAAATCAGAATGATGTCTCTGTCTTGTAACAAATCCAGGAGGTATGTCTGTAATCTCTTTACAACCATCTTCGAACAGGAAACACCAACCAGCCTAGAAGGTGGGCAAATTTTTCTTTCATCTTCTTTGTTCTCATCTTCGTCTTCCCAGCTCCTGGCTAACAGAACATTTCCAGTCTTGATACCTGACTGTTTAATTTGTATTTTCCCGGTCCAGAATGGTAACTTTAGTCAAATACAAGGAAAATTTTAAAGTATCGCTTTCCAAAAGTTTTTTATAATATGGCCAAATTGGTTATTCTCCATATTAAGCAATAGTCTCTTGAGTCAGAAATATATTTTATATTGGTAAAAAGAAAACTCAGGATTTTTGTGGAAGAGCAAAGAGGGAAGAGTACTAACTAGTGAGAGTGAATATAGGAAGAGGCTCATGGTCAATGCCATTGATAGCTATATAAATGTGCTTCATTTTTAATCTGGGCCATGTTTCAAGAGAAAGCCCTTTAAACAACATTCTCTGTATTAATCTCTAGTCCCACAAGTGTTAAATGACAGCATTCTTTAATCATATAATGAGTTAGATTAGAAGCTGAATTACAGCTTGGTAGAAAATGGCAAAGAAAATATTTGATTAAAATTAGGTTTTTATAGAAGTCTATTTATAAAAGCATTTTTATGTATTTTTATGATATCAAAGTCTATCCATTTCAACACAGAGTGTTTGGCTGCCTTTTATTTGGAGGGCACCATGAGAAACCTATGGGATATGTTCTTAAATGAGTACCACATAGCCCCTGTCCTTCAAGACCTTATTATAAAATAGACAACAGGTGAAATTAAGCCTCAAGCCTGATTCTTCATCCCTTTAAAGGGAATTGAGATTCACCATTCATTTTTAGCAGATGAAGACTTGATGAAATAAATGTTGTAAGAAGATGAATTGGGTAATGGAACTTCACTATAACTTTAGGTGGTAGTCTGGGCATGGGGATCATCTAGGTTGAGACCATTACAAAGGATGTGCCCTCCGTCATTTCCATACTAATAGCCCACCAGCCATACTGCATCCATCTGGGACCTGTTATCAGCTTTTCAGGTACTTGGAGCTTCTTCTCATACCATACCCCTTTTCTCATCCAGCATATATCTTTGATGTGCAATATCAACAACAATGCCACCCACAAATGATTTTTGCAGACATGTATACAAGTGTGATAAGGAAAAAAACTGGTTTATTATTTATAATTTCTGAGGAGAATGATTCAGGACGACAGGAGCAGTTTATTTACTTTTTCACTGAGGATGCTGTCAAGTGATAGGTTTGAGAAGACAAAATGGGAGGAACTAAAATGCTTTGTCTCAGGAAAGGAGAGTGGTGAACAGAGGCCCTGGAGAGGTAAAAGCAGCCTCAATGGACAATGCGGGTGGTGGGGGGGGGGGCGGGGGGGGTGAGGGAGAAGGAGACTAAGTGGTTGGTGGCCTCCGTGGAGCTTTCAGACAAGAACCTAGAAGTCTGCCGGCGACTTTTGTCATCCAAGTAATATGTACACTGTGAGGTAAGCCTCCTTACATATCTCCCTCAATGAGACCAATAAAAATCTCATTTGCTCACTGGTGTTGGTGGAGAGGCTGTTTTGTTTTGTTTTGTTTTGTCTGAGACTGTAGGATGGAGACAATAAATACTCCGTCCTTTAAAAACAGAGGCTGCCATAGACACCCCCCCCAACACTGCAGCTTAGAGCCTTCCTTCACTTTCCTGTTTCCACCAAGTCCTCCTTCTCCTACTCAGGGTTGTTGAGGCCCTTCAGAGGCAGGGGGTGGGGTTGGGGTGGTGGGTAGTCCTGAAGGAGGAAAGAGCCTGGGGAGGCAGCAGGGCCAGGCCCTGAAGGGATTCCATGACAACCAGGATTCCCCAGCTCCTCTCAGTTCTGCTGGGACAGGACCCCGCCCTCACCCTCCTCCTTCCTTTTTGCTCTTCCCCATCCACCAAGCCCCTTCTCTCACTACAGATTCACTGCTTAAGTACAGGTGGCATATTGGAGAGCAAAAGTCAACCTCCACAAGCTAGCAGGTGGAAAAGAGGAGGCATTCGAGAAGTAACGAAGAAATCATTGAATATTTTATTACGTGCTTTTACATTTCATCTTTTATAGGTGAAAGCTATTATTTATATATTTTATAGATAAAAAAATGGAGGCCAAGAGGGATTTGGTGACATGCTTGATGTCATAGAGCCAGAGACTAGGCAGGTTATTCTTACTGTAAATTTTGTGCTATTCCCTCGACCCACTACTATTCTGCTGCACAGACGAAGGTGGGATGCTAAGGAAGATATTGGAACTTCATATTACAGAGCAAGAAGACACCTTAAAGATCCTTGATGTTTTATCCCTGAGGCAGCTGAATCCAGAGATGTGACTACTTTACTCAAGTCATCATCAGGTTTATGGCAACCAAGTTAGGTCTCTTTTACTCCAGGTTAGTAAGTATCTCACTTCATAAAATGAAAATGATTGCATTTTCCCTATGGAACATTGCTACACTCAATTTTGGGGGTATTTAGTACTCTGAGTATAGTACATTGCAGGTGAAAGATTTTCTAGGCTGGTTTGCTAAATCTTTCTCTTACATGATGCCTTCTGAGTCCTCAAAAACTGGCTTCCAAAGCAAACTTGAACACCAGGAACTGTCTGTTGTGTGTGTGGGTATGTGTATGAGGTGAGCTGCGAGGTCTCAGATTTTAGAACCAGGAAAGAATCTTACCCTCCACCCCTGCCTCATACCTTTCTGCCAGTTCACATGGAACAGCAGCTTTCATTCTCATTTTGACCATGACCCAGGGTAAGAAATACTTTTGACATCATGACCCACTGTGTGTATGTACATCCACACATCCACACTCAAACATTTAACACAGAAAGTTTCCTAAATATCCCTCTATATATGTTTTCAATATTGATCATAACCAGCTAACCATCACTGCCGTCCTTCAGAGCAGGTGATTTCACAATCCAGTAATAGGTTAGGTCCCCAACTTTAAAAGAAACCAGAGGTGCCTTGGTGGCTCAGTCAGTTAAGCATCTGACATTGGCTCAGCTCATGATCTCATGATTTGCGGGTTTGAACTCTGCGTCGGGCTCTGTGCTGACAGCTCGGAGCCTGGAGTCTGCTTCAGATTCTGTGTCTTCCTCTCTCTGCCCCTCTCTGCTCAAGCTCTGCCTCTCTGTCTCTCTCTCAAAAATAAATCAAGCATTTAAAAAATTGAAAAAATTGAAAAAGCAAAGAAACCCAAAACATCAATGTTGAGAGATACTTTCCCAGGAATTCTAGACTTGAAATATAGCTTGATAGCAATATATACTCAAAGATTAATTTGTCAAATATGAACAACTTAGTGGAAGTCAGTTGTTTGGACAGAAAATAGATTTCCCACCAGGGGAACATATCTTTAAAAGTTTCAAGCAAGCCAGTTCACAAAAGTTTCTTTTCATATATTTACACACACGAACAAGACACTAGTACGGCAGCATATTGGTGTGGACAGCCAGCCACTTCACGGATAGCCTTATGACTTCTCTTGTCTCCTCCCACAGCCATTTCAAAGCAGGACATTCTCTGTTATAGTACTAATCCAGACTTTAAAATGCTAATCAGCCCCCTAGAAAGTATGATAAAACCCAAAATGCAAAATTTCTCAAAATTGAACATTTTGGTCCAAACAGTAGGATTATGAAACACGTGATGCATACAACTCCCTAAGCCACATCCTAGGGGGAAGCATTTTCATTGTACATAAGTTATACCTAGTTAGAAATAGGTTTTACCCACCAATACTGAGAAAGGGTCAGGGATGAGAACTACATTATAGAGCACCTATCAACTCCACAATAAACACTTTGCATAAAAACACTTCCTGTACTAAATCCATCTATGAACAATCTCATATTTATTTGGCAGGTGAGGAAAATGAGATGCACAGATATTAATGTAATTTTCTTAAGATCATGCAAACTCCATGGTGGATTTGAACCCTGGTTGTTGTAAATTCAGAGCCCATGTTTTTGCACAGTCTCATCTGTTTCTCAGTCATTTGATTAGTTAATTGAGCGAAGATGGTGCAAACTCTCGGTCAGGTGATGAAGAAGTCCATATAGTGTGATGAGTTCTTATTGCACCAGGAAGTGGAGGGGGAGTCTGAAAAGCTGATATTACTCCAGTTTTGATCAAACTGAAAAACATCCAACTCCAAAGTTAATGCTCTATCGCCTAAAACTTGAATTTGTGAGACTGCACAAAATAATGAACAGAAAATGAGTTGTAGAGGCATTTTTTTAATAGGAACTCATTTAATTCCACACTTGATATTGCTTTCCGTGGTCTATAGGGTTCTGGTATTTAAGCCTTTTTGCACCCCATTCCCACCCTTAAATAATACTTAATTTCTCTTTTACTCTACCATCACAGATTTAGCATGTAATTTGAGAATTCAGGCAGTCCTCCTTTTTCTAGTCAGGAAATATCCAAACAATCTTTGAAAGATCATCAAAAATATCATCCCTGTTTCATGTGAGGCTGAGAATTCTTAGTGAATTTCCAATTTATACCATTCTGTGAAAGTATCAGTCTGATATAATTTAATGTTTTCCTGGGTTTTTCCTTTCATCTAAACTTTCAAATCTTTCGACACAGTTATTCACATTTTTTTGTCATTTTATTTCCTGCTTTATCTGTAATGTGCCCCCCACTCCACTCCAAACATGGCTTGTTTATACCTCTTCTCTTTTTGTCTTGATTATTCTTGTCCAAAGTTTATCAGTTGTGCTAGTATTTTCAAAGAAAACTTCTTGCTTTATTGGTTCTTTTATTATGTGTTTGCCTTCTGTTTCATTTGCTACTTTTATTTTTTTTATTTTGCAGAGAGAGAGTGTGTGAGCAGGGGAGAAGGGCAGAGGTAGAGAAGGAAAGAGAGAGAGAATTTTAAGTAGGCTACACACTCAGCATAGCACCTGATGTGGGACTCGAACTCATGAACCGTGAAATCATGACCCGAGCTGAAATCAAGAGTTGGAGGTTCAATCGACTGAGCCACCCAGGTGCCCCTCATTTTCTACTTTTAATCTCTTATATCCTTCTACTTTCTTTGGGTTTGTTGTGTTATTTTTCTAATTTCTCCCCTTGGTTGCTTAAATCATTCATTTTTAGTTTTCCTCTTTTTTAAATATGCATTTAAAGCTATAAGTTTCTCTGTGTGGGGAAATTTGCCCATTCTGATGTACAGTGTTTTTAATCATTGTTTTGAAATATTTTCTAATCTATGTGTTATTAGAAGTATTTTTAATATTTTGTATACAGAATATGTATAGTTATGTTTTTGTATTATTTCCAATTTAATTGAATTTATTAGAGATCATAGTCTTTCTAATAACACTAATTTGAAATTAGTTGAGATCTATTTTGTGGACAGTATGAGTTTTCTTTCCATAGGTGTTTAGAAAGACTGCACAGTCTCTAATTCTTGGGTACAACTCATATTCTGTATGTGTCCATTATACTAAGCTTTTTAAATTGTGGTGCCTGACTCTTTAATACTTTTACTGATTTTTCAGGGATCTTTTGCTCTCTGTTACTAAGATAAGTGTGTTACAATCTTCCATATGGGGAGCCTGGGTGGTTCAGTTGGTTAAGCATCTGACTTTGGCTTAGGTCATGATCTCATGGTTCATGAATCCCAGCCCCTCATCAGGCTGTCTACTCTCAGGGTAGAGCCCACTGCAAATCCTCTGTCCCTCTCTCTCTCTGCCCCTCCCTCACTCATGCACTTGCTCTCTCTTTCTCTCTCTCTCAAAAATAAACATTAAAAAAAAAAAACTTCCATATGATGTTAAATTTGGCAGTTTCTCCTTAAGTCCTGTCTGTTTTAGCTTTACATAATTTAAAGTCCTTTTATTAGGTACATAAAACTTCATAGTTATTAAACTTTCTTGGTGGATAATGTTATCATCTTAGAATGTCTTTCATCTCTGTTTATGCTTTTTGCCTTAACATCTATTTTATTTATCATGAATACACGTCTGCTGCTTTCTTTTGGTTAGCATTTCCTGGATGTCTCTCTTTTTTAATCCTTTATTTATTTTTTTAGATTTTATTTTTAAATAATCTCTACACTCAAAATGAGGCTTGCATTTACAACCCTGAGACCAAGGCTCACATACTCTTTATCTCAAACTATAGATACTTCTTGTGTAAATGGCATAGAGATGGATTTCTTTTTATCTGAGAGCAGATTTTGCATTTCAGTTGGAAAGTTCTACCATATTTCTTAATTTTTTTTCAATGTTTGTTTATTTTTGAGAGACAGAAGAGACAGAGCGTAAGCAGGGAAGGAGCAGAGAAAGAGGGAGACACAGAATCCAAAGCAGGCTCCAGGCTCTGAGCTATCAGCACAGGGCCTGACATGGGACTCAAACCAACAAACCATGGGATCATGACCTGAGTCAAAGTCAGAAGCTTAACTGACTGAGCCACCCGGGTGGCCCTTTGTAATCATATAGATCTTTGGATTTCTTTTTACCATCTTATTTTGTGTGTTCCATTTGATCCACCTCCTCTCTCCCTATTTGTCTTTGTTTCTTGACTGTTTTTTGGCTTTAACTGAGTTTTTTATTTTATTTCTCCTCCTCTACTAATTGGAAATTGTAGTCTATTTCTATTCTTTCAGTGTTATTCTCAAAAATTTCACATGCATTTTAACAAATCCTAAAATTAGCCAATACAGTTATCCTTTTCTAGATTGTCACAGGAGCTTGAATGTTTGTTTTATAACTCTGATTATCCGCCACCCTACCTATGTGTTATTGTTTTCCAGTAATTTAATTTATAGCCCAATAAATTAATTCCCAGTATTATTATTTTATACAGTAAACATTTGGTTTTACTTATCCACATTATTACTATTTCCTTTGCTCATGGTTCCTTCCTTCATCCTAGATCTTGCTGGGTTTGTTTTCTTTCTTCTGGAATACATTCTGTATTAATTTTTTTAGTGAGAATTCTCAGTCTAAATTTTTCAGAAAACATCTTTATTTTGAATTTATTATTTAAAAAAAGTTTCACTAAATAAATGTTTCTAGGTTCATAGTTGATTTAAAAAAACTTTTTTTACATTTATTTATTTTTTGAGAAACATAGAGAGACAGAGCACAAGTTGGGGAGGGGCAGAGAGAGAAGGAGACACAGAATCTGAAGCAGGCTCCAGGCTCCAAGCTGTCAGCACAGAACCTGACGTGGGGCTCGAACTCACAAACTGTGAGATCATGACCTGAGCTGAAGTCGGACGCTTACCACCCAGGCGCCCCCATAGTTGATTTTAAAGACATCATTCCATTATCTTTTTCTGTCATTGAAGCTGAGAAATTAGCTTTCAGTATAATAGAGGTTCCTTTGTAGATAATCTGTCTTCTCTATCTGCCTTTAACATTATTGTTGTCTTTGGTATTCTGAAATTTTAGTATGATATGTCTGAGTATGTATGTATTGTCATTTATACTGTTTTGGATTAAAAAAATTTTTTTTCATGTTTATTTATTTTTGAGAGGGAGAGAGACAGAGTACAAACAGGGGAGGGGCAGAGAAAGAGGGAGACACAGAATCTGAAGCAGGCTCCAGGCTCCAAGCTGTTAGCACAGAGCCCGATGTGGGGCTCAAAATTACAAACCCACAAACCATGAGATCATGACCTGAACCAAGGTCAGATGCTTAACCCACTGAGCTACCCAGGCACCCCTCTGCTTTGGATTTTTTAAGTTTACTGAGCATCAGTTCTAAAAGTTCTCAATTATTATGTCTTTGAATAGTCTCTTCCTCCTTCTATCTAGTCTTGCCTACTTTTTAAAAAAATGTTTGTTTATTTATTTTTGAGAGAGAGAGAGAGAGAGAGCGAGCATGAGGGAGGGGTAGAGAGAGGAGGAGAGACTGAATCCCAAGTAGGCTCTGCATTAACAGCATAGATATGTGGCTTGAACCCATGAACCATGAGATCATGAACTGAGCCAAAATCAAGAGGTGGATGTTCAACTGACTGAGCCACCCAGGCATCCCTAGTCTTGCCTACTTTTATGGACTACTGTTATGGACTGAACTGTGTCCCACCAACATTCGTACATTAAAGCCCAAGCCCCCAGTATGGTTGTATTTGGAGATAGGGCTGTTATACATGTAATTAAGGTTAAATAGGGTCAAAAGGGTGAGGCTCTAATCCAATAGGACTCTTGTCCTTATAAGAGAAAGAGACTGGGACTGATGGTCTCTCTTGCTATAGATACACAAAACGAAGACAGCTATATACAAGCCAGGAAGATAGACCCCACCAGAAACCAAACCTTTATCTTGGACTTCTAGCCTCCAAAACTTTACATGTTTTAATATCTGTATTCATCAGTAGTCTCCAGAGAAACAGAATCAATAAGATGTATCTATCTTTCCCTACATATATAACCAATAAGATATACTTATGTCCATATCTATATTTATCAAGAGAGACAATGAAAGAAAAGGAGAGATGTATTATGAAGAACTGGCTCACATGACTATGGAGACTGAGAAGTCCTGCAATCTGCCATCTGTAAGTTGGAGATCCAAGAAGTTGGTGGTAATTCTAATTTGAGTCCAAAGGTTAAGAACCAGGGGAGTCAGTGGTGTAAATCCCAGTTTAAAGGCAGGAGAAGATCAATGTCCCAGTGCAGAGGCAGGCAAGAAGGGGACAAATCCTACCTTCTTCAGATTTTTGTTCTATTCAAGTTCTTGCCTGCTTGCATGATGCCACTCACATGGGGAGGGCAATCTACTTTACTGAGTCCATAGATTCAAATGCTAAGCTCATCCCAAACACCCTCATAGGCACACCTGAACATAATGTTTAATCTGGACATTCTGTAGCCCAGTCAGGTTGATACACAAAATTAACCAGCACAATTATATTCTATGTAATTTTTAAAAATGTTTATTTATTTTGAAATGGGAGGGGGTGAAAAAAGAAACCCAAGCAGACCTCACCCTGTCACTCACTCCCATGGGGCTCATTCCCACGATCTACAAGATCATGACCTGAGCCAAAATCAAGAGTTGGACGCTCAACCTACTGAGCCACTCAGTTGCCCCTATATTCTGTGTGATTTTTAATTCCATCTTCCATGTTAGTAATTCACTCTTTAATTATGGACAATTTGATATTTAAACCCAGTTATTGAATTTCTTATCTTAGTTACACTTTTCATCTTTAGATGTTGCCTTTGATTTTTTTTTCTTTTTTTTTGTACCAGATCAACTTGATTATTTTTTATAGTCTCTCATTCTTTGGGCAGAACTCTTGATACTCTCTTGTTTTTTAAACAAGTCACTACAATCTGGCATCACTTGAAACTAAAACTATAGTTTATCTAATGTCAATTCTGGCCTGTACCCAGAGGATGGTGGATTTGTGATTAGGAAATCTCAAGAGAACATTTTTCCCCACTCTGCTCAGAAATAAAGCTGAGACTGGCATGTTTCTTAATTATCTCCCTTTATGTAGATGGGTTTTGCCCCAAGTTCATCCTTCCATTAGAATGACGCTTCTCAGAGTCTTAGCTAAATGCCACTATCTTATTTTGATTTGCCACTTTACATAAGCCCTCAGTTTTGTCTCCTGCCTCTTGCATGCAATCAGTTAAAACCAAAAGCTGTATACCACTGGGGCCTGTCAGATGCTTCAGGCAGCTCTCAGGTAACTTTCTTGCCAGCCCAGCTCTGCATTTGTGGAGACTTTCAAATAAGACTTATCCATATCTCCCTCCCTCTTTCTCCCCTCGTGTGTGCATGCGTACGTGTGAATATGTGTGATACACTGAGACAATTCCTCAGGGTATCTGGTTTTCATATTACCAGAAATCATATTATACAATTAATAGTCAATACTCTCTGATGTTTTGCTTCCAGGATATTCAGTTTAATTGTAATAACAAACTCCTCACCACAAATTCAGATTTATGAGTTAATAGTTAACCTCTAGACATGGCTAAATTTTAACGATGGAGCCTATTTAAGTCAGTAATGTGTATGACTGATTGAGCCTGAAATTAATTCTTTCATTTAAATATGTAATTCTGTTATATTTGTTATATGTCAGTTTTGTTCCTGGTGCTCTTCTAGGAATAGAGATAAAAAAAGAAAAGAAAAAGAACTGAGATATTAACCCCAAGGTTTTCATGATCTACAGGGGAAGACAGATCAGTAAAGAAACAATTACAGCTCAGTGTTACAAGAGCTTTGAAGACAATATCCCCAGGGAATGCGAAGGCTCAGGAAAGGTCACCTAACCCAGTAAAATGGGATGACTCCTAGAAGACCAGGTTGGTGCAAAAAAAAAAAATTGCTCCATGGTTAACAAGATTTGATTTGATCAATTGATTGGGATAAGTTGTTTTTGAGACCAAAAAGATAAATTCTTTGCCACAGAAGCTTCTTAACTTATCCTAGCCCTGATCAGATTGCCTGTAAATGCACGTACCTCATGACAACCAAGGGCCTAGGCAAGAGGGAGTAAATGGATCCATCAAACTTTCAGCCTTACTAGAGAAAAAGATCTTAGAGCAGATGTCTCACAGCTCCTATACGGATAGAAACATTTTTTGAAATGAAGGATAAAGGGTGTTTATTCTAGTGAACATGAAACTATGGCTCCTCGGTAGGGCATTGGAAGGTGAATTCAACGTGCTGAAATTTAAAAGAAATTATTTTGCTGTTGCCTCTGGATTCTGTACATGAACAAATTATATCCATATCTTACACACCTTTCCTGCTGGGGATACCTCTCCTGCTCTCCTCTGCCTTTAAAAACTATACATTTTTAATTAAGACCACGTGGTATTGGCACAAAGGATAGACCAATAGATCAAAAGAGCCAAAAGAGAGACCCATGCTTTAAAGGTCAAAGCTATACACAAAGGTAGCGTTGAAGGTCAGTAGGAAGGATGACTTGTTTAATAAATAGCATTGGTTTGCTAGTGTATCTATATGGAAAACAAGTCTTGATTTCTGCCTCCCACCTTACATTAAAAAATCGTCTTCCATAGAATCTGTATCCAAATATGAAAAGTAAGATAATACAGTTTTTAGATAATAATAACATAAGAAAATATAGGGGCACTTGGGTAGCTCAGTCGGTTAAGCGTCCGACTTCGGCTCAGGTCATGATCTCACAGTTCGTGGTCCAAATCTGGTAAGACTGAAGAACTTAGCACTCTATGAACTATATGAGCTCCTGGAAATAAATCCTAGAGAAAATTTCACATATGTACATGAAGAGACCTTTGTAATAGGTCATCAAATTGTTTTGGTAAAGGGACAAATAGTAAATATTTTAGGCTTTATGGAGTATATGATGGTCTCTGTCACAACTATGCAATTTTGCTGTATGTGCTTTAGAAAATACATAAATAAATGGCCATTGTTATGTTTCAATTAAACTTTATTTATGGACACTGTGATTTGAATTTCATGTAATTTTCATGTGTCACAAAATATTAGTATTCTTTGATATTTTCAATTATTAAAAATTGTAAAAAGCATTCTTAGCTCATGGGCCATACAAAAATAGGTAGTAATGGGATGCCTGGCTGGCTCAGTTGGTATATAGACAACCCTTGATCTTGAAGTTGTAAGTTCAAGCCCCACGTTAGGCATAGAGATTACGTTAAAAAAAGAAGAAGAAGAAGAAGAAGAAGAAGAAGAAGAAGAAGGAGAAAAGAAAAGAAAAGAAAAGAAAAAGAGATGCATGCTAGTTTTAGCCCATGGTGGTAGTTTGCCAATTCCTTTTCCATAAGAATGTTTTCAGTAGCAAAATAATTGATGAAATCAAAGTGTTTTTTATGGGAGAGTAAATAAATAAAAAAATTAGTGGTATATTCAGGCAAGAATACTGGCCAGGAACTACATGTATTAGCATGAGTGAACATCAAAAATATAATTTTAAGCCAAAATAAAAAGTTGCAGAAGCATAACATGATACATTTTTTTAAGTTTATTTATTTATTTCGAGAGAGAGAGAGAGGCACAAGTGGGGGAGGGGCAGAGAGAGGGGGAGAGAATGAGAATCTGAAGAAGGCTTGCACTGTCAGCATGGAGCGTCACGTGGGGCTTGAACCCAAGAACTGTGAGATCATGACCTGAGCTGAGACCAAAACACACTTAACCAACTGAGCCACCCAGGTGCCCCGATATGATTCAGTTTAAACCAAGTTTTTAAACCCACAAAAGAACACTATATATTGATTATGGATGTATATATGTGTGTGTGTGTATATACAGAATTAATTTTAAAATTCATGGAAGTTGGTATTTGGGAAGAGAGGAAGAAGAATGACAGCTGAGAAAGGCACATAATGGGCCTAAGGTATATCTGTAATTTTTACTATTTTTGCAAAGTTTGAAGCAAATTGGGCAAATTAAGATTCTATATATAGGTTTTTCTTCTTCTCAATATATATTTGAAATATTTTATAATTTTAAAAGTTAAGATTTAATTAGTTTGCATATTGATATCAACATGGTGTAAATTGCACATCCTGCTTTGGAAAAAAAGTTTGGGGAAGTAAAAAGACAGGAATGAAACCTCAGACAAACTTTTTTTTTTTAAATATAATTTGTTGTCAGATTGGTTTCCATGCAACACCCTGTGCTCATCCCAACAGGTGCCCTCCTCATTGCCCATCACCCACTTTCCCCTCTCCCCCACCCCTCATCAACCCTCAGTTTGTTCTCAGTATTTAAGAGTCTCTTATGGTTTGCCTCCTTCCCTCTCTGTAACCTTTTTCCCCCCTTCCCCTCCCCCATGGGCTTCTGTTAAGTTTCTCAGGATCCACATATGAGTGAAGACATATGGAATCTGTCTTTCTCTGCCTGACTTACTTCACTTAGCGTAATACCCTGCAGTTCCATGCACGTTGCTACGAATGGTCGGATTTCATTCTTATTGCCAAGTAGTATTCCATTGTATATATAAACCACATCTTCTTTATCCATTCATCAGTTGATGGAAATTTAGGCTCTTTCCATAATTTGGCTATTGTTGAAAGTGCTGCTATAAACATTAGGGTACAAGTGTCCCTGTGCATCAGCACCCCTGTATCCCTTGGGTAAATTCCTAGCAGTGCTATTGCTGGGTCATAGGGTAGATCTATTTTTAATTTTTTGAGGAAGTTCCACACTGTTTTCCAGAGCAGTTGCACCAGTTTCAGACAAACTTTTAAATATGTTTGGATCAAATGGAAGGAGTCCTTTGGATTCACAGTGTGTCACCTGTTAGCAATCTGAAAAAAAAACAAACAACACTCTAAAAATCCAAGCAGGTATTATTTTCTGTTTGTTTTCTTGAGACACATATACACATTTTAAACCTTTTTTCCATTGAAATATGACACACATGTAGAAAAGTGCATAAAACCTTGATGTGTAGCTTAATTATCCTAAAGTCACACCAGGTAGCCACTACTTTGATCCAGAAGACTGCCAGCTCCCAGAAAACCCCCCAGTGCTCTCTCCTCTCCAAATATGGTAGTCACTTCCTTGCTTTTTTTTTCAAGGTAATATTTTTTAAGTTTATTTATTTATTTTGAGAGAGACAGAGACAACACAGTGGGAGAGGGGAAGAGAGAAAGGGAGACAAAGAATCCCAAGCAGACTCTGCACTGTCAGTGCAGAGCCCTATGTGGGGCTTGAACTCACAAAACCAGGAGATCATGACATGAGCCAAAACCAAGAGTAGGATGCTTTACTAACTGAGCCATCCCTCAAATTAATGTTTTTGATGAAATTTACTGTGAAAACAGTATTTGAGTCAGAGATCTTTGGAATGCCTGTGGATTCAGAGAAAAGGGGACTGGGAAATTCCTTGCCGGATTGTCCCATCTTCCTGAAAGGGAAGCCCAGGGTTATGCTGTGCCTTGAATGTCAATACCAGCTACCCAACTGTCCTCACTTCAGCCCGTGCTGTACAGCAGGCACTACACTGCGCATTGTGTATGCTTACCTCATTTAAGCCTCAAAACAGCCACTTGAGATGAGAAAACTGATGTTCTCTAAAGTCAAAGGGCCAAAGAGAAAGATAAAGGAAAGTTGCCCTTAATTCATAAATATTCCAGACTATTAATTTACGTACACTTTTTCCAAGGTAAAATGTACAAGGCATGGCTTCAACTGACTAATTGGATTTGCCTTTTAAAAAATTTTATATACTTGGCATGTACTTTGTGGAGAACTTGAAAAAATAAATTTCCTTGGATCAAAGCGTTTTGAACACATTTAGTGCTCACTAAAATTCTTGTTAGTGTTATTAAAAATGTAATACATATTATATATTGTATGTATTATCTATGTATATGGTCAACTGTGCTGTAAATTGCAACTATTGGGTGTTCAGTTGGCAAAAACTGGAATAGTTTGGCAGATTTATTCCTTGGGCTCCTCTTGTTTCACTGGGAAGTTCATCTAACCATATATGTCACAAACTAATTCAGGACAAAAGCAAAGCCTCAGCTGAATCGTGAAAACAAATAGCCCATCTAACCTACAAAGACTCTGTCCACCTGAAGGAAAAGGCCATCAGTTTAAGTGAATGCTACAGAAAGACATGTCTAAAAATAAAAGCAGCCTGCCTATTCAAGAAAAGAAACATCACTGGGCATTTTTAGTATGGATTTATTTCATTAAATTGCTGAGTATATATGAGTTACAAGAAGTAAAATTGAATATATAGTTTCAAGTGCATACTCTGTTTAAGGCATTGTATGGTGGGCTCTAAGGGAGACAAAGATGAATGATCTGCCATCCTCCCTAATAAGGAGGTTATAGTCTAAGGAACGGTAAACTATAAGAGATACACAGATAACTGATTATATGAACCATGTGTTATAAGGTCTAGGGAAAGGAGCAGAAGACAAATGAACCAGTAATCGTGTACCTTTCATTAGCCAGGCATATATATATATATATATATATATATATATATATATATATTTTAATGTTTATTTATTTATTTTTGAGAGAGAGGCAGAGAGAGAGAGAGGCAGAGGGAGAGGGAGACAGAGAATCCCAAACAGGCTCCATGCTTTCAGTGCTGAGCCCAACGTGGGGCTCAAACTCACAAACCATGATGAGATCATGACCTGAGCCAAAATCAAGAGTCGGATGCTTAACCGACTGAGCCACCCAGGTGCCCCCATATATCATTTTTTAATCTTAAAATAACATGAAGAGGTTGGTATTATGCCTAGTTCAAGGAACTGGTTAAGTTCAAAGAACTAACCCAGGATTACACTAGTAAGTGGCATAGCTGAAATTCAAATCCAGATAGGCCTGCCTGGAAGCATATTCCTCACAGCCTCACAGGTTAAGAGCCATGTGACCTATAGAAAAGAGGTCCTTACTGACCATGTGTCTCAAATGATAAAAAAGGAACCAGGAGGATGAGACATTTTACGATGATGTCAGATAACATTATATACACCATCCAAAGGTGATTTGGATATTTTCTTAGTGTAAAGTATAAAGCACTTCAGCTGGAAGGCATAGAGCAAGATTTAATCAACAGGCATTCTCCTGTCTCTGCCAATCTTCCTCAAAACCTGCTTTTAAATGATAAAATTAATTGAGTTTTATTGTTCCTGTGGGTGCCAATACCGTGCATGTATTTTCATAAATTAGGAAAAAATAATACTCAACTCTATCGTATAAATTGTAGGGGTCCATTTTCACTCTTCTTAATATTACTATTTGTATAAATGATTATTTTGATTCTTAATTATTTTTCTTGGTTCAGGTGATGATGCAGCCCCGGTCGTCTTTTTCTTTAGTTGCTTGCCTTTACTTGAATACTTGCTCCATAGTTGCTCAAGAGCTGCTGTCGCTGTTATCATTGTTATCTTGCAAGGTGAATGAACATAAATATAGATTTTCATCAAGTGTAGGTAGACTCAGCTGACAATCAGGGTTTTTCTTCCATATGAATTGTGGGGTATGGAGGGGATGCTAGAAGATTAGCCAAAAATGAACACTTTGGCGCTCTCTGTTTTAATTTCAGTTCTGCCAGCAAGCTACTGGACAGAGAGAGCACGCTGCCTTCTGGCACCGTTTCTGTTTCTAAGCAGATGACAGCTAACCATGGTTTTACCCATTGTTTTCCCTAAAGTGTTGGTAGGGTTTGCTAATGAAAGACAACACCATTTCTCAAAATGGTATAAACCACTGTAGAAACTAAAATAAAGGGAATAGTCTCACCCACATTTTGGCTTGCGCACAGGTCTACCTGGCTTTGCGAGAGCTGTTTCTATGACAGAAGTTGATCTGCCATAGTTGAGGCTACTCCAATTCTAGTGTCTCATCGATGTCAAACAAAACTAAAACAGTAATAGTTAGCATCTCTTTCTGTTCCTCCACTTATGAGAACCAAAAAAACCTTTGAAAGATTAACAGTAACAATACCATTGTATGGCACCGTGCTTACACCTGGTGAAATCATGTGGCACAACTGCCTGAGTGCCACACTTCCAAGGGACGAGATGCTAATAGACTTAAGAGTCTGAAACGTTTACTCTCTATACTATGCTTGATATGATGAACGAGCCGTTGGTAAGTGGTCTTTCACAGGTCACTTCAAGCCTGTAGGTTTACAAAATTCCCAGTCACTTATTACTATAATTCCTTAAAGAATCAAGCCTTGAGGAGAAAGTGAGTTCCCAGTGAAATTATGATGGTGGATCTTAACAGTGTGGTATACTTTACTTAAATGCACAGTCCATATGCTCTATTATTTGTGTGTAATGATCTGGTGAATTGTCAGTCTGTCCTTTTTAAAAAAGTTTATTTATTTATTTTGAGAGAGAGAGAGAGAGAGAGCGAGCATGAGCTGGGAAAGAGCAGAGAGAGGGATAGAAGGAGAATCCCAAGCAGGCTCTGCACTGTCAGCGCAGAGCCTGATACAAGCTCAAACTCATGAACCATGAGATCACGACCTGAAAAAAATCAAGAGGTGGATGCTTAACCAACTGAGCCACCCAGGTGCCCTAATCTGTCCTTTTTTTTTTTTTTTTAAATTTTTTTTTTTTAACGTTTATTTATTTTTTGAGACAGAGAGAGACAGAGCATGAACGGGGGAGGGTCAGAGAGAGAGGGAGACACAGAATCTGAAACAGGCTTCAGGCTCTGAGCAGTCAGCACAGAGCCCGACGCGGGGCTCGAACTCACATACCGTGAGATCGTGACCTGAGCCGAAGTCGGACGCTTAACCGACTGAGCCACCCAGGCGCCCAGTCCTTTTTAAAAGAGTGTGTAAGAAATTAAAATATACATAAATGTGGGTGGATGAAATAGGGCTTCATGTTTTAAAAATGTGTTCTCATCATATAGTGGGGACAAAAGCATTCAAGAATTGATTTTTGAAATCATAATGGAGCTAAACATGATATGTAATTGACATGTAAATACGTAATACATATGTTTTGTCAGAAATGAATAAAATTTGGTCAAATATTTTATTTTCTTCATTGTGTTTATCACCACCTGAAATCACCTCATTTATTTATTTGTATACTTTGTCTCTTCCACACTCAAGTGAAACTCCATGAAGCAAGGTATGTAGTGTTTTGGTCACTGCTGTATCCCTGCAGCCTACAACATTGCCTGGAACATAATTAGTGCTCGATAAATATTTATTAAGTGAAGGAATTAATATAAGTTGAAAAACATTCAATGTACTACTTCAGAAGTATATTTATGAATTTCTCGAATCAACTTGATGAAGCCTCCACGGTGGCAAAAGCTACCAGCTTTAGTAAGTGCCTTGTTATTAGATGGAATTAACATGTTTAGTAAAGGAGTATAGCTAGGGTATAAAGTTCCAGGAACGATGCTGCACTTGTTAGAAACAGCAAGCCCTTCAGCATTAGATCTCAGCAACGGGTCTTTTGTTACTAATGCTTTTTTCTTTTTCACTGAAGCCCACTGTCTTGTTGCAGTATAATTTGTAATGGTGATATGCTTCTCAAGTGTATATTTGATGTTTTGGCAAATGCATATACCTATATAACCCACGCACGGATCAAGATAATAGATCTTTACATCATTCCAGAAAGTCCTTCTGAACCATCTTTTAGAGAGTTCCCCATTTCCCCCTCTCTCCTAAGCAACTTCTGTTCTTATTTCTATCACTACCGCTTGTTCTTGAACTTCATACGAAAGGAATCATTCAGTATGTACCTTTTCATGTTTGGCTTCTTTTGTGCAATATGCCTGTGAAGTGCATCCAGGTTGTTGTGCTTTTTAGTACTGTGCTCCTTTTTTATTGCTGAGTAGTATTCATTGTATTAATATACCACAACTTATCCATTTTCCTGTTGATGGACATTTGGATTGTTTCCAACTTGGAACTATTATAAATAAGGCAGTTGTAAACATTCTCATAGGAATCTCCGTAGACACATGTCTTATTTTCTCCTCGACAAATACATAGGAGTGGAATTGATGGGTCACAGTGTAAGTGTATGTTTATCATTATAAGAAGCTGCCAAACAGTTATATGAAAGTTATACAAGTTTACACTCCCACCAACAATGTAAGAGCTCTAGTTGCTCCACACAATTGCCGATGTTTCATATTGTCAATCTTCTAAATTTTAGCCACTCTAATAGTTTTGAAATAGTAATAATTGTGTGTTAACTGTCAGTTCTCTGACAATTGATGATGTTGAGCATCTTTCTATTTCCTTATTAGCCATTTACATATCTTTTTTTTGGGTGTGAAGTGCCTGTTCAAGTCTTGTACCCATATTTTATTTGGGATTTTGTTCACTTTATTGTCAAGGTGAAGAGTTCCTGATTTATTGTAGATGTACATCCTTTTCCTGATATTTGATTGTGAAATTTTCCTGATTATTTTCTTCTTGTCTCTGGATTGCCTATTAAAAAAAAAAAAAAGAGGTGGGAGCACCTGGATGGCTCAGTCGGGGTAAGCATCTGACTTTTGATTCTGGCTCAGGTTGTGATCCCAAGGTTGGCGAGACAGAGCCCTCCATGAGGCTGTGCACTGACAGCACAGAGCCTGCTTGGGATTCTCTCTCTCCCTCCCTCTCGGCCCCTCCCCGAATTGTGCATGAGCTTTCTCTCTCAAAAACAAACAAACATTTAAAAAAAAAACCCACAGGTGTCTTTTGATAAGCAGGTTTTCATTTTGATGAAGGCCATTTATCAATTTTTTAATAGTTGCTGCTTTCTATGTCCTATCTCAGAAATCTTTAATCCCACAGTTGCAAAAATGTTTTCCTGTTTCCTTTTAGAAACTTCATCTCTAATTTTTTTGCATGCTTAAAAACAACAATGGAGTTTGACCTACGTTTTTAAGAGCTCTTAGAAATGCTAGAACTCTGTGTCAAGTCAACTGGGAGTCTTTAATGAAAACTATTTGACTGATTTTAGTTGATAAAACATGCATTCAAATAGTGAATTAGTATTTATTTTGTCCAATTATTTTTCAAGAACTACATTTTAACTTATCATTTTTTTTATTAAAGACACAAACACTAAATTGTTATGAATCATTTGTTTTAATGGAGGACAACATGGGCACAGAAATCCTGTCTCAGGTCATTGTATTATTTTTTTAAAGTCATGGGTTTTTTCTTCTGTTTTTGTTTTCTGACTATAACAATTGTATTACTTTTTATTTCATTAGTAAGTTTCAGTAGTCTAAAAGAGGTACCCCAGAAGCATTTTGGAAGATAGAAGTGATCTGGTTTGAGATTGACTGTTTTTCTTTCATAATCTAGAAACAGTATATCTAGAGCTATCTGAAGTTTTTCATTTTCTCATGTTCTGTGTATGGATTGCCCAAGAATTTCAACACAGTTCATAAAGATTTTCTTGGTTAAAGCTATATAAAAATACCTCTAATGTTAAATCATATTACAAAATAATAGAAGCAGCATGGATGTGGATTCCGAGGATCCTGAGTTTGAATGCTATCTCTCCCCAACCCATTTTTATTACCCATATGAATTTAGGCAGGGTACACAATTCCTTTGAGCTTTATTTTCCTCATTATAGAATGGGATAATTCCTACCTCTCAGAATAATTGCAAATATTAAATGCAATCTTGTATGTAAAGTGCCTGTCAAGTAGTTGGTGCTCAATAAATATACCCCTCTCCTACCTTTTCTGTTTCTAATTCTTTTTTTTTAATTTTATTTTAACTTCATTTTAGTTAATATACAGTGTTATATTAATTTCAAGTGTACAATACAGTGATTCAGCAATTCCATATATTACCCAGTGCTCATTGAGATAAGTGTACTCTTAATCCCCTTCACCTATTTCACCCATTCCTCCACCCACCTCTCCTCTGGCAACCACCAGTTTGTTCTTTATTGCTAAGGGTATGCTTTTTAGTTTGTCTCTCTTTTTTTCTTTGCTTGTTTGTTTTGTTTCTTAAATTCCACATATGAGTGAAATCATATGGTGTTTATTTTTCTCTGATTGACTCATTTCACCTAGCATTATAGTCTCTAGCTCTACTCATGTTGTTGCAAATGGCAAGATTTCATTCTTTTTTATGACCGAATAATATTCCAGTGTGTGTGTGCATGTGTGTGTGTATTTATATATCTCTCACATCTTTATACATTCATGTATTGATGGACACTTAGGCTGATTCCATAATTTGTCTATTGTAAATTATGCTACAATAAACATAGGAGTGCATGTATCATTTGAATTAGTGTTTTCTTTTGTTTTGTTTTGTTTTGTTTATTTTTTGGGTAAATACCCAGTACTGTGATTGCAGGATCATTGGGTGGTTCTATTTTTAAATTTTTGAGGAACCTCCATACTGTTTTCTAGAGTGGCTGGACCAATTTGCATGCCTATCAACAGAGAACAAGGGTTCCTTTTTCTCCATATCATCACCACTTGTTTCTTGTGTTTTTTATTTAAGCCACTCTGAGGGGTATAAGACTGTCTTTTTCCCATTGCATATTCTTATACTGTTTTGATCACAACAGGTATGGGTTTTTCACCTAAAGCCTTTGTTATGTTGGGGTATGTTTCTTCTAAACCGACTTTGTTGAGTGTTTTTATAATGAATCGACGTTGTACTTTGTCAAATGCTTATCCTGAATCTATTAAAATGATCATATAGCTTTTATCCTTTCTTTTATTGACATGATGTGTCATGTTGACTGATTTGAGAATATAGAAACTTCAAATTATTGACTTATTCTTTCAAGGAAAGAACGCATATAAAACTACACAAACTCCAGAAATTATACTTTTCTATATCAGCCTATCGTGTTTCCCAAATTGGTATTTAGTGTTTCCCAAATTGGTATTTAGAACCTCTTGGATTCTTCAGACAGATTCTTAGGGGTCAAAGGATCTTCTACAGGAATTTTTTTTTGAGATGCTTGTCTCAAAATATTGAAATAAGCAGAGTATGACACATTGGAATAAGTTATATTCAGCTTATAACTAAAGCATTGCCATGAGATCCCAATGTGAATTTGCATTTCCATTTGCCATTTCATCATACTGAGCTGAGGGGCCATCAATGTGACAGTGTAGATAACTGGCTGCTGTTTGGTTGTTGTGTCCTACTAGTTAAATGACAGCAATGGCCATTGAACATTGAAGGCAATGTTTCTAGTTCCTACTGATAATATTCATATAAATAGCATTTTAAATGACCAAGATTTTAGTTTCTTATGTTTTTAACAAATCAATACTTTGATTTCACATCACGAAAATGACATGCCACTGAGTAATGCACTATTTTGTAGAGGCTAATGGGAAATGAACAGAGGCAGACTAAATAATATAAATGATGTATTTGTACCAAGCGAAAGCCAAATGCTTTCAGGACATTCTATACAAATAAAGATTTAATGATAATTTGAATATTCTAAATTGAAAACAGTGGAAGCAATAATAATAAAATCTGATTTATGATCAATTTTGAAATGGTGTAAATGAGATACTAATTGCCTCTGTGAAACTCTTCGTTCTCAAGCCTCATTCATGGCAAACATGGAGCCTGTTTGAAAAACCACAAGGCCTGTGATGCCTGCGTTAGGCTTGTTTTGCTTTAGGAAACTGTCTGCCTTGTTTTGGGAGTGAGAGGGCATTTCTGATTATACAAATTCTCTGTTAATTCTTTACTATCTTGCCAGCAATTGTTGAAATATTTGCCAGAGTCCCAGGCATATATAAAATAAAACACTATGAGAAGCCTAGTTCTGTCTTTATCTTCAACAGTCTATGAGCTCAGGGCTGAAACAAGCAAAACAAACAAAATATTTAAAAAATATTTCTAAGAATTTAAAATAACTTCAGATATTATTTTCTTGTTTCAAATTTCAGCAAAATTTGATGATATATTTAGTGGTGATTTCAATTATATTATTATGCTAACTCCAAGTTGGAATAAATAACAGAGTCATCAAGTAATATATTGGCATTTAAGGATTTCTCACTAACAGAGTGTTAAATATGAGGTCTGATTTTCTTGAACTATGCTATTTCATAGACTCTGAGTGCCCATGTACTGTCTATTGTGTCCTGATTTCATAGATGTTAAAATAAGAACAAAATGTCTGTTCCAGTATCTATATAATTTGGTAGTAAATAAAGGTTTAGTGTTTTTAGAACATATGTATGTTCTTGGTATTCTCTGCAACTGCACAGAAACAGACTAAGTAGAGAACTGAACCTGAGGCTACATCTTTCCACTATCAAACCCAACAGTGGTGATTTTGTTTCAGCCAAACATCATCTACAGCAATAAATTAATGTTGTTAATTTGACTTGTATTGACTTGTAGTTTTGTATTTAATATGTAAATCTGCTTTGGTTTTAGAGTTTATAACAGCTTATTTGAATAAGTGGTTTCTACCCTGTTTTATGTTTATACATATTTAAATGACAAAAAAAAATAGAAGTAATTTCAGCAATGCTAGCGGTCTAGAATTTTTTGCTTTAAAAGGGGTCAAACATAAATCACCTGTGGGAAATTCTGCTGTAGCTCGACAGCACATTGTGCAGGAGTGCCATGACATCTGATAATTTAAAACCATTATAAAGATTTTTTTCTCCCAAAAGATTTGATGTCTTGTAAAGCTTCAACTTTTTCGTTCTGTAAAAGTAAATATTTTTTTCTTTTTTTAGAATATAAAGGGTTTAAACGTGGTCATCCAGGAGTGTAGCCTGACTGAAGAGCTTACAACCAGTAGAGACCTCAAGTTCATGACTCTGGAACTCTAACCATCCTTCCAAATATAGACTCCTCTAACCATGTATCTCTTAAATTGGTTGTAAGGTTTCTAAAGAGAGCAAGAACATGAAAGGGTTTTGATATATTTCTTCAAATCATATAATTGAACAACAATCTACTATTTTTTTAATAGCTTTGAAATCAGAAATGGCTTATTGGAAAGACAAGCCATTAGAAAAAATATATCAAAGCATATTTTATTTGTAATTGGGCAATTTAACTCAATAGGCATGTCGTTTTTGCCTATTTTTTTTTTGAGGGGGAGAAGAACATAGTGTTTTTATTACTTTTCAAAAGCTGTTAAAGAAAAGAATTATAATGGACAAAGGGAAAAATAGGTTTACCAATAATCTCTGTAGGCTTTCTGTTTCTTCTCTATTTTTTGTCTCAGCAATACCAGAAACTTTCATACGGTTTCACACTACTTTCTTTTTGTACATCATAAAATTGGGTACCAATTAAAAAACTTCTTGGGCACCTGGGTGGCTCAGTCGGTTAAGCGGACAACTTCTAGTCATGATCTCGCAGTCCGTGAGTTCAAGGTCCATGAGTTCAAGCCCCGCGTCGGACTCTGTGCTGACAGCTCAGAGCCTGGAGCCTGTTTTGGATTCTGTGTCTCCCTCTCTCTGACCCTCCCCCGTTCATGCTCTGTCTCTCTCTGTCTCAAAAATAAATAAATGTAAAAAAAAAAAAAATTAAAAAAAAACTTATCAAAATTACTGATCTTTCTCAGGTCTTTACTTCAAAATATTGTGTCATATTTTCAGAGCAAGGGTAGGACAACCATAGGCAAGAAAAAAAGAAACAACGGGGCACCTGGGAGGCTCAATCGGTTGAGCGTCCAACTTCAGTTCAGGTCATGATCTCACGGTTTGTGAGTTCCAGCCCCGCCTCTGGCTCTGTGCTGACAGCTCAGAGCCTGGAACCTGCTTCAGATTCTGTGTCTCCCTCTCTTTCTCTGCCCCTCCCCCGCTCGCGCGCGCGCTCTCTCTCAAAAATAAATAATAAAATAAAATAAAATAAAATAAAATAAAAAATAAAATAAAATAAAATAAAATAAAATAAAATAAAATAAACACATTTAAAAAAGAAGCAAAACTCCACTTATTATATACAAATATGCCATATTCCTTAAGGGTGCCATTTTAACACAATGCAGGCAAACCTCTGCCCTTCATTTTACTTCAATATATGGAGTACTGTAACCATTTGAGGCCCTCATTTCAAGACCTTTGGCCCTCATTTCACAAGGCCGTGACTTGAGCAGTATGGTTTTTGCAGTATGGTTTTTGCAGTAGTTCAAATCAAAATAGTTAACACTAACATTCCAGTATTCCCTGCAAAAAGCTCTGCTGCGCTTGTTTGTCATAACAGGGCTAGGGCTAAGGTGCGGTGAAGTATAAGGAAGTACAAGAATGATTCTCCAGTTCAATTCTAATAGTGTGATTCCTTGAATCCGCCTCTGAGGTCAAACAGGTGCGCTTAACCGCATTCTTCAGCGTTCCATCCGGTTGCTGGCTGCAAATGACCTAGGAGGAAGGCACCTGTGAAGGGCGTGGCCACCCATCCGGGCTCCTCCGCACCACCTTCCCGGTTCCCACTGGCGCCTGCGCAGAATGGACTGGGGCCAAGACACGTGCTGGTTCTCGCAAGCCCCAGGACAAGCTAGAGTGTGGTGCTCCGTGTTCCGAAGTGAGTGGTCAAATCGTTGGCGGTAATCTCCCCGAGGGCTGGACGCTGGGCTCATTTCAACAAACCCTTCTGGAAACTGGCAAAGGTCCCTGTGTCACGGGTGAAATACCGGTGACAAGTTACGTACTTTGCTGGGAGGACCCGTGCTCCACCCTGCACCAAGGTAGCCAAGCAGGTCAACCAATTCGCAGTCTCTCAGGGAAACCTCAGTCGCGCCAGCCCGGCCCACCCAACGCACCACGGCGGCCTCACGGCCCGCTCGCCCGGCCCTTGAGGCGCCGAACGCACAGGGGCTTTCTTCGTGTTCGCCCCTCCCGACATGCTCCGCGGGGCCAGAGCGACCGCCACAGGACCCACGGTCCAGGGCCTGGATCCCACGAACGGCCCTCTTACCCAGGGTGCTCCGGGCGCGGCTCTCATTTGCATGCCCCACCCGGCAGGTAAACTCGACAGGTCAGTCGCGGCCTAGCCAGCATAGCACCAAACCTGAGAGCCTCACGAGTCGCTCCTGTCATCACATTTCCCCCAAACGTCCCGAGGTCGCCGGGAAGACGCGCACATCAGTCACCCTAACTAAGAGAGGCAGGAGGCTGCCGTGCCTTATATAATTGGTGGACGGAGGGTGTAGCGTGCTCGCTTCGGCAGCACATATACTAAAATTGGAACGATACAGAGAAGATTAGCATGGCCCCTGCGCAAGGATGACACGCAAATTCGTGAAGCGTTCCATATTTTGCGCAGCTCCCTGGCGAGCCTCTACTCTGACGATTACCTCTGAGGAAACGGTGTCATGTCAGAACACAATGTGCGGCACTGAATGATAAAATTGTGACATTTCACTAGAAAAACACTCCTGTAAAGCAGTCTATGACTTGTAAACGAAGCTGGGTTACAGCTGGAAATCTATGTGCAAATATGTCGTTTCTACATATCACGGAAACAAGATGTCAACTTGAATTTCTTTATAGAACTAAAAATTCTGAAATTGGCTTACGTATGGTCCTGTCTCCTTCAACAACACAAATTCCAGAAGGCCCAAGAGTATTGGCTCCGGTGGAGTAGAACACTAGCACATAAATTGGTCCATGAATCCTTATCAAATCATTCCTAAATTATTAAACTGCTAAATCAATGAATCCTTTTACTAAAGGAAGTAAGCAACATCAGCGCACATTTCTTGCGTCTACGTTGTGACATTCTTCGGTCGTTTTATAACTGAGTCCATACACCCTCTGTCACGAGGAGGGGCACTAAGGCAGGGACTGTTAACTGTTTTACAAGGGGTGGTTACACCGGATTAGATCAATGTTGGCTGCGGCCTGTGGATCCTAGATCTCCAGGACCAAGAGAACTGGCTAGAAGCAGCAAGCCCACTGGGATCTGCTTTCACACATCTGTCTGAGACCACTTTGTATACCTGTTAAAACATCAATGGCATCTAAGAAGTATTCAGAAACGCCGGTTTGTCTAAATCAGACGGATTCTGTGATGGGAACTTTGATTAAGAGGAAAGTTAATTACCCAAACCAAAAGCAGATTTTAACCAACGAGAACAAGCGTTAGGATGCAGGTACCAGGATTACCTAGGTAATTCAATAATAATAAAGTGGTGGGCGACCACAGAATGATGTCAGAGGGCCATCAAGGTGGTCTCACCTCCAACCACACAGGGTTCAGTGGAACGGCAGAACCTAGCAGGTGTGCTGGACTGGTAGCTGCTAGCTGCAATGCTTAAACTCCCAGCAGGCCTCCAGAGCTACCCTCCCATCCCCCATTTTTGTGCCGGTCCTCAAAAGGATATCGATAGTTCGCGGGGGAGCTGCGCAAAATATGGAACGCTTCACGAATTTGCGTGTCATCCTTGCGCAGGGGCCATGCTAATCTTCTCTGTATCGTTCCAATTTTAGTATATGTGCTGCCGAAGCGAGCACGCTACACCCTCCGTCCACCAATTATATAAGGCACGGCAGCCTCCTGCCTCTCTTAGTTAGGGTGACTGATGTGCGCGTCTTCCCGGCGACCTCGGGACGTTTGGGGGAAATGTGATGACAGGAGCGACTCGTGAGGCTCTCAGGTTTGGTGCTATGCTGGCTAGGCCGCGACTGACCTGTCGAGTTTACCTGCCGGGTGGGGCATGCAAATGAGAGCCGCGCCCGGAGCACCCTGGGTAAGAGGGCCGTTCGTGGGATCCAGGCCCTGGACCGTGGGTCCTGTGGCGGTCGCTCTGGCCCCGCGGAGCATGTCGGGAGGGGCGAACACGAAGAAACCCCATGTGCGTTCGGTGCTTCGAGGGCCGGGCGAGCGGCGGGCGAGCGGGCCGTGAGGCCGCCGTGGTGCGTTGGGTGGGCTGGGCAGGGCGGTGCCGGCGTCACACTTTTAGAGCACATTTCCCATTTAAACTTCCCTGAAGAATACTCAAAAAAAAAAAAAAAAAAAAAAAAAAAAGGAAGCACCTGGAAAGTTAAGGTAATTCCTTAATACTATCTAATATCCACTCTAGGTTCAAATGTCTTTGACTTTTTCGATGATGCATTTTATAGTTGGTTTGTCCTATGTACCCAAAGGAGGCCCCGTCCCACATTGTATCTGGTTGCTATGCTTCTAGGTCTTTATTATCCCAAGGACTTCCCATTTCTCGTCACGCCATTACTTATTGGCGAAACAGGGTATTTACCCTGGGGACCGTCACAATTCTTGCATTTGGCTCGTTTCTTATTGATGATGTGGTTTAACTCATATTTCATTCCTCCATGTTTCTTGAAAATTTAGATCTAAAGGCCTAACTAAATCCTGGTTCCAGTTTTTAATCTTGTGGTTTTCATTGGCGTTTACTTCGTATTGCATCTCAGCCTAAGGTATGTAATGCCTAGCTGAATCAGTGGGTTCAGGGGAGGTCTTCAGCCTGACCCTCCATGATGGTTTCCCAGAAATCTTTTACTTCATGATTTTAGAGTACCATGATGAAAGTCCAGTTAGAGGGTCTGGTGGTTTGTTTGTCGGTTTGTTTTTAACCATTGGCTCATGAGCTGTAAGGATCTAAATAAACCCAAACCCCAGGCCCCTGGTGTCCAAATTATATGCCCCAAGGAAGAAAATTGAGAGAGAGACTGGAACAAGACATGAAGGAAGAGTATTGATGTTTGAGTCTTTGGATCATTCTACCCTTTCCATAATTTAAGTGCGCCAACAAATTACCTTTCTTGGGCTAAACTGAAGTTGTGTTTTTGTTTCCTAAGACACTCTTCTGGAACCACTTAATGTTGGTCCTGAGTGCTGGGTCTCTAGGTGCCTGTTCCTCACAGTCCGATAATCCTTCAGCTACAAGGATTCTTGTGTACAATCAGTTGGATTAAGAGATAAAGCTCTACCCAGCCTCATCCCTGTTTGAACGCAGCCTGATGTGTTTTTATTTTCTGAACATTGCTTTCTGTCAGGCTATCCATTAATTGAAAAGCCTCATCCAGTAGATAATGTGCTAGAGACATTCAAATTTAACATTTTCGATTTCCTTACTCTATTCTCTTGTTTCTTTTACACAGTTGCCCTTTTCCCCCCAAACTCTTGTGTTCCCCTACAGTGCTGTTCCTCTTGTTTCTTCTTCCCCCGTAACTCCTCCCATCTACATTGCATACCTCACTGACTGAACACATTTGTCCAGTTCATGTATACATTTGTAATCACACTCATGTCATCACAATACAAATTTGCAACACTAACACTATTGGCTTCTGCTAAACCAAAGAATCTTTAAGATCCCATATTTACATTTTGACAAAAACAATTCTTGCTCTTTTCACTGGTTTGGTATGTGTAAATCTCCAATCACTTTCTTAGGGGGAGATAGTGTTCCTCATCACATCTTTTGGAAGTTCTATAGAAAAGTTAGAAGGCAGGTGGCCTTTTAGTTAGATATCTTTTGTATCTTTTTTTTTTTTTTTAATTTTTTTTTTCAACGTTTTTTATTTATTTTTGGGACAGAGAGAGACAGAGCATGAACGGGGGAGGGGCAGAGAGAGAGGGAGACACAGAATCGGAAACAGGCTCCAAGCCATCAGCCCAGAGCCTGACGCGGGGCTCGAACTCATGGACCGCGAGATCGTGACCTGGCTGAAGTCGGACGCTTAACCGACTGCGCCACCCAGGCGCCCCGATATCTTTTGTATCTTAAGAATTGACTATTAAGAAAAGGAGAAAGTTTCAATAGGTGTTGTTAACCAATTGACTTTAGGAGAGATTGATTTAAAGCATTTTTCTTATAAAAAAATTAAAAATGAAGATTTTTCTCAGCTCATTGAATTTTTTAATAAGAAACATGAGTTTTATTTTTATATTCTGGAACATTTGGGATTTATTACCAAAACTGTTGTCATTATCATTCCAAGTGTGTATATTAGCAGTGGAATAAAACGATTATCTTTCCTTTTTTAAGTGGTATGTAAAACTATGGTGTGTCTTATAATCAGTAGCATTTTAGATCCAAAGAGATGTAGCATCTCATTTTTGAGAAAAGAAAACTGAAGCTGAGGTAAGTGTGTAGTGATTTCTTTGGGCAATATTGGCACTGGCTGTCCTGTCTTGTGAGGCCAAACCCATTGCTGTTTCCACTGTACCACTTGTCGTATTAGTAGGCCATACTGTTTGCAGTAGGTTACAATGCAAAGAGTAAAAGACTTCAAGCCTGCCATTTTACAGCCACATTTCTGAATTCTTGTTTGACTGCAACAGTAGGAGAGTACACACTGATAAATGGAAAGTCGACCTATTCTTTTTCTTTTTATTCACAGAAAGAGAACATTCAGTGATATGACACAATTGAAATCACAGGGGAAAAACCACAAGTCATTTCCTCTTCAGGAATTTTACTCTAATTATCAAGAAGAAACTCAACCCAAATCCTCACATCCTCTTGAGTAGGGAACAGAGAAATCACTTAGAACCATGGCATCAATGATCAGCTTCACTTGGTGAACTCCAGCTGGGGGACAGGGGTTATCAACCTAGGCTGCAGGTTATAAACCACAAAGAGCTTTTTAAAGGGCCAGAGCCTTCCCCTGAAGGTACTGATTTAATTGTTCTCCATTTCTCTCTACTGTGAGATCTCAGCCTTCACAGATCTGCTTCAGGCTTATCAGCACCCTTCTTTCTTGCCTCTTGTCTCCTTTCTTTTCCAGCAGACACACTGTGCATCAGCTGAAGCTTGTGTGAGCTCCCCACCAGGCCCCTTCCTTTGCTACTCCCTCCCTTTTATGGCTCTACCCCCTTCCCTCGTGTTGCACTCATTGACTGCCCAGTATTTCTCAGTACTTCTCCTAAATGTCTCACCTGGAAGGAACTCCAAGGATCTTTCAAAACTCACCACTCCTGGGTTTTATTTCTTCAGGGCTCTGCTAGTGAACCCGATAAGGTAAACTATGCTAGAGCACTGTTTCCCAAACTTGCCTAGTGATAGATTCCTAGACCTAACTTCTTAACAGTGTCCAGAGGATTAGCCTGTGCCGACGCATGGAAAGGATGATCCGGCCTATCTTCCAGATGACTTATCTGTGTTTTACAGGCTACTTTAAATGAAATGAGAAAGTCACTGTGGTAAGGCTGACGTGAGATATTTTTATGCATGAATTCCTTTCACAGCAGCCAGTTCCTTTTATTTGTAGCAAATAACCTCATGTTCTGCTTCACTGAAGGAAAAAATAAATAAAACAACAAGAGAGACTATCAGAGATGAACTTCCTTAATTTTTTGTCCTTACTGCAAATTTACCTAAATACACAGGCATCTCTATTTCCTGTCTTCTGGTTTCAGGGGAGTGGTGTCCCTTTATGGGAAAAACTTGTGCCCAGGTGGACAACTTCATTGTTTAGGTTCGTGAGAATACCCTCCAGGGTTATCTGTTTCCAATCCTGTGGAAACTCTGTAAATTGTAGATAACTGATAGCAGTGCAAAGTAATTCTTGTTTATAGATCTGAAATATCTGTCCTGACCAGTAGAGGTTCAATTGACTTCTATCACTATGGAAGAAGTTAGTTTTGCTACCGTTTGCACATTCATTTCAATATCCATTTACTTCATACATATTTGTGATTTTTAATTTCTCCTTTGAAAGGGTTACAACATCTACCTTCATTGATTAATATACTCTAATATCTTTAGTACATATTCATTTTATATCTGTATGAAAGGCATGATTTTTACCTTTTTTTAAAAAAAAATCCTTCCTAAACCTCACCTTTTTCCTTTTTCCTTTTTCCTTTTTCCCAGCTGTAATTTCTGGATGCAGTTCTGTGCTCCAGGTATTTTAAGAACCAGTTACCTAAGACCTCATGTTGAACAGTGTCACCATCTGGGTCTTCTTGATACTGCAGGCTTGTAACATATGCAGGCAGGACACCTGCCAAATATGGGCACTTTTTTGTTGTCAAGTTAAATTCTTCACCAGGAGTGAAAAGGGGGCTTCTGGAACTCTTCACCACACTGTGGTGGGATGGGTCGAGAGTATCATCTGAACGGCACTTCCTGAGTTCATCTTTGAGTTCTGCCATTTTCAGTATTCTCGTGTCTGAACAGGCCAAGTTATTCAATTGGCTGGTCTTGCACACAAGTTAGTTCCAAAGATGAGCTCTTTGTAACACATTTCCAGTCATTAAAACTCAAGTGTAGAACATTCCTTTAAATGGCAGGGTTTAACAATCTACCATCCACCACTGTACATTTGGGGAAGATGTCTGTAGCTTATGTTGCTATGAAATTAGCTCTTGCAGGATATGGCTGTCTGTCATTTTGATGTATTTAAAATTTTTAAATCGTCTTTTAACAGTTTGTAGGTCTTCTACTGAGATGCCCAATGGATTTACCTAACAAAACCAGGTATACTTTTTACCATGTAAGCGTAGCTTGTGGGATACATACATATATATATATATATATATATATATATATATATATATATTCTCAAAATGCCACTAGAACTTTGCTGAGTGTCTGTGTTTTCAAACTTTAATATTGTTCTCCATTAATTTTTTGATTTGTCTTTGTTTTGCTTACAGCAATAAGTCATTGCCTACTGTTGGTAGAGTGATTGGGAATATAGTATTATTGTCTGGTGAGCTGTGTGCATGGATTAAAGATTTGTAGAGATCTAGTCCTTGTGGGTGAGAGAAACAGAGAAAGTAGTTTGTTAGTTTTGTCTTCCTGTTCATCTGTTTGGGCTCAAACCAATTAAGAATGTTGTGTTCCACCAGGAAGGAAAAGAGTCTCTGATAATCTGAACCAGTAAATTTTTTGTGCTTCCGTGTTTACTCTTGACAATTGAAAATTTGGAACTAAAGCTATAAACTCTGTATCTTTGTGGATGTGTGTCTGTAATTCAAAAGGTTTTTCCCTCTCATTGTATGAATGTATAATGTTTTTCTAAATCTAGGTGGTATTAATAAATTAGATTATAAAATCTCCAAAATTAAAGGAGCCCTGTTCTGATTGGCTTATGAGATAAGTGCTTATATAAGTATAATATTTCTATAATTCTCAGAAAATAAAATATAACTTCTAAGATTTAAAAAGTGGTGGATTTAAAGGGGTGTCTGGGTGGCTCAGTCGCTTAAGCGGCCAACTTCAGCTCAGGTCATGATCTCACAATCTGTGGGTTTGAGCCCCACGTTGGGCTCTGTCCTGACAGCTCAGAGCCTGGAGCCTGCTTCGGATTCTGTGTCTCCCTCTCTCTCTGCCCCTTCCCTGCTCACACTCTCTCTCTCAAAAATAAATAAACATTAAAAAAAATTATAAAAAATTCTAGATTTAAGAAGTATTTTAAAAGGGAAACCAGCTCAGAAACATTTTAAGAATTCAAGTTTACATAGTTTAAGTAAATAATTGTGGCACACCTGGTTAGTTTTATAATTTGGTTTAATAAAAACAGCTATGTCTTCTGTGATTTATCAGTGACATATGTAATACAAGTGTACCTTTTTCTTACACTTGGGTATATTTTTCTAAACATATACAGGTTTACTGATCAAATAAGTTAGCATTACTTCTACTTAATGCTTGCTTATGAAAAGTGTAAATTTCTGTTTGACCAGCTCGATCCTCAATTCTGATGAACTTTATTTTATTAGTAATTATGTTCTATAGTGTATCAACCTGAAGATGGATTTCTAAGATCTAAGTGACTTAAAATCTTGGATTAGTATTTCTTAAATTTACTTATTTTGAGAGAGAGAGGGAAGGAGGAAGGGGCAGAGAGTGAGGGTGAGAGAGAATCCCAAGCAGGCGCCACACCCAGATCGTGATCTGAGCCAAAATGAAGCACCGGACATTGAGCCACCCAGGTGCCCCACGGATTAATATTAAATTGGGTTAATTAATGGATAAATAATTGGATACCATAATTTGTAAATAAGATTTAATACTAAAGCATTAATTGTTAGTCAATTAATTAATTGATTGATTTTAAATTCTACCTTTGCTTCTTATTTCTATATACTATTGAAAGATGGTATCTTTGGGTCATGTTCACAAACATGTTCATTTTTGCCACATTGAGAAATTGTATAGGGGATATTAGCAACTGTAGAAAGTTATGTTACATGAATTCATGAATTCTGGTAGTCTGATAAACTACTGGGGTGTGACAGTTCACATTATTCACCGATCCCCTCCCTCCAGTTTTCTCTGTAAAATGGAATTACTTTGGCTAAAAGTTATAATTATTATAAATGATGGAGACTACACTGAGAAGGAATAGTTACTGAGAAATATAACTTGTATGTGCTTCTATTTTTTCCAAAAAATACTGATTTTGTCCTAAAGCAGCAGCATAAAGTGTTTTCTAATATTACTTTTTCTTTTAATCTCTCCAGTAGCTGTAATGAGGTCTCCTCTTTCATTCCTGATGTTGATAATTTCTGTTTTGTGTTATTTTCTTGATCTGTCTGGATAGAATTTCATCAATTTTATTGTTCTTTTACCAACAAACCAGTTTTTGGTTTCATTTTTTTTTCTATTGTTTGTTCATTTCTATGTCATTGATTTTTGCTCTTTATTATTTCCTTCTTTCTATTTGAGTTGCTCTTCTTTCTCTGGTTTTATTTAGTGGAAACTTAGATTATTAATTTTAGATTTTTCTTTTTTTCCAATAGAAGAATTAGTTGCTTTAGCTGTACCTCACTAATTTTAATGTCTTGTGTTTATATTTTCATTTAGTTCAAAATATTTACTTTCCCTTTTACGTTTTTAGTTACATGGATTATTTAGATGTTTATTTTTAGTTTCCAAATTTTGGGGGGCTTTTCTAGGTATCTTTGTATTTTTTTCATAATTCTCTTGTGGTATGATTTCAATTATTTTAAATTTATTAAGACTTGTCTTATAGCTTAGGATATGATATGCCTAGTGAATGTTTCATCTGCATAGAAAAAGAATGTGCAGTTGTTGGCTGGAGTGTTCTAGAAATGTTAATAAATGTTGTTCAAATCACGTATATACTTACTGAGTCTTTGTGCTGTTTCCATCACTTATTGAGAAGGGACTGATGAAATCTCCAGCTCTAATTGTGAAGTTCTGTTTGGCCTTTCAGTTCTAACAGTTTTTGCTTTGTGTATTGTGAAACTCTGTGTTAGATATGTATACATTTAGGATTACCATGTCTTCTTGAGGAATTGATCCTGTTACCATTGTGAAACGTTCCTCTGCTATCACAACTACTAAAATTAATCAAATGGACTTTTGATGATTTATAAACACATTTAAAATAGAAACACAACTTGTGTTTCTCCAAAGCCACATCCCCTTTATCCTGCTTTGATTTTTTCCATGGCAACCGTCTCCACCACACAATTTATTTGTTTTCTGCCTTCTCCCACTAGGATAGAACTTCCAAAGAGTAAGATTTCATCTGTTTTGTTCACTGCTGTATTCCAACTACTTGTCACAACGTGTGACCTCAGTAAATACTTTCTGAATGAATGAATGTACAAAAGGTCTGCAACAAGTGTAAGAACATAATATTTCCTGACTCTCCTCTGTTTACTTCACAGTAAGATGCCTCTGCTCACACAGGGGCTATTTCAGAAATAACTTCTACACCCAATTGTGTTCTCATGCTTTCCTTCCACACAACTAGTGCCACAAAACAGTGTTGCCTTGAGTTCTCAGGGTCTCAGGAAGCCCTTTTGTTTTAACTTTCTCTTTGTATCTTATCCATCCACCTCTAATCTGGCTAGCATTTATTCCTGAATCATCCAAGAATAGTGAATCTGAGGGACAGACACCCAGACCCTAGCCCCTTACCCTGGACTCCTATTATGAGCCTTCACTCCTTCTGCAGGTTCTTTAGGCCCTCATATACGATGGACCCTTAGGGCCAGCCTCACTGCTTTTAGGAGTGGTTTTCTTACATCCCTGGATTGTAAAGTGAGTAGGAGTTTGGTTCTGATACAAAGAACCCAGCTACATGAAGCATTTACATTTCACATCTCTTCACTGTGGTTTATCCAACCAATTGTGTTTTTTCACATAGCTTAAGGTTTTTGTTTTCCCAGGAAATTCAAGCTTCATTTTTCCACCAGAAAAAGCTGAGCCTACCTCATTGTAGTGTATGACAATGTAAACTGCAAATAAAACATTTATCAATCAAATTTTCCTCTGAGATTTATCTCTAAAGAGGGAAAATAATCTCTTTTTAATTACTTGTATGTTTTGGGTATCGTGGGAAGATCCCTGCGATGGTCACAGTTCATATCTCAACTCCATGCTGTGGACAACCCATACCTTCTGTGGAATAGATAATAGTAATGTCTGTCTTGCTTGCCTCTGTGGATTGGCAGAAGGATCTGTGAGAAATGCTCGGGAAAGTGCCTTGTGTATTGCAAAGCTCTCCAAGTGTGTCAATTGCTATTGTCACTATGAGAAGGTTTTTTCAACTTTAAGGTTTGTAGTAATTGAATATTTTTAGTCATTAATTCAAGAAGAGCATTTGGGTATTTGTTGCCTCAGAGGCCTTCACTCATCCTGAAGAGCATCTGCCTACAACTCTTAAACTGGAAGAAATACTACCCAATATCCATTGCCTGTTACCTTGGAAACTAGGACCATTTCAAAATACTGGAAAGGAAACAATATAACTGGGAGGAAAAGCACACATTGGGGCCAATCACCCTTTTCTCCCCCAAAGATTAAGATACTAAGCACCTGTTTAAACATTTCCTAATCATTTTTTAAAACCCAAAAGTTGTGTATGTTTGGGTTGCATTTGTAATATACATGATAAAAATGAGAGAGATATCTTTTGTCACTTTGGGGAGGTTAATGATGATAATGAGTGATTTTTTTTTAAGATTTATTTTACCTTTTTTAGAGAGAGCACATAAGCTGGGGAGAGGGGCAGAGAGAGAGAGAGAGAGAGAGAGAGAGAGAGAGAGAATCTTAAGCAGTATCCATGCTCAGCATGGAGCCCAACATGGGGCTCTATCCCAGACAGTGGGGTTATGACCTGAGCTGAAATCAAAAGTCAGATACTCAACTGAGACACCCAGGTGCCCCAACAATGAGTGATGTTGAGCATCTTTTCATTTGCCTGCAGCCTATCTTTATGTCTTCTTTGGAAAAATGTGTGTTCAGATCCTCTATTTTTGAACTGGATTGGTTGTTTTTTGCTGTTGTATTTATGATATCTTTATATGTATGTTTTATATATATATTTAATATTTATTTATATTTTATATTTATATATTTAATATTTATTTTTGAGAGAGAGAGACAGAGCATGAGCAGGGAAGGGGCAGAGAGAGAGAGAGACAAAGAATCCAAAGCAGGCTGCAGGCTCCCAGGTGTCAGCACAGAGCCTGACATGGGGCTGGAACTCACGAATTGTGAGATCATTACCTAAGCTGAAGTTGGACGTTTGACTGACTGAGCCACCCAGGCACCCCATATGAGGTCTTTATATATTTTGGATAATAACCCCTTACTGGATATATGATTTTTCAATATTTTCTCCCATTCATTAGGTCATCTTTTCATTTTGTTGATGGTTTCCTTTGCTGTGCAGAAGGTTTTTAGGTTGATGTAGTCCCAATAGTTTATTTTTGATTTTGTTGTCTTTGCTTTTGGAATCAGATCCAAAAATTCATCTCTAAGACTGATGTCAAATAGCTTATTGTCTGTGCTTTCTTCTAGGAGTTTTATGGTTTCAGGTGTTACATTCAACTCTTTAATCCATTTGAGTTAATTTTTCTGTATGGGGTAAGACAGTGGTCTAGATTCATTCTTTTGCATGTAAGTGTCTTGTTTTCCCAGCATCATTTATTGAAGAGACTGTCCTTTCCCCCCTGTATATTCTCGCCTCCTTTGTTGTAAATTAATTGATCATATATGCATGGGTTTATTTCTGGGTTGTTTATTCTGTTCTATTGATCTATGTATCTATTTTTATTCTAATATCATTTGTTTGATTACTATAGCTCTGTAATACAGTTTGAAATGAGAGAGTATGATGCCTTTGTATTTATTCTTTCTTTCTCAAGATTGCTTTGGCTATTTGGGTCTTTTGTGGTTCCATACAAATTTTAGGATTATTTGTCCTATTTCTGTGAAAAATATCATTGGAATTTTGATAGGGATTGCATTGGATTTGTATTTTGCTTTGGATAATATGGGCATTAACAATACTAATTTTTCTTTTCTTTTTCCTTTTTTGCAACACAAGTTTATTGCAAAGCAATTGTGTTCCTGCCTGCAAGGATCTCAGTCTTGCCTTTTAAAGGAGTCTGGGAGATATGAATAATTTAGAGACCAGAACCCCTTTAGGGGTGTAGGGAAGGTTGAGCCTAAGCTTGGCATTGTTGGGAGGGCAGAGCAGTAGGAGCAGGATGGGTACCCTGGGCAAAAGCATGATGGTTGGAAAACTCCATCAGATTTCCTCAGTGCCTGGGGAGGGAGGAGGGAAGCCAGACATGGTTGTCAAGGTAACCTGGGTTAAATCATGGAGGGCCTTGCTGTGAGGCTCAAGAGAAGTGTCAGGAGGCAGGAGGCTTCTGAACAGGAGAGGAGCCCAGCCAAAGCCAGGCCGTTAAGCTCTCTATGGTGAACAGGAAAGAGCTCTGATTGGCTGGTGAGGCAGGGCTGGGGTCATCTTTCCCTAGGGGCAGCCTAAGGCTGGAGGAGACAAAGGGACTAGGTTATAGTGACTGTCACTCAGGGAGAGGGAGGCCAGAAGAGGCCTTTGAATGAGGGGAAGACCATTTATCTTTGCAGCCAACCCTGGACCTGACCCTGAATCAGGGACCCTGAAGTTCCAGGAGGGACTGTGAGATATTCTGGGGAACCCAAGTCATTTACCTTCTGTTCACCAGGAATTCCTTAGAGTGAAATTAGGCCTGTTCCTGCTCCATACTGTAGGATGGTTTACTCTGCGGGTACCGGACTGTTGCCTTTTCTCTAGCTAAGACCTGTGGAGCCCTCCGCCTCAGGGGATCCCAGGGAAGGCCAACTCAGCTTTCCCAGGCTGCAATCCTCCCCTACCCTCCTTGAGCACAGAGTTGGAGGGTGTGCCCTGGATGACCAAATCAGGTCGTCGGTGCCATTCATGAGGGCCTCGAGCTCAAATTGGGGACACAGGGGACCCCTACCCCTCAGGCTCTACTATCAAGGGCATCGATAGCCAGACTTGGGTTCTGAGGCCTGAGTACATAGCGGGGCTCTGCCTAGGGTCAGGGCCAGGCAGTAAGGGAGGCTTCTGCAGCCTCTAGAGGCCCAGGTTGGAGTTGGGGAGCCTCCAAGCCCCAGCCAGCCTGTGGCCCTTTGCTACTGGCTCCCATGGCTGGGCGGAGGAATGAGGCCTCTTCCTGCTCCTGTGGGTCCCCAACTTGGGCCTAGGATCCAAGATGGCTGCAGAACATGCCCTCCTCATGGAGGCCTACCCCCTCGCCAGGGGCATCTACACAGGTGGTGGCCTGGAACCTGGCAGGGGCGCACCCACCTCCCCTCCCCTCAGCCCCCTAACAATATTACTTTTACTAATCTATAAGCTTGGAATACCTTTCCAGTTCTGTGTGTCTTCTATAATTTCTTTCATCAGTGACTTCTAGTTTTCAGTATACAGGTCTCTGACTTCCTTGGTTAAATTTATTCCTTGGTATTCTTTTTGATGCAGTTGTAAATAGGATTGTTTTCTTGATTTCTTTCTGATAGTTTATTGTTAGTGATAGAAATGCAACTGATTTCTATATATTGATTTTGTACCCTGCCGCCTTACTGAAGTTGCTTTTTAGTTCTAACATTTGGTGTACTCTTTAGGGTTTTCTTATATAATAATCATGTCACCCACAAATAGTGACAATCTTTCTTTCTAATTTGGATACCTTTTGTTCTTTTTCTTACCTAATTGCCCTGGCAAGGACTTCTAATACTCAGTAGAATAAAAGTGGGTAGAATGGCATCCTTGTTTTATTTCTGATCTTAGAGGAAAAGCTTTCAGTTTTTCACTGTTGAGCATGATATTAACTGTGGGCTTATCATATATTACCTTTATTATGCTGGGGTTCACATTCTCTCTATACCCACTTTGTTAAGAGTTTTTAATCATAAATGGGTGTTGAATTTTTTCATATGCTTTTTCTGCATCCAAATACTTTTATCCTTCATTTTGTTAATGTGGTGTATCATGTTGATTGATTTGTGGATGTCTTTGCATCGCTGGTATAAATCTCACTTGATCCTGGTATGATCCTTTTAATGGATTTTTGAATTTGGTTTGCTAATATTTTGTTGATGATTTTTGCATCTAAGTTTATCAGAGATACTGGTCTGTTATTTTCTTTTTTTGTGTGATGTGCCTATCTGGATTTGGTATCAGAATAATGCTGGTCTCATAAAATGGGTTTGGGAGTGTTGCTTCTTCTTCAGTGTTTTGTAAGAGTTTGAGAGAGATTAAATCTCTTTTGAATGTTTGGTAGAATTCACCAGTGAAATTGTCTGGTCCTATACTTTTTTTTTTTTTTTTTTTTTTTTTTTTAACGTTTTTTTTTTTTTTTTTAATTTTATTTTTGAGACAGAGAGAGACAGAGCATGAACGGGGGAGGAGCAGAGAGAGAGGGAAACACAGAATCTGAAACAGGCTCCAGGCTCTGAGCTGTCAGCACAGAGCCCGACGCGGGGCTCGAACTCACAGACCGTGAGATCATGACCTGTGGTCCTATACTTTTGTATGTTGGGTAGTTTTTGATCAGTGACTCAGTCTCCTTACTAGTAATTGGTCTATTCAGATTTCCTATTTCTTCCCAGTTTTGTCTTAGAAGATTAAACAGTTCTAAGAATGCATGTATTTCTTCTAGGGTGTCCAATTTGTTGGTATATAATTGTTCATCGCAGTCTCTAATGATCCTTTGTATATCTGTGGTATCAGTTGTAACTTCTCTTTTATTTCTGATTTTATTTGAGTTTTTCTCTTTTTTCTTGGTGAGTCTAGCTGTTTGCCAATTTTGTTTATCTTTTCAAACAACCAACTCTTAGTTTCATTGATCTTTTTCTATTGTCTTTTTAGTCTTGATTTCATTATTTATATTCTGATCTTTATTATTTCCTTCTTTCTACTAATTCTGGGCTTCATTTGTCCTTTTTATTCAGTTCCTTTAGTTGTAGAGTTTAGTTGTAGAGTTTGATTTTTTTCTTGACATAGGCCTATATCACTATGCACTTCCTTCTTAAGAACTACTTTTGTTATATCCCATAGATTTTGGTATGGCATTTTGATTTTCATTTGTTTCTAGATATTTTTAAATTTCTCCTTTGATTTTTTTGTTGACCCAGTAATTTTTCAGTAGTATGTTGTTAAATCTTCACGTATTGTGATTTTTTTAGTTTTCTTCTTGTAATTGATTTCAGGTTTCATAGTATTGTGGTTGGAAAAGATGCTTGATATGATTTCAATCTTGATTTTATTGAGACTCATATGGTGGTCTAATGTGACATATCCTGGAGAATGTTCCATGTGTATTTGGGAAGAATGTATATTTTGATGCTTTTGGATGGACTGTTCAGTATATATTAAGTCCATCTGATCTAATGTGTCATTTAAGGCCAATGCTTCCTTATTGGTTTTCTGTCTGGGTAATCTATCCGTTGATAACAAGTGGAATGCTAAAGTCCCCTTCTATTACTATATTGCTGTCAATTCTTTCTTCAGATCTGTTAATATTTGCTTTGTATATTTTGGTGCTCCTATGCTGTATGCATATATATTTACAAATGTTTTATCTTCTTGTTGGACTCTTTTTTTCATTATGTAATGCCCTTCTTTATCTTTTATTACAGTCTTTGTTATAAAGTCTATTTTGTCTGATATGAGCATAGCTACCCAGCTTTCTTTTCATTTACATTTACATGGAATATCTTTTTCTGTCCCTTTACTTTCCATCTGTGTGTGTCCTTACAACTGAAGTGAGTCTCTTGTAGGCAGCATATAGATGGGTCTTGTTTTTAATCCATTCAGCCATTCTATGTCTTCTGATTGGTGAATTTAATCCATTTACATTTAAACTAATTATTGATAGGTATGTACTAATTGCCATTTTATTAACTGTTTTGTAGCTGTTTTTGTAGTTGCTCTCTTTTCCTTTCTTCTATTCCTCTTTACCTTGTGGTTTGATGGCCTTCTTCAGTATTATTTTTAGATTCTTTTCTCATTTTCTTTTCTGTATCCACTGTAGGTTTTGCTTTGTGGTTACCATGAGGTTCACATATAACATCCTGTATGTGTAACATTTTATTTTAAGTTGATAGCAACTTAAATTTCCTTAACTAATTATTTTAGTGTTAGATAATTTTATTACTTTTGTCTTTTAACTTCATTCTAGTTCTATAAGTGATTGAGCCACTATCTGTACTGTACCTTTGCCAGTGAGATTTTTACTTTCATATATTTTCTTGTTATTAATTAGTACCACTTCTTTTCAGCTTAAAAAAGTCCCTTTAGCATTTCTTGTAAGGCCAGTTAAGTGGTAATGAACTCCTTTAGCATTTGCTTGTCTGGAAAATCTTTATCTCTCCTTCAGTTCTGAATGATAATCTTGCCTGGTAAAGTATTCTTGGTTGGAAGTTTTTGCCTTTCAGCACTTGGAATATGTCATACCACTCCTTCTGGCCTGCAAAGTTTCTGCTGAAAAATCCGCTATTATTCTTAAAGGGGTTCCCTTGTATGAAACAAGTTGTTTTTCTCTTGTTGCTTTTAAGATTCTTTCTTTAACTTTTGACATTTTAATTAAACATGTCTTGGTGTTGCTCTTAGGGTTCATCTTATTTGGAATTCTCTGTGCTTCTGGGACCTGAATGTCTGTTTCCTTCTGTAGGTTAGGGAAGTTTTTAGCCATTACTTCTTCAAATATGTTTTCTGTCCTTTTCGCTTTCTTTTCCTCCTGGGACCCCTATAATGTGATGTTATTCTGTTTGATGTCACATAGGTCCCTTGAGCTATCTTCATTTTTTAAAATTCTTTTTTCTTTTTGCTGCTATGTTAGGGTGAGTTCCATTGCCCTGTCCACCAGATTGTTGGTGTGTTCCTCTGCTTCATCTAGTCTGATGTTGAATCCCTCTAGTATATTTTTCAGTTCAGTTATTGTGTTCTTCAGCTTTGGGGCTTCTTTTTGGTAGTTTCTTACATTTTCTGTCTCTTTGTTGAAGTTCTCACTGTTTCTTTATTCTTCTACTGAGTTAGGTAAGCATTTTTATGACTATTACTTGGAATTCTTTATCAGGTAGATTACTTATATCTGTGCATTAAGGTATTTTTCTGAGGTTTTATCTTGTTCTTTTATTGGGAACATAATCTTTTATTTCCTCATTGTTTTGACTCTCTGTGTTTGTTTCTCTGTATTTAGACAAAACTGCTACCTCTCCCAGTCTTAAAGGAGCAGCCTTGTGTAGGTGATGAAACATCTTTCAACCTTGCCCTAGCACTTGGTTGTCTCTTGAACCTTTGTGACTGCTTGCATAGCCTGATTTATTCTGAATAGGTCTCTGATGTTGAGGGTGGGCCAAGACTTGACAGTGATTTGAAGGGAAGGATCTTATTTAGCACCTAGTTTCAGGCTGATTCGAAGCCAAACCTTCAAACGGCAGCTTTTTTTTTTTTTAATGTTTATTTATTTATTTTTGAGAGAGTGGGAGATTGTGAGCCAGGTAGGGGCAGAGAGAGAGGGAGACAGAATCCCAAGCAGGGTCAACACTGTCACCATAGAACCCAATACAGGGCTCAAACTCATGAACCATGAGGTCATGATCTGAGCTGAAATCAGGAGTCAGATAGGCTCTTAACCAACTGAGCCACCCAGGTACCCCTTCAAACAGCAGCTTTTAAAGTATAAAAATATATACAGTCCTATAGGGCCACAGTCATAAACTCTGCTGGTCTTCAGATAAGGAGATCTAGAGGTGTCCCCTGATGACAGTTGAAAAAATCAGGTCTCCAAATGAGTGTATATGCTCCTTTCTGGGAGGAAGTATTATCAAGCCGTAGTGAGGCCAAGGAAGTACACAAGGATGGTGTCTGCCTAAGCGCATCTGTACGCTTTAGATGTGTGGCAAATCTGAAGCCTATCCCTCATGTTGAAGATCTAGAACAAGTAAATAGGCCTTTTTCACAGGACAGGTTTTTAATCTGCTGTCTCTGCCATGCCCTGGAAGTAATTGTCTGCCGGGACTGTCTTTCTGATTGTTCTAGTCCTATGGAGCCCAGAAACACAAGCCCCCTTGGCCGTTAGGGCTAGGCAGTCAAGGGGCATCCCCTGTGTGGATTGCTGGTGCCTACTAGCGTTAGTGAGACAACTGGAGAATATAGGGGGTGGAGCACACTTGCTAACTTCAGCAAGGCAGTGGGAAAATGCCTTGACTACATGTGCCAGCAGCTTCAGTTAAATAGTGGGATAGTGCTTTGTCTCTGTGCACCTGCCAGCCCTAGCAAGGGAGTGGGAGAATCCCCAGCCCACTTGCATTGGTTGGCCTCAGCCAGGAAGCAGGGGTGTGCTGCAACTCCCCCTTGCTAGCTTTAACAAGGGAGCAGGACCATGCCATGACTGTTAATGCTTGCTAGCCCCAGCCAGGGAATAGGGTAGTGCTGTAACCTTTCACCCCACTGGATTTAGCAAGGCAGTGGGAGGGTGCTGCATCTACATGCACCTGTCTGTGCTAGGAGGATAGAGTACAAAAATGGCATCTACCAGGACCTGTGTTTTTGGAGAGTCCCAACTGTCTCCTGCCTCTCCAGCAGATGCTTTAAGATTAGCAAACGGATCTCCTCACACAATGTCTAAGTACTATTCAAACTGTTGCTTTTGTACTGAGTCCTGAGGTGAGTGAGACTGCATGCAAGCCCTTTAAAAGGAGAATCTCAGTTACCTAGAGTCCTTTTGGTCCCTTAAATGCAAGCCCTTTTGGTTTTCTAAACCGGATAGTTTGGGGGATTGGCTCTGTGGTACAGGTTCCAAGGATACCTGATGCAGAGATAAATCCCTGGCTCCTCTAGGAGAACCTCTGTATTTTTGAGATCTCTTTATTGTGGGTTGCTGCAGAGAGGGTAGGGTTTTGGGCAAGACTGTCTCTCTGCTTCTCCTACCCCTCTTATTGGTCCTTTTATCATTTGTTGTGGAAAAGTGGTTAACCTAGTTTTCAGTTCTTTTTTAGAAGGAATTGTTTCATATATATCTGTAGATTTGGTGTGTCTGTGGAAGGAGATAAATTCAGAATCTTCCTACACCACCGTCTTGGACCACTGCCACTTCCAACTCATTTAATCCAGATTCCCAGATTATTATTCTATATGTCTGGAGAGGAGCCCTGGAATCTGCATTTTAATTAGCACCAAAGGGATTATGATGCAGGGTTCTGTGGGCTACTCTTTGAGAATCATTGTGTTTTCCAACTGCTCACCTGATTAAAAAAAAAATTCTTTTATCTTAAATTCTAGATATAGGTTTCACTTCCCTGTCATCATTCCTGGACCAAAGTTTTGTAAATGTAATCATTGTAGTCTTTGTTCTTTCATCTTTCTTTTTTCCTTCTTCCTCTTCCTCCTCCTTCCTTCTTTTTCTTCTCTCTGTTCTAGTCATTCATTAAGTCCTGTTATCTTCTGTTGCACAGTCTTCATTCATGTTACATTTCATTCTTATGGCCACTCCTCCAAAACCCCCACCCTCACCAACTTGCACCTGGACTATCCAAAAGGCTTCTAGCTTCTCTCTTTCTTCTTTAATCCTTCTTTCGCATAGTGGACTATTATTTTGTACAAACATCATTTTTACCATGCCAGTCACCTACTCAAGAATAAGTAGTGATTCTGTATCTTCCTTACCAGGACTAAACTTCTCGTCCTAATATTTTGTATTATCTATCAACTACACTCCTCATTATTGCAAATTATGTATTTTTAGTCTCTGAACTAGTGCCTCCAGTCCATTATTTAGAGAGAGGTTTTACTCTTGCCTTTGAGTATATATTCTTAAAATATATTTGTTATAAACTTCCATGGACAGAGAACTACTTTGTTAAAAGGGAATGTTGATATATTGACTACATTATTATAAATCCCTTACCATACAGAAGGACTGGGGAGGAAAACAAGTGGACTGATGGACTGTTTGGATGAGGACTCTACACTTTATTTTTTCACAGATGTAATCTTCTCTTTGCTGGTTTCCTTTGATTAAATTGGGTTTGTCTTGCTCAATGATCTTTTAGAAGAGGTAGAGTACTTTTCATATGTTACCTATTGGTAAAATTCCCCTAAAGGTGGCCAAAATTTAATTTAATTTATTTTTTGTTTTGTTTTGCACAATGTAAGGTTTTATTGCCCAGACTATGGCCACCACGGGTGCAAGAAACTGTCTAAGGGATCTGTCCTCCATGTAGTGGCTCAGCATGGATGGCCAAAAATTTAAGTCAATATATTGTTTTGAACACCTTAAAAAATATTTCCTTTTTTTGAACACTTGTATATTTAGTTTAACTGAATCTATTAAGACAAGGCTCTGACATGTTTTAAAATTAGAAACTGTTATCCAGAAATTCAGGAGAGAGAGCTGGTCACTATCCTAAGAGATCTTTTGCTCTGTGTATTCCAGCCCTTTGGTGTCTCTGGTAGCCGTAGAAAAGCTCATGTTTGAGATGGTTTAAATTCTTGATAAGTTAACATATGTTTCTTTTCAGAGCACATATTGTTGAGGTTGACCCCTTGAGAAAGACTTTCAGTTCTCTCTTTTCACTACAGCATCACACCCCTAAGGGAGACCTTATACACCCTCTTTCCGACAGTAACAGAGATGTACTAAATCAGTTTTCAAAAGATCCCTCCCTTTTCTCCTCTCTGGGTAATATGAGCAGTGTATGTATTATTTGAAAAAGTTCCTCAGGTGCTTCTGAAACTCCCACCCATTCTCCATTGGGAATCACAGCTTTCAAATCTCCTAATTGTACCTTGATTAATATAACTAAAATTTATTGGCTTGATTTATCAGTTTCTGAAAGATCTACCTCTGTATTTATAGTTCTGAAAAAGTATCCATTGTAATTCTATCACTTTTGCTTTATATAATTATGTGCTTACATGTCCAAGATTGTTATATCTTTTCAGGGTATACTTTATCTCTGTTAATGCCACTGCATTAGCTTTTATATTGTTCGATATTAATATTGCTAAGTATGCTTTCTTTGGTTAATATTTGCTTGGTATATCTTTATCTCTTCATTTTCATACCTTTGATGTGATTTTTTAAAATGATGCTTTCTGGGGTGCCTGGGTGGCTCAGTCGGTTAAGCATCCGACTTCAGCTCAGGTCATGATCTCGTGGTCCGTGGGTTCAAGCCCCGCGTCGGGCTCTGTGCTGACAGCTCAGAGCCTGGAGCCTGTTTCAGATTCTATGTCTCCCTCTTTCTCTGACCCTCCCCTGTTCATGCTCTCTCTCTCTCTCTGTCTCAAAAATAAATAAATGTTAAAAAAATAAAATAAAATGATGCTTTCTCATAAATAGCATTATTTGAATCTTTAAAAATTGACCTATATTCTTATCCCATTTTCTAATAAGTGGTTTTAATCCAGGGATTTGCAACATTTTCCTATAAAGGAACAGACAGTAAATATTTTTGGTTTTGTGGGCTGTATATATCTGTCATAACTACTCAAAAATAGCCACTGACAGTACATAAATGAATGCACGTGGCTGTAACTGGCCTGGGAGACATAGTTTGCCAACCTCTGGGCTTAATCCATTTACATTTTTGTGATTGATAATACTACACTTGATCTTAGTCAAAAGGCCAAGAAGCGATTGTGATTGATAATATATCTGGATTTCTTTCTGTTATCTTATTTTGTGTTTTTTGTTTACCATCTATATTACTTAGGGTAGTGCTACCTGAGGTTACAGATGAACCAAAAGTTATTATTTTTATGGTTAAGGATTAAGTATACCATTATTATATTTTTGTCAGTTTCTGTATTTGTTGTCCTGGATTCTTTCTTGCTGAAGTGCATTCTTTAGTTTTTGTTTGTTTCTTCAGTGAGAGGCTCTGGTTGGTAAGCTCCCTTAGTCTATTATACCTGAATAGCTGGGTATGGAATTCAAAGTGGATGCTTATTTTCTCTTAGTATGTGGAAGATGTTACTCAATTTTCTTTTGGCATTTATTGTTGCTGACAATGCATCTATTGTCAGTTTAATTGTCATTGCTTCATAGGAATCTGTCTTTTCTCTCTAGTAACTTTTATAATGCTCTGTAGTTTGACCACACACTATGATTGTGGGTTTATGTTTGTTGAATCACATTGCCTCTCAGAGTCCTTTTTCAAACTGTGACTCTTTTCTTCAGCTCTTGAAAATTATTAACCGTTAACCATTTGAATATTGCTTGTCTTCCATTAACTCTCTGTTCTTGTAGAACTGATTAGATGTATTTTGAAGCTTCTTAATATATTCACCAGGTCTCTTAACTACACTTTCATAATTTTTTTTCTCTTTCTCCACAGTTTGTTTTCAGTGCAATTTTTCAATTTTCTAATTTTCTTTTGAATGCGTATAGACTGCAGGTGATCCCATGTATTAAGTTTTTAGTTTCTTTATTTTTCATTTATTATATGTTTCATCTACCTCCTGTAATTTTATCTGTGCCTTTTTTTGTTTGAGTTTATTTTTTTATTTTTAGAGAGAGAGCACAAGTGGGGCAGAAGGACAGAAGGAAAGAGAGAATCTCAAACAGGCTCCACACTCAGCATGGAGCCTGATGCGGGGCTCAGTCCCATGATTCTGGGATCATGACCTGAATTGAAATTAAGAGTTAGATGCTCAACTGACTGAGCCACCCAGGTGCCCCTGTTTAAGATTTATTACTATTTTTTTTTAATGTAAGAAAAGTCTTCTTCTTCTTTTTTTTTAAATTTATTTATTTTGAGAGAGAGCAAGTAGGATCAAGGGAGGGGCAGAGAGAGAAGGAAGGAGAATCCCAAGCAGGGTCACTGCTGTCAGCATGGTGCCCATTGTGGGACTTGAACTCACAAACCGTGAGATGATGACCTGAGCTGAAACCACGAATCAAATACTTAACCAACTGAGCCACCCAGGAACCCCTGTTTGAGTTTCTGTTTATGTATTTATTTAAAGGTTTTTTTAATATTTATTTTTGAGAAAGAGACAGAGAGAGAGAGAGAGAGAGAGAGAGCGCCAGTGCAAGTGGGGAAAGGGCAGAAAGAGAGGGGGACAGAGGAACCGAAGTAACTCCACACTGACAGCAGTGAGCCCAATGTGGGGCTCAAGCCCATGAACAATGAGATCATGACCTGAGCCAAAGTCGGACACTCAACTGACTGAGCCACCCAGGTTCCCCCCCCGTTTGAGTTTTTAAGTGAATGTTCTTCCTTCCTTGACTTCTGTGATGATTCTGAAAATACATAAACACTTTTTAGAGTATTCTATTATTTTATTTTTTTAAATTTTATTTAAGTTTTGTTTATTAAAGTAATCTCTACATGCAACATGGAGCTTCAGACTTACAACCCCAAGATCAAGAGTTGCATGCTCTTCCAACTGAGCCAGCCAGGCACCACTATTCTATTATTTTCATTTGCAAAGTTGACTGATTTTCCTTGGTTGTCTTTTTTTATTGACAGATTGTCACTTTGTCTTTCCTTTTTTCTTCACTCATCCTTTCCTCAATGGTTGCCTCTACCCCAAATCCCTTGGGACCCCTGTTTAGAACCAGGTATGGTATAGGTGGTTGGAACGTCCTGCCCTATGTGTTACTGAGTTAGTCATAGGTCCATTCCCTGCATTTGTGGGCAGCCTTGATCGGGTCCTTGCTCATGTCAGCTCAATTTCAGGATTGTGCTGGTTTCCTCCTGTCTCCTTAGGTTTGTAGCTTTGCAGGAGGCTTAACCTCAGGCAGCAGCTGCAGAACTTCTCCTGTCATGGGTAGGGGGCATGGGTGACACTGGTCCAACCCTGGTTTCCTGCAGTGAGCCTGGCTCAGGGCACCTGCCATTTGTGGAGCATCTTTAGTCTCCATGAATTCCCAAGAGCTAAATTCATTTGCATAGTAAACATACCTATTTATTTGGAGAAGTGGTAGGAGTGGTATGCTCCTGTTTCTTTTCTTTTAGGAACAAATCACCCTAATTTAAGAGCTTTCCCCTATTGCTTTTGATTCTTTCATGAGTGATCATACTGCTCAGCCCATTTTTCATACCTCACATCACTACTGAATCCCCACTTGCAATCAGAGCAAGCGAACATGAATTGTTCTTGATAATTTTTCTCAGAGACAGAGGGTGGTGGTGGTTGGACTTGGTAACACGAGTGAGTTGGGTCTCAAGGACTGTATCTAAGTGAGGTTAGGACATGGCTGGCTTGGCTGTGAATTCTGGCAGGGTCACCATGTTCCCTGTATCCATGCTGCTCATAACATCTCTGTCCTCAGCTAGCCTGGCACAGACTGATGTCCCGGTGCACAGAGGGGTGTGAGAAGGCTGTTTTTGGTTTGGGCTGATGCAGACTTGACACCTGTCACCTTTTCTGACACTCTGTCTTGAGCCTAATTATTTTTATCCCCTAAGCTATAGAATGGGGAAGCTCTGTGTGGCTGTTTGTTGCAGCACTGTGCCTGAGCACAGAAAGCACCAAGGGATGAAATCATGCCCATGTTCCAGCCAAGCTATGCATCCACAGAGCTGTGTTCACCCAGAGTGAGGGCCTTCTAATTTATACATACACTGTGGTGGCCATACAAGGATGCATCGATAAGTTTCTTATTTCCTCAGATAAGATGGTCAGGCTTTAAACCTCTTATTTGCCACTCTTATAGACAGATGTTGCTGAACCCCATAAAGGGGATACTTTTACTGGGGCATGATGAAGGGGGAGAGTTAGGGCCTGGGGCCAGGTTGTTGTGCTACACAACTAGCTGCTGGAAGAAGCTCCACAGGCTGGGCTTCCTGACATTAGTGTAGAGCTGGCAGGTGAGGTACCAGGCTTCCCCTTTTATCTGGGTAAGCCTCAGACCTTTTCTCCAACTAGTGACACCCTCAAACTTCCAAGTGGCCAAAGAAGTTCCCAGCCTTTCTTCCTTCCAGGGGCCAGCTTTTTTGTGCACAGTGCCACTGATACCTTTGGCCTGGATCTAATTCCCCCCTCCCTACCCTGCCACCTCACCAAGTTGTGCAGCTATTTCTGGCCATAAAGCTATAGGAAATTGGCCCCAGGGAAGGAGTTGCTGGAAATCCAGCCCTTGGTATAAGAAAGCCATGGCAAATGTCACCTTGCAGTGCTGCTGAGATACTTCCTCTTAATATTATAGCTTGACTCCTTCTCAAGGGACACTTCTGTGCTAGTGCCTAAGATAGCATAGAAGCATATAGTTTCTAGAGCAAATGAATACTTTCTTTAGTTTCTCCTTTCCACCCTCCCCACTCCCCTTCTCCCTCCTTTTCCTCCTCCTCCTTCCTCCTCCTTCCTCCTCCTTCCTCCTCCTTCCTCCTCCTCCTCCTCCTCCTCCTCCTCCTCCTCTTCTGGTTTAACTGGTCCTCAATATCCTTTCTACTTATAATTGATAGAATTTGCCATAGAATTCCTTCAGAGAAGCTCAGGAGATGACACAAGGAAAGAGAGGCTCATTTGTAATAGGAAGAAAAAGCAGCAATTATGAACAGGATAGAGAAAGTGAGAGAAAGAACCAACTCACGGACTGCAAGATCATGACCTGAGCCAAAGTCAGACGCTTAACTGACTGAGCCACCCAGGTGCCTCTGTTTCACTTTTCTATCTACTTATGCATCCAGTTCTTTTGTCTTACCCTAACCATTTTTACCACTTACAGTAATCCTTCCTACCATCATCAAGAAAGTTCCTGCATAATAAAGAAAAGAGACTGGGAACAAATTCAGTCCAAGAGTTTCATGTGATTGGTAGAATTGGGTTGGCAGTCTCATTCTCAAGAATGTCTTGTGCTAGCCAGCATCCCTGAAGCCAGTTAGTAGGGACAAGGGAATGGGATTAAGGAACCATGAAGAATCTGTCTTACAGCTGGGGTATGCGAGCCAGGGAGTCAGCCTAGCAAAGTTAAGCCTTAGAATTATGCAGGCTTTTAATGAACTACTCTTCTAGGAAGTATTTTACTAGGCTAGGCAGAGTTTACCAATGCAGGAGGGCAGAAGGCCAGCATTTAGAACAGGGCGGTTCTTCCTTGTGTGAGAAGCTGTTTCAGTGAGGCACTGTGAGCCTTTGGAAGCCTGTATATGCCTTCCATGATTGCCATGAAAAAATATCAACCATGGGCCCTTGAACAAGGTAGAGAAGAAATAGATAAAATTCTTAGAGAATGAAATGGGAATGGATTCTAACATCATGAAATTTAGCAAATTATCTATAAAACGGGTAGCTGTTTTACAGACAAGAGAAATCAAATGTAGAGATATGATTGTCATGGGCACCATGGGAGATACGTAGGACTTAAGAACAAATGAACAAAGTATGTTCTTATGATTGCAGCTTTCAGAGAGTAGGAAGCAGAAGTTTGTAGGAGAATTATAGACTGTGTAATGAGGATGGAACTTGAGACCCATTGGAAAATCATGTTTCCAGGAGTGTAGCCATTTGGGATACTGGGAAACCAGAGTCTGGGAGAACTTTCCTACATTGTGCTCATGGTTTATTCCATATCTGTTTCACTTTTCTTTTTTTTTTAATGTTTATTTATTTTTTTGAGAGAGACAGAGACAGAGCTCCAGTGGGAGCAGAGAGAGAGGGAGACACAGAACCCAGAGCAGGCTTCAGACTTTGAACTGTCAGTTCTGAACTGTTGGGTGCTTAATCGACTGAGCCACCAGGTATCCCTGTTTGACTTTTCTATCTACTTAGGCATCTACTTCTTCTCTCTTACCCCAGCCATTTTGCCACTTACAATAATCCTTCCTACCACCATCAAAAGAGTTCCTGCATAATAAGATACCTAGGAATAAACCAAAGAGGTAAAAGGTCTGTACTCTGAAGACTATAGAGTATTTATGAAAGAAATTGAAGAGGATACAAAAAAATTAAAAAACATTCCATGCTCATGGATTGGAAGAAGAAACATTGTTAAAATATCCATGCTACCCAACGCAGTCTCACATTTTATGTAACCTCTATCAAAATACCACCAGCATTTTTCACAGAACTAGAACAAACAATCCTAAAATTTGTATGGAACCACAAAGGATTCTGAATAGCCAAAGCAATTGGCTGAAAAAAGAATAGCAATCCTGAAGAAGAATAGCAAAGCTGGAGGCATGACGATTCCAGACTTTAAGCTGTATTACAAAGCTATAGTTATCAAGATAGTATGGTACTGGCACAAAAACAGACACATAGTTCAATGAAACAAAACAGAAAACTAGAAATGGACCCACAACTATATGGCCAACTAATCTTCAACAAAGGAGGAAAGAATATCCAGTGGAGGAAAGAAAGTCTCTTCGAAAACTGGTGTTGGGAAAACTGGACAGCAACATGCAGAAGAATGAAACTTGACCACTTTCTTACACCACACACAAAAATAAACCAAAATTGATGAAAGCCCTAAATGTGAGATAGGAAACCATCAAAATCCTAGAGAAGAACACAGGCAACAACCTCTTTCATCTCGGCCAGAGCAACTTCTTACTAGACATGTCACTGGAAACAAGGAAAATAAAAGCAAACATGAACTATTGGGACCTCATCAAGATTAAAAGCTTCTGTACCATGAAGGAAACATCAGCAAAACTAAAAGGCAACCAACAGAATGGGAGAAGATATTTGCAAATGACATATCTGATAAAGGGTTAGTATCCAAAATCTATAAAATCCAAACAAATAATCCGGTGAAGAAATGGGAAGAAGACACGAATAGACACTTTTCCAAAGAAGACATTCAGATGACTAATAGACACATGAAAAGATGCTCAGCATCACTCATCATCAGGGAAATACAAATCCAAATCATGATGAGAGACTACCTCATACCTCTCAGAATCAGAATGGCTAAAATTAACAACACAAGAAACATCAAGTGTTGGTGAGGGTGGGGAGAAGGGAAACACTTTTGCACCACTGGTGGAAATGCAAACTGGTGTAGCCACTCTGGAAAACAGTACGGAGTTTCCTTAAAAATTTAAAAATAGAACTACCCTACGACCCAGCAATTGCACTACTAGGTATTTACCCAAGGATACAAAAATACAAATTCAAACAGGTACATACACCCTGATATTTATAGCATTATCAACAGTAGCCAAACTATGGAGAGAGCCCAAATGTCCATTAATTGATGAATGGATAAAGAAGATATGCTGTGTGTATACACACACACACACACACACACACACACACACACACACACAATGGAATATTATTCAGCCATCAAAAGGAATGAAATATTTCCATTTGCAACAATGTGGGTGGAGCTAGAGTGTATTATGCTAGGTGAGATAAGGCAGGCAGAGAAAGACAAATACAATATGATTTTACTCATATGTAGAATTTAAGAAACCAAACAGATGAACATATGGGAAGGGGGAAGAAAAGAGAGAGAGTGAAACAAACCATAAGAGTCTCTTCATGATAGAGAACAAACTGAAGGTTGGTGGAAGATGGGTGGAGTATGGGTGATGGGTATTAAAGAGGGCAGTTGCTGTGTTGATTACTGGGTGTTATATGTAAGTGATGAATAACTATATTCTACTCCTGAAAACAATATTACAGTACATGTTAATTAGCTAGAATTGAAATAAAAATTTGAAAAGAAAAAAAGAGACTTCCTGCAATGTTACTTGCTCACCTACTGGAAAAAAAATAGAGTTCCTATAATGTTGTGGGCTTTGTGCATGTCACATGCATCATCTAATCTCATGGTCCCAGCAATCCCATGAGGTACTTATGAGGGAGCTTTCAGAAGACATCCAAAGGGGGTTTAAGATCCCTGGGTCTGCCTTTGTAAAGGTGTTTCCATCCTATAGAAACAGAGAGTACTAGTGAATTGTGACCACTGTTTTTAAATGTGATTGACAAAAGTCATTACAAGAAGATCCTGCAACCTCTTCTTTGACTAAAGAAAAATGAGTAACAGATGCTTTGTTTAGCTTCTTTTAAGTAAGCAAACATGTCTGGAGTCCAGTTGGAATCAATGAGTATCAGTAGCAAGTTAGGGAATGTTGTAACCTTTCTAGGCAGATGTAATGAAATAATGTTTTTTGCCGAGGAGGATCAAGGGTTGAAATTGTATTGTTGAGTCTCTTGAACACACACTGGTTCAGGAGAGACATGGAAGGCTGAGTAATGGATTTCTCATTGGTGGACTTGAGCTGGCCAATTTGTAGAAAACTTATTTACTCAAACCCTGTTTTCCAACTAAAGACAGATGAACCTTTGATCTAAGATGTTTCGCTCATCATCCAAGCTAAGCCAGGTACTGTGAGCAGAGACCGTTTTTGATTGCTAGAAATCACCTTGATGAAGTTATGTAATCCAGAGCATATGATTCAGGGAAAGATGGGAGCAGTGAGGGAGCATAGAGATCCGAGGGGCTTCTGTCAAGGGTGTTAGAAGAGAAGTAGTGAGACATGGGAATAGGAGATAGAATGAACATTTACTACCGTTCACATGGAGCTGATGGGAGAAAGAAATTATCCCTGACCAAATAATTAAATCAGAGTTTGAGGGATGGGTAGAACTTAAGCAAATGAACCCCTCATTGTGCAGATGAGAAACTGAGACCCCAGGAGATTTTCCAAGGCCATACAGTTGAGAATGGTTAGAATGGAATTCCAATCCATGTCTTCAGACTCTAACTTTCCATCACATTATGTGGAGTTGAATTTATTTTTTTATGGTTCCTAACATAGGAACCTTAGGAGGAAATGTGTCTCTTGTTTCCTTTTATGAAGACAGAGGCTATAGATCTGCTATTATTTCCTTATTAGCAATGATGCTTGAAGCTCATAAGAAGTTCACACACTTGATAATAAACACCCTCTCATAGTCTGAGAGAAAGGTTGAAAAAAATTTACATGAAAAATATCAAAATCCCAAACTCATTAATGGATCCAGTTCCTACTAATATTCCTTTTTTGTCCTACTTGCCTTTATTTTTGTGATGGTTTTGGGCTTCCTGAAGTGAGTGATTTATCTTGAACAATATAATTTGTTCTTGAATCCTGCTGGTGTAAATGCTACCCTAAATAAATAGAAATAGATACAAGTCCACAAATAAATCAGACTCCCTGCTTAAAAAACAAGCACAAAATTCAGTTCTTTCTTTCTGGAAGATAAAAATCCACAAAGCTAACAGTCCATTGCCTTGCCCATGTATACGACCTCATTCAAGCTATTTGTTGACTTATTTATTTGTAGTAAGACTGGGATTTTTTCCTCCCTTGCTTCCTTCTTTTTTTCTCTTCACTATCATTCATTCTTGGAGGGGTCTTTGGTAAGGCAGCAAAAAGGGACTTTGTCAGCACAAAAATATATGAAAGACTATAAAGGTGGTGAATATTAGCAAGGAAAGGTATGTTAGAAATGGTGTCCCTCTGAGACTCTGAAGGAATTAAAATAATCAGGAGTCATAGAACACAGAGAAGCTGATTCACACTCCCCTCTCCCAAGGGTTGAGATAAGACACTTGAGGGAAACAGAGGGATCGAAGAAATAATGAAGACACAGGTAAAGAGATCAAAAGGGAGACCGGAGAGAAAAGAGCCTCACAGAGTCCACCAAAGACAAGCTCTTCAAGGACTGAGGAGTACTTGATGGAAAAAAGTGAGGGGCCCTCTGTGTGTTTGTGATCATCTAATTAGTGGAAAACATTCCTTTTGGTGATAGAGTATATAGCTAAGGTAAAATTTAGTTTGTTATCCAAACTGACACCTTTTTGCAAGTGAAAGGGGGCAATAACTGATGATGCTGACTCAACAGGTGTAAACTGGGACTATGAGGCAAATCTGGACCAAATATGGTCACAGAATCTACCTGTAACCCCTCCAGACTTCATGGCCATAACTAAGAGGTTAGACCCAATCATAGCACTGTTGTTAAACACTGATGTGTCCAGCACTGTGCTTGGCACTGAAGATACAAAACTGAGCTCTTCTGTTTCTATACCAGATGAGTTGTTTTTTTCTGTGGCCAAGACTTTCATGACACTAAAGAGCAAGGCAAAACCTTCACAGTCCAGTTCCCCAATTATGATACTTGTTAGCAGGGATTGTGTACACGACTTCCACCTGGTCTCGCCTGCAAGGTGGTGGCTGTGCACCCTGCGGCCTGATGAGTCAGAGTGGTGTAATTTTGTTCTGCTTCTGCCCCACATATGCTGATTTTAATCAAATGAATGCCTAATCCTGTAGTGAATTTTATTAAACCCTTTGCCCTTCCCCATTCCATCTGTTACGTGTCTTATTCTCTATCCTGGAATAAGCTGTATTTTTTCTGACTTTTTTTTCCTTCCGTGTTAGATATCTTTCAGAAATAGGCCTGGAGTCAAGAATTACAATCAGATTGAAGTGGGTCTGACTGAGGATTTGCAGTATCTGAGTTACTTTCTCTAATGCAACGCTTCTCTTATCAGCAAAGCCTCCAATTTTGATGGCGTGTAATGCAGTGTACTGGGGAGCTCTGCAGTTGGTTTCACAGACCTTCCTGTTAGGCCTGCAATTACGGTCTCCCCAGGCTCTAAAAGACCCTAGAGGCATACAGTTATGTGGCAACCACTTGGATCAGGATGTCTGGACTGCGAAGCCCAAGTGCCTGCTGGTGGATACCTCATAATCTTGCTTCAGTGGGCCTTTCTAATTCTTTTGATTTATTCAGCTATTTTACTATATTATTGACCATATCTTCACATACATAAAAACCAACTCAACTTGAAAACAGGCTTCAGGGCATGTTGTGTCCTGGGAATAGCAAAAGAATATAAACAAATCTTCCCCAAGGAGTTTATTTCTGTTTACTATAGTTTCTCTCCTTGGCAGGTATGATAAGGTTTTAGTTTAGAGGAATGAAAATCTTCTAAAAGATGTTGATGTTATGGCCAACTACAAATTTGGTTCTCTTTGAGGAAGGACAAGCCCAGATATCTGGGTTCTGTTCCTCATTTATTTCATGTCTGTGTCAGCTTCCCCTATTTTTAAGCTCCTTTGAGAGGAAGCTTCCTGTATCTCTCATCTTTCACGGCCTTCTTCACCCTACTCTACTACAGTCTAGTGCTAAACTCATTTTTTTCCACAGAGGAGGTATTTGATAGATGTTTCTAAACTCAATAAATATCTTTGGCCTGGAAATCAGTAATTCCCTTATTTGATGCTGACTGAAAGACTCACTGACAGGTTCTTGGAGGGAATGCATGGGTTAATGTCCTTTGAGTAACAAGGCCATGCCAAAGGTGTGGAAAATATGAAAGTCACTCCATGCACACTCCATGCCACTCCATGTGGGGGAGGTTTTGCTACCACAGTGGCTGAATCTTCAGGTCTCTAGAGATGTAGGTAAAACATAGGGTTGATACCACATCCAATTTTTTAACTCTCTTGCTTACTGCTTGTGCTGTTTGACCTACACTCACAAGCCTACGTTGTGATAGGGTAGAAGGAAAGGTGTCTTAAACCTAGGAACACTCAGCTAAATTAAAGCCCAGGGCCTGCCTTAAAAGAAGCACCCAGAATCCTCACTTGCTTCCCAAACCAGATTCAAGTAGGATGTGCCCTACCTTGAAATAGGCAGGAATCAAACTAGCCTAAAAAACCAAAGGGATTAAGACATATGACAAAAGGCCGCTTGATTCTCTACATCCTATTCCTTATTTTTTTTAGTGTTTCAACCCAGCGGTAGTGTGCTTGTGCTGTCTACCCTATTTGACATTTTCATGTTGCTTCTCTCTTGATAGTCATTGGGTTTCTCGTCAGTTAGGGATGATGATGCTTTATTACTACCTCTGGGTAAAACTCTGGTTTCCAGGAATTCTGTTTGTGTTATATGTGCTAACAATCCAAATTTCTGCCTCATTGAGGGTGGGGAAGGTGGGCCAGGACTGGCCATTATGAACAGATGATGAAAGTTCAAGGCATTGGGGAACTTCACATGAGTTTCCAAGTAGAGAGGAAGTATGCAAGTGTTTTATAGTAATTTTCTCTGTTTGGTAAGCAGATGCCCTCTTGTTCAGGGCTGAGTGGTGAGAAACAGGAGAAGGTGTCTTCCATTTATGTTGTGATAGCCATGACTTTAGAAGGCAAAGAGGTGTCACACAGGGCCTGTACAAAGTCTGCCTTTAGTTGTGAGGAAGCGGTGATATTTTGTCATTTGTTTGCTCAGAGAAGATACCTTTTTGCAACTCTAGTAATACAAAGTCTTATAGTCATCTGCCTACCAAGAAGAAGGAACAGTATGATCAATATTGTGTCTCCAACATCAAATTACATTCCTAACTCAGTGAAGACCTAGAATATAGTCTTTTGATTCTAGATAGGTGTTTTTGCCTAGTTCCATCATTTTGCTCTGTGTATGACCAGGGCTAATCAGAAATGCAGGGTATTAAATTTCTTCAGGATGGCTCTTCCCTCCATGCCTTTTCTGAGGCCCATTATTTTAACTTAAAAATCTAACACCACACATAGCTACTAAGTGTAGGGTTTCTGGCTACTGAGAATACTTGCTGGTTAATATCAGTTGGAGTGCCTTAAGCAACCACTGAAAAATCCAACAGAAACTTAGAGTTTTGTAATCTAGGCATTAACAACTAGTTGATGCTTCTTTGAAATGTAGAGATAGGGAGAAGATTTGTGGGTCCTGGTTTGGTAGAGAAGGGGGTAAAATATTCTGTTAAAAGTGAATATAGGCACAAGCCAGTTGTGTCCGGGACAGATAGTTTCTTTGTGTGGCTTGAACTTACATTTGAGGAAAGGAACTAAACTTCATAAAATTGAACTTTTAAACTCAAGTTTAAGAGAAGCTATGAAATCACAAGTTCCATAGGCATGGACTATGTCTTACACAGTAAGTGTTTTTGCAACTGGCAAGGTATTATTTTACTCTTGGTGGACACGCAATGAATGTTCATTGAATTGTATTGAATTTTCTGAAGATATGGATGAAGTTGGTGGAAAGCCCTGATTTGGGTATTTTTCAGTCTGTTTTCTCTGTGTAATTCTGGGATTTCAGGAAGGCTAAGAGGCAAGAGAAAAAGCATTACTTTTGAAGATCAAAGAGATTCATTGCAGATGGAACATGAAATGTGAAGGAATTCTGGTGAGAGATGAGGCTGGAAAGGTCTATGGAAGACAAGTCATGCAGAGTCTCTTCAGTTGGTTAAGGCATTTGGACATCATCCCAAAAGCACAGTGGAGCACAGAAGGATTTTTAGTGAGGGGAATGATGTGCTTAGATATACATATTGAAAAATCACTAGGTATAACATACAAAATGGATGAGAAGAGCTCAAGTAGGGACAGGAAAACCAGTTGGTAGACATCTCAAATTTGAGAAATGATTATTTTAACCTGAACTAGGCTAGTAGGAGTGAGAGTGGAGAAAAGTGAATGGATTTAAGAGAGGGAATTGACAGTTCTTGAAATGGACTAGATGTGGAGGAGCAAAGGGTGATAGATGATTCCAGAGTCTCTGATTTGGGCAATGATAAAAGGTGGTGCTATCAACATGACAGAGAGCAGAGCAAAAGAGAGGGGCGTGGAGAGGAGATAGAGAAGATAATGAGTTCAATTTTTTACGTGTTGAGTCTGAGGAGCTTGTGGGACATCCTAGAGATGTGTAGTTGGCAGTTGAATGAATGAGTTTCAAGTTCTGAAGAGAGATATCAGTCGAAGTACAGATTTGAGAATGATGTAGACATGGGAGTAGATGAATTTGTTCAGGGAAATACCAACATATAAAGGCTGGACAGAGTTAGAAGGGTGCATAAAGAAACCTAACCATGAGTGGTTAGAGGGATAGGAGGCAAACAGAGGTGTGCACAGTGGATGAGAGAATTTAAAGAAGGAATGGTCCACCTTCTTTACCTTTAAGTCATCCAATCTCTAGGTTCCCAAATATTTCACATTACTTTGGTCAGTAAATCCTAGATGAAGAAGAAAGAAAGAAAGAAAGAAAGAAAGAAAGAAAGAAAGAAAGAAAGAAAGAGAAAGAAAGAAAGAAAGAAAGAAAGAAAGAAAGAAAGAAAGAAAGAGAAATCATATCCAACCACTACTGTGTGAATAAGGTAGCCCAAGGTCATTGGTCTGTTTTATTTAAACATCTCTAGGTCCTGCTCCTTGTGAGGATTTTACCTATAGCAGAGAGAAAAAGAAGAAATCCTCTTCATACACTGTACAGCTGCACTGAAAGTAGCCAGCAGGGAGATTGGCCTATAAATACTATGAGCACATTAAGGTAAGTACATTTTAAAAAAGTTATGTCTTCTGGCTATGATTTAATGTGATGATTGGTGGAAGTGGAATTGAAGAGTGACAGGAAAATATTAATGGAAGGTAACACACAGTCCTTTGGCCTTAGAAAGAGCAGTGGGCTATATCTGTTCCCAGAGGGAAAGTTTGATGACTAATGATCTTAATATACACTTTAAACATTCTGACAGTGATGCAATGGGTGCTGCTTTTACTCTTAGGATAGCAGATTCTCCTATGCTCTGGTGGGGTCTCCTACTTCAAGTCTGTTTAGAGGACTACCTAAGGGTACAATGGCAGAAGCATCACGACTCCTATATTCCTATTCGAGGCTGTGGGTGCTGTAAAAGACCTACTATAAAAGGCTGTAGGTGGGTGCTGTTTTCCCTGCAGAGGAAAGGGAGCAAATCCAAGGTCCCAAGAAGGCTTGCTTTCCCAAAATATCGCACTCCCCATGTTGCTGATTAAGAGCTGGTGATTCACATTTAGATGCCCTTCTGCCCTCACCCCCATCTTAACAACACAAAATTTGAGTCAAGCTTGAACCTTGCTAAGAAAACAGTGTTGCTCTTTTTAGTCTTAGCAGCACTAGCATCTAAAGACAGCCTCCGTGGGAAGGCAGAACCTTAGTTACCTCCTCCCCAAGCTGTTACAGGAATTTCAGACCTCTGCCTGCCAAAGCACTTTTATAGAGCTTAGGATTTTTTCTTTTCTTTTCTTTTTTTTTTTTTTTTTTGGTGGGGTGAGGGAATGCCTTCAGTGATTCACTCAACTTCTCTCTCTAGGCCTCAGTTTTTTCCTCCTGAGGGGTCTGGATTAGGAGATCCTTGAGGTCCCCCAGGCCTAGTCTGTGTCTCCACCAGTGGGGCCCAGCAGCAGAGAGCTTGTTCTCAGCCAGGCCCTTCCCTGGTGAGCTCAACTGGCTTCTAGAGGACTGCTCTATATTTGAACAAGGCAAGTCATGATATATCAGTCTGCAGAAAGGGAGTTTGTTTGGAGTGGGAACTCACAGGAAGAGGCTTCTGCATTGAAAACGTACATACCCCTGTGGGGGCTGGGAGGAAGATAAAGAGCCCTAGTTTCTCTAAGGGATCTAGAAATCAGAACAGTTAGATTCTGCCTGGCCTGCTCCTGCTTTGCCTGATTTCTTGGCCTTGTAAGTTTGTCTTCACCTGTGAAGAGGCTCCTGGTTTAGAGAAAGGGTATTGGAAGCAGACAAACCTAGTTCTGTTCCTTGGCTGATGTGTAACTGAGTGAGTTATTGGACTTTCTACACCTCATTTTCTTTATCTGTTAAATGAGGATGTCTTATAGGCCTGTCATGAAGATTAAATGAGAACACACATATAAAACAACAGTGTAGAGTCTGGCCTGGGGACACAGTGCTGTTGCCTCCCTCCATCCCCAGTCCTTCTCTGTACTTTTACCTTTTCTCGCATTATTCTTCCTGCCTGTATCGTTCTCTCTACGGCTCTCTCACTTGCAGTGCTCAGTGAGGTCCTCCTGCCCTTACAGTGCTTGAGTCCTCTTGCTGTCCCAAGCATGCATTACCTGGCTTCACACTCTGTTCACTACCTTCTTTCTATAATATTGTTTTGTTGATTCTTCCCCCCTGGATTGCTGACCTTTGATAGAAGGAATCTGTCAAATACTGGTTATCTTTCTACAGTACCTGGTAAGATGTCAGGTGCATAGAAGAGGCCTAAGCAATATGTGAATGAATGGATGCAGAAAGTTACAAGGAAAATGAGGGCACAGTGTATGGTTAAGGCCTGAATGCTAAATAGGCTGCCTGAGTTTGAATCCTGGTGCTACCAATTATGGACTTTGGAACTTTACAAATTGTTGAATCTCTGTTCCTCAGTTTTCTTATCTGCTCAGTGATGGCGATGGTAAAAACAGTACCTTCTCCTTGAGTTGTGAGAATTAAATAAGTTAGATTTGAAGAATGTAGACAGCAATGCCTGGCGCATAGTACTATGTAAGGACATTATTATTATTTTAAAGAACATGAGTTTAAGATTAGACAAATCTGATTTCAAAGCCTGCTCTACTGCTGACTAATTATGTGACCTTGGACAGAAGTTATTCATTTTCTTTATGCTCTAATTTCTTTATCTATAAAATAGAGATAATATAAATTTTTGTGAAGACAAAATTGAGGTAAGAGCCCAGCACATAGTATGTGCTTGATAATCCATTGGTGACTAGATGCCTGCTTCAGTCTTCCAGAAGTAAGAATTTGAAGTGCCTGTATGAAAATCATTGTGGTGGCTCAGGCCCCATTAAGGAAACTGAAAATAGGTTTGTCCTGACTGGAAAGGATTGAGAAAAGAGTGGAAACAGGGGTTGTGGGTGTATTGCAGGAAGGACTGGGAAGTTACTTTGTGCTGGTTGCTAAGCTGTATCACCAAAATTCTGACCAAATTAAGTCATTAAAAATACATTTGGAAGGAGCTAGAGACTTTTGCCTGTGTGAAATCCCAACACAGGTCCACAAGTCACCTTTCTGTGTATCTTTGATTATGTAACATGTTTCTTGTGCTTTGTCCTGACTTAGCCAGCTGTGTTACTATCATGGGGATGTTGTAGGTGTGGGCTAGTGGACACATGCCATCCTCTGCCAGCCAAGTGCATCTGTGATTCTCGGCTTCCAAGAAGGTGAAATATGCCAGCTCGGAGCATGGGTATCTGAAGGGTGCCACTTGGCTTCTTCTTCTGAAGCCAAGCTGGGACTCAGAGAGTCCTAATTTCTAGGGTTCAGTCTATTGATTCTCATAACCAAGATCGCATTTGGTGCTGAGTGATGTTTTCTTTTTATTTTTTTAATTTCTTTTTATTTTTGAGAGAGAGGATAGCGAGTGGTAGAAGGGCAGAGAGAGGGAGAGAGAGAATCACAAGGAGACTCCATGCTGTACGCACCAAACCCAATGCAGGGCTTGATTCCAGGGACTGTGAGATCACATGACCTGAGTTGAACTCAAGAGTCAGACACTTAACTGACTGAGCCATCCAGGTGCCTCAGTGCTGAGTGATGCTTTAGGCCCCAACAGGAGCTATGTCCCCTTATTCTTTGCTAGCACTGAGGGGCCAAATGTTTTCTGCCATTCAGGGCAGAGGGGATCTGAGTGGTTTCAGTCAGGAGCCCCACTAGGTCCATTGTCCTTACAGGAGGGAGTTGGGAGGGGGAGCAAAGGAGAGGCAGGCAGGGTGGCCTTGACACCGATTACCTCTTTCCCAGTTGTCTTTGCTGTGTTTGAATCACAGGACTAGGGATTTAAACCTCTCCACCACCATCTGGATCTGTGTTTAGACTTTTCATGGTGCAAGCTTCTCATGTCCCTTTTTTCTGTCTTTATGCTGCTTCTTTGTTTGAATTTAGTGCTAAGTCTGCAATGCAATAAATTCTTTGGAAAATAAAAGTAATACGTGTCTACCTCAAATTACAAATTTGCTGCATATTTGCAGTGTCATCTCACCATCTCATCAACATCTTGTGGCTTCACCGTTAGCAGCGCCGACAACTGGTTTCAAATATCGAGATAAAAGTACCTACTTTCTTTTTTCATTACCACAAAATTCTTTATTATTATAGTCTTATTTTCACTATATTCAGATGGGAGGACTCTTGATTAACTTCATTTTGCAGAGTAAAATTCAGATATGGGAAAGTTTAAAGAAGACTGTTAATTACATTCAGGTAGTAGGCCTGGCTACACCAGTTCAGTAGTATCAACCTGGCTGTGCACCTGAGGAGTTTAAAGAAACATGATGCCTAGGTCTCACCTGAGCCAATGAAAAATGACAGTCCATTGAGGAGGTGTCAAGTCAAGGAGATTTCAGTCTTTTCGGGTGAATCTCATGGGCAAACATAGTTGAGATTACTGCTGAACTTACTAAGAAGGCAAGATGTCATTTTCACTGTTGGAATTAGGAAATCACAGGAATGACTGTAAAATGACTGTATATTTAAAAAAATGTAACTGATAATGTTAAATTAAAACTTGCTTAATGCTATTACTTTTCAAACCAATTAGCATTTTGTTTGTGAAGGTTTTTGGATAGCAACAGGTACAAGCATTTGAATTTGTATTTTTTGTTTTAAAGAATAAAACTCCAGGGTATTAGGACCAGAAATGCTCACTCATTGTTTATCAGGACCTTATTGACTATAGTGAGTGTATCTCCGTGCTCTCCCCTACTCTCCCCTGCTCTCAGGCTTGTAGTCATTGCTTATGACTGTGCTAACCTTAGTGATTTCCAATGAGGTTTTGAGCAGAGTGCCCCTAGGGGGCTATTCAGAATTGCTTTCTCAGAGTAAGGCTTTTTGAAACTATACCCTACAGTCACATCCTTCAACCTCCCCATTCTGATCTGTTCCCTAAGGGTCCTAGTTAAGTAATACTATAGCAGTCACCCTTGATAATTGATAGGAGTGTATCTTTTGGCTATGTGAGAACAGAAATTAGGTTGAGAGCCACTTTTCTTAAAAGTGTCCCCAACACTGTTTAAAGTATGATATATTTACCCTTGACTTTAGAGGTTTATATGGAAATGTCAGGATAGTTGTCACAAAAAACCTGGGATTGGATATTTTTTGCCTTTCATCTGAAAGTTTGATGCATCTGTAGTTGGGATTCTGTCCCTTTTAGGAATAGAGTTCAGAGCAAAAAGTAAACCATTCTGTGGAACATTTGCCCTAAAATGGCACCTCATGCTGTCTGAGTCCCTCTTGAACCACGAAAGGGATTCTTGAAGTTTCTAGCTTGGCTGGGTTGCTTTGGGAGCCAAAGAGAGTTCTAGTCATTAGCATTGGTGAGTTGTTGCTCATTAGCATTTGTGTGAACCAACAAAGGGTGTGAAACCCTAGCTTGTGGTGGGGGGGAGGGTGAGAGGGATTGTTTCTCCTTGGATTAATACCAGGGTTATTTCCCTTGGTGCAGAGCCATTCTTCTCTGTGTGGGAATGTTTAATGTTCATACTGTTAGGTGAGAGTCTCATTCAAAGAACTTATTTTAAATACACATTTTTCTCAATTTATATTAAAGAACCTACAAACCCAACAAAATACTCTTTGTCATGATGGTTTGTTCAGAAATTTGAAAAGGCATTCTGCTGTCTGAGAGAGAGTTTTCCTTCAGTGCAGGTCCAACAGTCATTCAAGCAAAGGGTTAATTGAGGCCAGAGAGGCTTCTCTGGCAGCCTGCAAGCTTTGTGCAATAGCCAAGCTGGGGGCTGGGAGAGGCTGATATTCATTTGTTTGTGTATAAGGCTTTCATTCCCAAAGTCTTAGACATCACATACCAGGAAAGATGATTGTGAAAAGCAGGGACAAACTCAAGTGGTTCCTGGCTGTCCTGGTTGCCTCTGATACATTTAATTCTGCCTGACAGTGTTTGCCACTTGGTTGTCTAAACAGAATTTTCTTCTCCAGTGGTGAGTGAAGATTAATTGTTAATGTCCAGTAGTCAATGATGAGTATTGGAGTAAAACTTTTAGTTTGGAGATCTTCAGCCCTCCCTTTCCATTGCACTACGTTTAAGCTTTACCCTGGATTTGTTATGCTTGATGAGGTGTAATGGTCTTTGACTCTGAGAAACAGTGCAGAGGGGTTATGCAAGAGACCAGCTAGAAATGTCTCCCAGGACCCCGAAAACTCTGTCACTTCCTTTTCCTCCAGGTTTCCAAGCTCCTGGGATCTGGATATAGCAACAGCGCCCCCTAGTGTATGATAGGGTGAGGATGGGCTCCTGGTGAACTCCAGGAGGAAGTGTTCTGCCTTTACACAGTGAGTGAGCTGTGAGAAACAGGCAGCTTGCATTTATTTAACACTATGGCTGAGACCAAATATGCAACGGCAGTGTGTCTTCTAGGTTTTGATAACGGAGAAAGGAAGATAGAAACAGCAGGAAGACAGTGGTTTAGATGATTGTACAAAGATGTGAAAGCTAAGGAGAGCCACAAAAGCGAATCAGATCACTAGGGAAGGGAGCTGTTCCTATGAACAATTTGCCATTCTTCCAAAGAATTCAAAGCTGGGCCTCCTGCATGGAGAGGAGGATGGATAGGGCCTGGCCACAAAGGCTTTCCATTGCTGACTGAGACAGGGCCTGCAACCGGGCCAAAGCCTTCTTTTAGAGTAAAACTGAAATTACAGACACTGCAAGCAGCAGCTTAAAGGCCACTAACATATAAATGATTGATAAACATTACCTGCCAACAGAATTTTGATCAAAGGAACTAGACTTAAGTACAACAGGGAGCAAAAGGAGGGTACAGACAGACTACAGAGAGAAGGGAAGAGGGATACTTCCTTCCCTCATTTTGTTCATCCAATAAATATTTATTGTTGAGCAGTTATTCAGTGCCAGATTTTGTTTTAGGGATTGGGGATACAGAAGTGACTAGAACAGAGTCCCTGCCCTCTTGGAACTTATATTCTTTACATTTGCTAAGGGGCAGGTCACCACAGCTCAGTGATTTATTTCCAGGTAGAATGTGATTTGAGGACATGGAAAGTACCTACCACTCAAAACTGTGTCTGCCCCAAAGCAGTCTTTTCTGAAATTTCTAAACTGGAGCCCCTTGTTTATCAAAGATGTGTTCTCTGAGAGAACTAATAATGAAGCCAGAGACTTTGGCTCCATACCTACTGTCTGGTGAAAATGAACAACCTAACAAGACTTAGAGGGATGAGGATACTGAGGGGTAGAGTTATAATGCTGGCACTGGCAAGTTGTGGCCTTGAGGAATTTATTTTTCAGGACCAAGTTTTCCTCATCTGGAGAAGCAGCTATGTTAATTCCTCCGTCAGATCCTTTCTAGCTCTAACATTCTTTTTTGCGTGGCAGGTAGCATCCAGGGAAGCACAGAGCCTGGAGCACCCCTGAGAACACTGGATAACTGTTTGGGAGTGGGAGTGGGACCAGATTAGACACTGAAAAAAAAGAGAGGGAGTATGGAGAAGGAGTGTGATTTGACCATTAAATCTGGGCTATTTAAAGAATGTTTCTGGGGCATTTATTCCTGGGTCCAATTTCTGACTAGAAAATGCCCCAAAGGGAAAGTGGTGGTGTGGATATGGTTGCTGCAGATATGGGGGGAAGCCCAATTATTATACTTTTATAGGTCAAATAATAATTATTTACAGAGCTCCTGGTTCTAGATCATACACCTGAGCTGCAGCTGCTTTAAAGAGCTTTGTGGGGTGGATATTCTTGTTGTGTAGTGTTTTTCCTTTCACACTCCTGTTCAGGATAGAAATGGAGTACCATAGGCTGATATTCTTTGAATCCTAGAGAGCAAGTGACCTACTTTACTATTGTGCCTGAAATATTCAATTAGAGTGTATTTTAGGAAACACTTTTTCAGCTTGAAATATGATTTTTGCTTTTGTGAAAACACACTGCAGTAGAGAGATACCCTTTTGGTTTTCTTGGCCGTTCTCGTGACCTAGTGTATAACTCTGGATACTTACATGACTTCTGTCCTTGGAATGAGGCAGTGTAAAATCCATGGGTTTCTTTAGAAAAGATAATATATAACTGTACCTTTATAAACACATGTGATGAAGATTAATGAAAACTTTGATTGGGTTTAGAAATTTAAAAATGCACAAGTTATATGCTGGACTCTCTAACAGCTAGATGTTGATCCTGGTCTTTGCAGTTCACTGGTTAGGCTCTGTCTTAATATATATATATAATATATGTATATATAATATATATATTAAATGTATATGTACATATACACATATGCATATATATATTTATATTTTTAATATTTATTTTTGAGAGAGGGAGAGAGAGAGTAAAACAGAGTGCAAGTGGGGGGAGGGGCAGAGAGAGAGGGAGACACAGAATCTGATGCAGGCTCCAGGCTGAGCTGTCAGCACAGAGCCCAACATGGGGTTCAAACCCAAGAACCTCGAGATCATGACCTGAACCCTACTGAGCCACCCAGGTGCTCTGGTTAGGCTTTCTTGACTTTGCGGTCCTTTTTCTTTGTGAAGAGTTTTCAGCCTCTCTGTGAAGAACACAGTACTGTATAAACAGGATTTAGGGATGGAATGTGGGTGGAGCTTTTTATTTGCAAAATTTCTTCTTATACATGGCCAAGTTTTAAAGAAATCAGGCCAAGGACCAAATGAGAGGCAGAAACCTTGGGTGGCTTTAGAGTTTTCTATGTGTGTGTTCTGCCATCTGCTGGAAAAGGATCACCAAGCTTGGAAAGCTGACTGGCAAAGTGGAAGAGTGTGAGCACGCCTGGCACCTCCATCTCTCCCAGGGCTGGGCAGAGAACAGCAGAGCTCATAAAATTCCATGATGCACTTGGATTTCTGTTGGATGACCTTAATTCACAACTAGAGTTGTATCCCCCAGGGACTTCCCCACCAGTTGTTGAGCTCAGGGCCAGATGCCTCAGGCTCAGGCTGCTTTGGGAGCCTGTATCACAACTTCCTCTGGATACTCAGTGTGTTGACCAGGATTGCCTTGAAGTATTTTTCATTGGCTTTAAGTGGAAACAAAACAAAATTTTAGATCCAAAATAGGGGCCGGGGTGGCTGCCTTTGTTGTAATATCAATATAAGAGGGCCTATTGACCTAGTGAGGAAAGGAATGCAGTACCCTTTTTTTCTGAGATTATAATCTCTTTACTTTTTGGTGTTAAAAGCCCTTTTACAAAATGATGATATTGGTTGTGAGTTATCACTTTAAGCATGTATTTGCTTGACAAAAGAAAAGGCTACTGTAAGTCAGTTCCCTAATTCTTTCAAAACCTTCTCTTGTCTCTGAAATCCCAAAATCTGGGCAGATGTGGTGTGCCACTCCCTGTGGTCTCACCTTTCCCTGCATGTGACAACTTGAGTGGAAAAGTGGGGTCAATAACTTCCATATTTTCCCTGGAAAATTCTCCGTGGATTTTTCTGTGCTGTGACCCACATAGAAATGCAAAAGTAATAGTGTGGTAGAATGAGGATAATATCTCTTCATTAACTGGGTCGCTACTTTATAGATGAGTTTTGGTCTGTAGTGAATGCTTGGCCTGGTTTCGCACCCCTTTGGATCATTTTCTTCCTCTGGAGTTCTGGATGGAATGTGACCTTCCTGGCTGGATATGTATGTGGAACTCTCATGGGAAAAACTTAGATTTTTGGCACTCTGACCCTCCAGGCAACTAGGACAGGATGTGGACATCCAGCCTCTCTGTTTCTTGCAATTTCTCAGAGGTATACAGTACTTTTGAAAGATTTTTAATGAGAACATGACATTTAAAGTCTATGATTAGTTAGGGGCACTTGGGTGGCTCAGTTGGTTAAGTGTCCGACTTCAGCTGTCATGCTCTGTGCTGACAGCTCAGAGCCTGGAGCCTGACTCAGATTCTGTGTCTCCCTCTCTGCCCCTTCCCCACTCGTGTTCTGTCTCTCTCCCTCTCCAAAATAAATAAACATTTAAAAAAGTTAAAATTAAATCTATGATTACTTAAAAAATTCTAGTAAGTAAACTAATGGAATAGACTTTCTTTTTTATTAAAGGTTATAATTACAGAAGAGTAATTTTTTTCCCAAATTTTTAAAAGTTTTAATTCAAATAAAATTATAAAGCTAAAAGAAAACAATAAAAGTGGAGCTACTCTGATTGAGGTAGGGTTGGTATTTGATTCTGTGGAACCTGAACTGAAAATTGCTAGTGTAGAAAAACCGAACTGAAATTTATTTTTGAGAAGATATTTTGTTAAGAGGGAAGATTGTTGAGATCTAAGTAGGTGGAGGCCGAGAAAATTAGTTTGTACTGAAGCCAGAACACGTGCTGTCTTCATTGGAAATAGATATTCTCACAGAAAAAACTTTTCGTATATTTACCTGTTGATAACAACTGCTTCTGAACAAGCAAGGACATTCAGGATTGCAGGTTGTGAGTTTCATATGGACACACACAGAGGCTTATGACCTAAAGGCCATGTGAAGAAGGCAGAAAAATCCAACCTAGTTAAATTATCATGGGCCAGATTGTTAGAAATATGTCCAAGAAGTGATTTCATAAAACTTTGGAAACTTGGCTGAAAACACTGGCAGATCTGTATCATCTGGTAAATATTTAGGACTTTGTATATATTATCCTCAAGGAAAGGCAGTACACTGTAGAAATTATTTTTTTTTCAACAAAAACAACAAAATACTGTAAGATTGTTTGCTTTTTAAGCTAATAAGAATTTTGGTAAGAGAATAAGTTTTTTTTCTAGAGATGGGGTGGGGAAGAGGTCTTATTTCTGACAAAATTAGTTCAATTAAAATTCTCTCTCATTGAAGATAAGCAGATTGAAGTTTGCTATGATTTTGTTTGTTAACTCAGCAAAGTCTGGACATATGGTAGCTTCATTTTTCATCACCTGGTGTTTTTTTTTTGTTTGTTTGTTTTTGTTTTTGTTTTCTTGCCTGAAAGACCTATGAGATTTCATCATTACCTGCATCTTAAAATCTTAGTGTGTAACTGAATGGCAGTTGAAAATGTGAATTCTCCTATGTCTTAGGAGACTTGGAAAGCAAAAAGATGGAGTTCAGGGATAATACTCCCCAAAGGGAGCAATCAAACATTAAGGCCACATCCTGGTTTCCTCAAGTCATAGCCTTCTCTTAATGACACCATCTTGTATTTCATTCCCATTGGGGTTCACACCTGTCATCTCATTTGTCTTTCAAATATCCATTAATGTAAATGGATATAGTAATCACGCACCTGTTATACAACTTGGGAAACAGAGTCACAGATGAGGAGTTACTTTCCTGTCTCCCTTTTCTGCAATTCATTGTTCTATTGGTAATAAGGATAATAATTCACTAATTATGTCAACCGTTCACTAAATGCCCAGCACTTTACATGTATTATCTCATAATTTCTTGTGAGGTAGGTATTTACCTCAGATGAGGAAATAGTGGCTTATAGAGATCAAAAACCTTGCTGGAATTTATACAGCTAGTAAGTGGCAGAACTAGAGCCAACCCAGGTCAAATTCATGACCCATGCCTGAAACCATTACACGGTACTACCTCTCCAGTCATATGCTACTGGGAAAGCAGCTTCCGCAGCCCATTTGAACTCAGCTGTCTATGTCTGGGCTCTCAGCCCAGTTACCCTCCTTTACGTCTGGCATACAGAAAAGTTAAGGAGTTCATTTGGACCTCCTAGGAAAGTGTTCTGGAGAGACAGCAGGGTCCTGCTCTCTAGCTAGGGATAGCTGTCACTTTTAAGACCCTCTCTAAGATGTTCTAACAAAGTACAACAGAGACTCTGTACATGAATATATGGTCTATGTAAAGACTCAGTAAACAGCTACTCAGTAATTTCTCAAGGCCTAAGCAGGCAAGCAGGAGGCCTCAAACTGGACATGCCTACCCAGTGTGTAGGCAGACAATATCTCAGTCTTTATTCCCATCTGGGCCTCTTCCCCTTTCTGCTGACTTGGGCAGAGTCCCAACTTTTCCTTACAAAGAATCAAAACTAAGACTTCTTGGCTGCCCAAATCAGATCGTCACTAAGGTTTGGCCGACTCTCAGAAAAGACAGGCAGGGTTGGCCTGAACTTTCCTCCCTTGCATTCCAGGAAATTAAAACCCCACAGAAGGAACTTAAAACCAACAACTGTCTCCTTCATACCATAGTTTTGGCTTTGACTCAAAAACTGAATATATCTGATTGCTAAGTAAATGGCAACTTTGGGGATACTGTCCAGACTCCCTAGCTTTTAACTCATTTATCTTTAGAAACCTAACCCTTCTCTTTCGGCTCCCAGGCCCGTATAAATGAAATTGTTTTGGGTATAGTTTATGCTAAAATAACTTTTTGGACTGTTACCGTTTTTAAATCCTAATAGTTACCTTTGTTACTTTGTTGATTATGAGTTTTCTAGAAGAAATATTTTTGTAGAACATATGTTCTTTGGATCCTGTTTGTACAAAATTTACCTAAGGAAGGTGCCTTAAATGCCTGAGTGTACTATTTGTTTTAGGAGAAGAGATATGTAAGCTCTCCATTTCTCTCTCTCTCTCTTTTTTTGTTTTTGGTTCTGTGAGCTAGTGAGATGTAACTTCAATTTCTCCCATTCCTCAAAAATTCAAATATCTCAGCTACCCACCACAATAAAATATCACAAGTGCTTTAGGAATTTTAGAGGAGTAAGGGTGTGGTCAGAATCCTGCCTTTTTTCTCCTAAACACAAACATCTATTTACTTTCTAATTCACCATAGAAAATGTGACCTTAATTTTAACCTCTGCATATTAAGAACATGATTTCTGACATTCCATTCATTACAGCAAAAGTTCATTATTTTAAATATCTCAGATGGTCATTATAATGCTTTGTTTCCTCTTCTGTTTCCCGAGAGGGAAGCAGTGTCCCTGCATCTGGCAAATGGGAAAGAGTTAAATAGATAAACTGTGACTCATCAAGCAACTCAGCCCTGGCCCCAGGCAGCAGGTGGTTCTTTTGATCTCTCACTAAACTCAGACTTTTGCAGGAAACTGCCCTTGAGGAAGGCAGTTGAAGGGATTTGGCAGTTTTGTAAGCAGCAAACAGGTGAGCAAGATAATCCTTTTGCACTCCAGAGACCTTATAAAATAGTGCTGGAAACAGATGTATAGGGGGCCCCAAACATGGCCCAAACATGCAGTTTCTGTAAGGCACGTATTGTCCAATCATGAACCATAGAAGTATAGTTAATGATGTCTTACCTATGTCTTAAATCCCAAACTAAAAGAGAATGTGAGACCCTGCTTTTAGCAGGTTTTCATATGATATCAAAGAAAGCTCTGTCTCTTGGCAGAGTGCACTTCCTTTTGGAAGAGGACCTCTAACCCTGCAGAGCCTAGAGTAATGAGGATAGGAAATACAAAGATCCACTGTGGGGTCACTGGAAATGATAATAAGGCAGGGGGCACTCCTGTTTCTGCTTCTTGGTTCCCAGACCCATGAATTCTTCCTTCTGAAACACAGGGCCATATAGATTTGTTACCTATATTGCATCTTGAAGGATGACACCTTATCCTTGTAGAGGATTGCTTCCAAGCTTGTATCTCAACTCTACCTTCAACCAGGACATTCCAGGGCTCTATCAGGCCAGTGGCTTCTGGCAGGTACAGTATGTGATATAACCAATGCATTACATGGTCATGGACCCACTCCACATGTCCTTCACTGTAGAATTGGTTCCTTGGTTGCATGCTGTGTTTTGTGGGATTCCATGTCTGTGGAATAGGCACCCTATGATCCCTGGATAGTGGTGCTGTTTGAGGCTCTGCAGATAATAAAGCAAACTCACACTCAGAATAGGTGTCTATATAGCAGGATTCTCGCACAGAGAGACAGGACACTGAGGCTTTCTTTGTCCAGGAAGCAACTTTATTCATCGTGCCAGCACGGGCTCAGTGGGTTTGTACCCTAAAAACTGAGCCCTGAGCACAGGGCAGTGTAGACTTTTATGCAATTTTTATTTCTTTGTGTCCCTTATATGGTGATACATATAGTCTGATTGGGCACAGTCCAAGTTACAGAGTCATATCAGAGCTATGCACACATGTATAGAAGTTGATCGGGCCAAGTTGCCTTTCTTTGTTCTGAGAAGGCCTCCACCGCATTCCTTAGGGAGGGGCTTTACCACACCTACTCCTCTGAGAGTGAATCACTGATCCTTGAAGAGGTATAATGTCAACTTACCACCAAGTGACCAGTTAGTCTCCTTGAGGATTAGTGCCATATAGGATGCAGAGCATTAATCTCTGAGGTTGGAATTTCAGAAATGGAAGTAGCTAGATTGGCCATGGTAACTGGGAATCATGCTTTGGACCCCAGTATTGCCTTGGTCTCTGCCACTGTGGGTATGCACCCATCTTATATGTTTCAGGGTGGTTAATGATAAAGGCTGACTCATGTCAACTGCTAAGTCATTTTGCCTATTGTTCAGTGCCTGTTCCAGGTTCTGATGGGCATCAAAATGTAACCCAGAAATCTTCACACTTCATGCTCATAACTATAAATCTATTCATATGGATCTTTTTGTCTCTGATTTTCTGGTATCTTTTCCTTCTAGTCCCTGACCAGCCAACTGCCTTCTAGCAGTTGTAGTAATTTTGTTCTTCCAGCTTGTGTGCTATCTATTGCTCTCTATTGCTCTGGGGACCCATCAGCCTATGACTATCAACAAGCTAAGTTTTGTGACTGCCTCTGGTACCATAGGCTCTGGCCTATAGAGCACAGCCACCACTGAAATTCTTAGTGATGCTGTTCCCTTTCTCACTAGCAAATTCCTGACAGCATTTGTAAATGAAGTGTCCTCTTGGCTCCTCCATGAAATATAATCCTCTGGTGGGTCATCTGGCCAAACGTGATGCAGAGGTGGCCTACCACTGCTTGGTAGGAGCTAGCACATCCCCCATGCAGGGAGACACCACAGAGAGCCTGTCTGCCATTGGGAGCACATGCTACCTAGATGAATGGTGCTGCTTCCCTCCAGTATACCTGTTTCCCTTAGCCTCTTTATCCCTTCGTCTGCTGCCCGCTGTGGCAACCCAAGCATTTCCACTTTCCTTAGCACAGGCTATCATTTTCTCCAGGCTTCTAGGGGTCACATTGCTTGCAAGTTTGCTCCTTTCCTGGAGTCCTTGCCAGAAGGTTAAATCTCATATCTCAAGAGAGTGGCCCGAAGAATTTATTCTTGCTTATACAGTCTTATATTCCCTCTTCATGGATCAAAATCCAGCCACAGAGGTCTTTCTCTGGGCTGTCAGGACATGCTGACTAATACAGCATCTCTCTTATCAGTCCTAGTTTGTCACTCCAGATTATCCTGGAATTTATCCCTAGCTAGTAGTTTGGCAGTGAGGTGACAAGGTGGGGCTATTCCTGAAGGTGGCATATGCTGCCTGTGGCAGAGAGGCCTCTGCAGGGTCTTTCTGCATGGGGGATGTGCTAGCTCCTAACCAAGAGTGGTCATCTATCTCTGCAGGGAAGTCTGTACAGCCATAATCCTCAGGTGCTTTAACCCACATGCCCCCATATGGGTCCCAGGTTTTTTGCATAATAGACTAATCTTGATTAAGCATTTAAATGTTTCTGAAGCTTTGCAACATTCAGCCCTAGGTTTCTTCCTCAGTTGTATCTACTCTTTCAGTATGGGAGACAAGGTCCTCTTTGTAATCTACCCAAAAGATTTTCTGATTTTTATATTTTAGTCTTTAACTATTATCAGGTGCTGTCAATTTGTTCATTTTCCCTGTGCTGGGCAATATAACTTAATAATAACTAGCCAATTCCACTGTCCTTTTTATGCACTGTTCCCTCCTTACCTTTCAAATGTCTAAATCTTACTGGCAGGCAAAGGCATTCCCCCCCACTGAGATGTGTTACCACATTACTACCAGTAAAGTCTTCAGTGGCTTTCCCACTACCTTGTGCCAGGGACTATCCATGGCCCACAACCACTTGGGATGTGCTCTTCTTTGTCAAATGAGAGGTGGATGGTCCAGTCCCCAAATCCTACCTTGCTGCCTGATTCCTCAGCCCAGTCTTGTCAGTTCATGTTCTCTGGATGTAGATACCAAGATGGAATTAGGAGTACAAAGGACTTAAGAGGGAGAGATACTTGTGAAAGATATAGGGTTGTGAGAGCAGGAGCCTTTGGATGGCACTGTCAGTCTGAAAACCGTGAAGGGAGAGAAGAAAGAAAAGAGGAAAGGAGAGGAAGAGCCTGAGACCCAGCATAGCTCTGAGACAATTTCAAAAGGCAGGAAAGGAACCAGAGCAAAGATTACCCTTAGAGGCATCCTGCCCTATCAGGAATGGCCCCACTCTAGAACCCCTGCTGGGTACAGTCACTGGCTGAGTGTGATGCAGGGAGCTCATGGCCTTGGCCTGAAGGATACCTTGAAGCCTAGAGGTGTATCTGCTGGAGATTGGCAGCTAACTACATGCTGTGCAGCAGGGAGATCTGAATGGCATTCCTCCATGATTGCCTCCCTGCCTGCCCCCCTCCCCCTCCATCTTCTCTGTCTTTAGTATTCCCTATCTTAAGGGCAACAACTCCTATTCGTAGGTCAAAATCATGAACTCCACATTTATTCTTTTTTTTTTTCTTTTTAAGTTTATTTATTTATTTTGAAAGGGGGGGGGGGAACAAGCAAGGGAGGGGAAAAGAGAGAGAGGGAGAGAGAGAGAATCCTAAGCAGGCTCCACACTGCCAGCACAGAGCCTGATGCAGGGCTTGAACCCTATTCTTTTCTTTTTTATATTCCCCACATTCAGTCTGTCATCATAACCTGTGACCAAACCTTCAAACCCTATCTAGAATCTGACCACCTCTCCTTACCTTCTCCACTCTCCTTGATGTGAAGAGACACAGGGAGAGGATGGCCATCTACAAGGCAGAGAACACCTGAAGCTACTAGGAGTTAAGAGACAGGCATGGAACAGACCCTTGCATAGGGCCTTCAGAGGGAGCATGGCCCTGCTAACACCTTGATTCCAGATTTCTGGCCTCCAGTACTGTGAGCCAACAAGTCCCTTTTGGTTAAGCCACCCAGTCTGTGGTTCTTTGTTATGGCAGCCATAGGAAATGGATACAGATATCATCTTTCATTTGGATTACCACAAGAGCCTCCCTGTTGATCTGTTTGCTTTCACCCTCTTCCTACAGAGCAGTAAGGATCTTGTTTAATGTAAGTCAGACTGTGTCACTCCTCAGATCAAAAATCATCCAGAGGATTTCTGTTTTAGAATAGAAGCCAGAGTGTTTACACAGGTCCAATGACATGTGTCCCACCCCCTGCCCCTTTCTCTGACCTCCTTTTTTCTTGCCCACCCTGCTCTGGCTGCCTGCCTTTAATCTTCAAGCAGGTCAAGCTCTTGCCCCCACAAGGGCCTTTGCATAAGCTGTCTCGAAATGCCCACATAGGCTTGTTCTCTTACTTTTTCCAAGGCGAGAGGAGGTGGAGGAAGCCTACTCTGACTATCCTGCTTAAAATCGCAATCACTCCCCCTGTGTACCTGATCCCTTTTAACCTACCCTATTTTGTTCTTTTTCATAGTACTTATTACTTAACGTAGGATATAGATTATTATAATTATTCCTTATTATCTGTCTCCTTCCACTAGAATGTTAGGCTGTGAGGGAAAGGATTTTTGTTTTATTCTCTGATGTATCCCAAGAAATATAACAGTGCCTGGTTCCTAGAAGTTGCTTAATGTTTGCTGGGTGAAGGAATTGGCTTTCCAGGATAGGAAACAGAATAGAATATTAAACTCTATAGCTTGCTAGCACAAAAATATCCCTTCCTAATTTAGTATCTGGTTTTAATCTTGTACCCAGAACTACCAATCTTTATTCACTTAAGAAATATCAAAAACATTCTGTTGTCAGGCACTGGGTTGAAAAGGAACCAAGTTTGGTCTGTGTCTTTAAGAACTCCGAGTCTTGTGGCTGGAGGCAGGCAAATGCATGTCATAGATTTTCTTTTTGTCATCCCTCCCCCTTTTCCTATATAGAATTAAGGCAAGGGGTGCTTGGAGATATTGACAGGGCCAGGTAGATTTATTGTGCTTCATTTAATCCAAGCAGGCTTTTTTTTTTTTTTTTTTTTTTTTTTTTTTTTTTTTTGATGGCAAGTTGAACCCCCTGTCAGGTATCATATGTAGATTTAAAATCTTCCCAACTCTGCCCTGTATCTAACCAAACCGTATAGATTTCTCATGAAAAAGATGTCATTTTGTGACATGTGACAACATAATGATTAACTTATTGTGAAATGCAGTGATGTGTCTATTAACGAAAAATTATGGTCATTATGCATGTTTCTGACTAATCCTAACTACCTCCAGGTCATTTTCATGAAAACTTGTAAATAAAATGTTCTGCTGGCAGATTTATGCAAAAAGAAGACTTTAAATTGTCTTCATCTAAGGCTGCTGAATGCAGTGAAAGATAAAAATAAACTAGGTAGTAACCTATTGATAGTCTTATGTAAGAAAATAGGTATTTTTAGTCTTTTTTGACTTTAATTCTCTCAAATTACTTTTTGTGATCTGTCAAAATATATAACATTAAAAAATGGATCTATGTCTGAGAAGTTTTGAGTTTTGTTTAACTGAATTAAAAAAAATTTTTGTCTTTGATGTGACTTAGAAATCTTAAGTGCTGTCTCAAGGGAAAACAGTACTTTAAAAAAAATTTTTTTTTAATGTTTATTTTTTTGAAGGAGAGAGAGACAGAGTGTGAGTTGGGGCGGGGGGAGGGCAGAGAGAGTGGGACACACAGAATCCGAAGCAGGCTCCAGGCTCTGAGCTGTTAGCACAGAGCCCAACGTGGGGCTCAAATCCACAAACTGCGAGATCATGACCTGAGCTGAAGTTGGACACTCAGCTGACTGAGCCACCCAGGCGCCCCAGGGAAAAACAGTATTTTGAGTGCATGTCTGTATTTCTATTGTCATGTCCTCATTTATTCAATGTTTGTTGAGTGCCTACTACATACATACTAGTCTAGATTTGAAAATGAATATTTTCTCTATTTTATGGAGATAAGAGTTCTCTGATATCTCCTGAACAGGGCAGAAATATAAGGAATTGTCCATTCTGTATTAATTGCAGTGACTTTGAGGGAAATAGTTGTATACCTCTTTTGGCTAAAAATTCTTCTGCAAGAGGGAAAAAGCCTTGTATGTAATTGAATGAAGATAAGAATAAACATTCTTAGGAGTTCAGGGTTTAAGAAAAACACCTTTATTTCCACCTGTAAGTGACAATTATTATTTGCTTTAAAATATCAATTTCTCCATTTTTATTAATCTCTAATTTTTCAAAAGAAGAATGACTACTTTCTTCCTTAATGTGATAATTTTCATTTATGTTCTTTTCCTCTCTTTAAGATAGTTTTTCAAAATGTTTTCTTCATATATGATATTTTCTTCTCTTAACATTTTGTGACATTTCCACATGTATTTTCTATTTTCTTAGTAGCTTTTAAAAAGCTCTAAAAGCTCACCTCAACATTAACTTGAGTAAATCAAATTATTCTCAGATTATAAGGGTATAATTCCTTAGCCTTTTTTTTTTTTTTTTTTTTTGTCTTTGGCCTTTCTCTTCAAAGACATCATCTTATTATTACTTTTCTTTCTTCTCTTTGAAATACTGTTAGCCTACCTCTTTTTTGAAATTTTTGGTCTCATTGATTTTCTGTATTTGAGAAATCTTTCAATAGATTTCAAAGAGCTGTTCAGTTCATATTACATGCTAAAATAAGATTCTTTACTCAGAAAACTTTCCTCTTTCACATTTCTGGATGTTTCTTTTATTTCAGTTCTATCTTGTTCTCCTTTGTCCTTTTTGTCTTCTTCTTGGAAGACACCAAATCTCCTTCTTTCTGAATTATCTTTGGTTTACTGACAGAGTGATTTCAAGACAAAATGTCAGAGATTTTCCCTTTTATTCTAGAAAGTTTCTCCCAACATGCTTTCTTTCAGGGCCTGTGGTAGGTTCATTTTTGTTTACCTTTGTGAGTAAACAGTCGCTTCTGTGATTTTCCAATGTTTGCTTCCTCTTTTGGGGGCACTAGATGGCTTAGTCCATATTCTTATGTTAGACAGGCTCACTTATTTAAGTTCCACATTCAAGGGCTGTCTGGCTGGCTCAGTTGATAAAACATGTGACTCTTGATCCTAGGGTCGTGAGTTTGAGCCCTTCATTGGGCATAGAGATTACTTAAAAATTGAGTACCACATTCAAAATGTCAAAATCAGGTGGTCTTGGGTTGTTTACTTTTGTTCCATTAATTTATCTGAATTAGACAACACACCTTCTTCCAGTTACACTTAATCTGTTAGGCTTCCTCAGATATTTATTTTTTTTAAGTTTTTATTCAAATCCCAGTTAGTTAACATATAGTGTAATATTAGTTTCAAGTTTACAATATAGTGATTCAACACTTCTGTACAACACCCAGTGCTCATTACAAGTACAGTCCTTAATCCCCATCATCTATTTAACCCATCCCCCCCACCCACCTCCCCTCTGTTAACCATCAGTTCTCTATAGTTAAGAGTCTGTTTCTTAACTTTGAGAGAGTTTGTCTCTCTTTTTCCCTTTGTTTGTTTTGTTTTTTAAGTTCTACATATAAGTGAAATATATATTTGTCTTTCTGTGCCCGACTTATTTCACTTAGCATAATACTCTCTAGCTCTATCCATGTCATTGCAAATGGTAAGATTTTATTCTTTTTTATGGCCAAGTAATATCCATTCATCAGTAGATGGATACTTTGGCTGTTTCCATAATTTGGCTATTGTAGATAATGCTGCTATACACATCAGAGTGCATGTATCCCTTTGAATTAGTACTTTTGTGTTCTTTGGATAAATACTAGTACAATTGCTGTATTATGGGGTAGTTCTATTTTTAACTTTTTGAGGAACCTCAAACCTATTGTTTTCCTAAATGTTTAATTAGAAATTTCTCTTCAAGGGTGCCTGGGTGGCTCAGTTGGTTAAGCATCTGACTTTGGCTCAGGTCATGATCTCATGGGATGGCTAGCATAAAAAAGATAATAACAAGTGTTAGTGTGGATATGGAGAAATTGTAGTTCTACACCCTGGTGGCAGGAATGTAAAATGATGCAGCCATTTGGAAAAATAGTCTCATAGTTCTTCAAAAATTTAAATATAGAGTTACCATATAATTCAACAATTTCACACGTAGGCATATACCCAGATGTTCATAGCAACAGCATTTATAAGAACCAAAAGGTGGAAACAATGCCACTGCCTTTCAACTGATGAATAGATAAATAAATAAATGTGGTATATCTTAAATGGAATATTATTTGGCCGTAAAAAGGAATGAAGTACTAATAATGCAACAACATGGACGAACCATGAAAGAGACAGACACAAAAGAGCACATATTGCGTGATTCCATTTATATTAAATGCTCACAATAGGTAAATCCAGAGAGCAGAAGGCAGATTAGTGGCTGCCTAAGGGTGGCAGTTGGTGGTGCAGGGATGGGGAATCACTGCTAATGGTATGGAGCTTCTTTGTGGGATGATAAGAATGTTTTAAAGCCTTCTGTGATAATAGTTGTACATATCTGAATATACTGAAAACCAGTGAATTGTACATTTTAAATGGGCAAATTGTGTGGTAAATGAATTATATATCAAATCTGTTATGAAAATAAACGTAATTTAAAAATGGATTGACTTTCCAGTGATCAATAACACTTCTTCATGAAATGTTTATTTATAAGAAATGTTCTTGTGTTGTCTTGACCTACATTTTTCCCCTTCTTCTCAGAAGTCAGTCTTATTCTTCTATATGATAATTGCATTTTATCATGATAGAATCTGTTCTGCTTCCTGTAAGTTTCAAAATAAATCCAGATTGTGCTTTCTTCTTATGAGGGATAAAGCTAAGTCTTTACCATTTTGAAACAGTAAATGTTGTAAGTTTAGGTCGTTCAGTTTTACAGTGCACAGTTAAATTTATGATTTTTAACTACACATCTCAAATATATACAAAAATAGGATAGTTTAATGAAACCCAGCATTCCCATCACTTAGTTTCAGTAATTACCAATTCACAGACAATCTTATTTCATGTAGACTCTACCTACTTCCATCCCTGCCATCTCAGTAATTATTTTGAAGCAAATCTTACATATTTATTTCATCTGTAAAGATTTCCACATTAAGCTTTTTTTTTAAAGAAAATAAACATAACACCAATATCATACCTAAAACTAGTTATAGTAACAATAATTAATAAAATTAAAAATAGTAGTCAATACTGTCTAATATCTCATGTTCACATATTTCCTTGACTGATTATATATAGCACTTTGTTACAATCGGGATCCAAATAAAGTTTAATCATTGCAGTTAGGTTTCTTAAATTTCTTTTAATTTATGGCTTTACTTCTGTCTTTTCTTTTTCTGTTTCAATCTTCTTTGTTGTTGAAGTAATCGGGAGTTTCCCACAGTCTTTATTTTGCTGATTGCCTTTTCATGGTGTTGATAAATGTGTCTCTCTGCACCCTGTTTTTCCTATAAATTCAGGGTTAAATTTAGTGGTTGATCAGATTAAATACTTGATAGGTTGTTGTGTTGAGTACTCTGCTAGGAGGTACATAATGGCTGGTATTCTCCCTGTGGAGAGGTTAGCAACCACTGACGATTATTTTCTAGATACATTAATTCATAAAGCATTCCAAAGGGGGATATTCTATTTTTACTTCTTCCTTTATTAGTTGGAATACTTCCATCTTACAGAAAATCTTTCCCTCAGCAACCACTAGGGTTCTCTGAGGTTTGGTTCATAAAGGAAAGGTGGGAAAGGTGCTTGATTTTTTTTCCCTTTGTAGGAAGTGGTTCCCTAGCATGCTCCAGTGATGACTAGTGCTTTTTATTATCATTGTAAACTTATGGATTTAAACACATGTGATATATTTAATCCATTGCAGGTATTTTCCTTATTGGCACCTAATATTTTCCATTATTTGGCCAATGGGAGCATTCAAGTTGGCTCCTGGGTCCTCTAGATGCAACTCTAATAGTGTTTGATGACTTCTTTTTGGTCGTAACAGACTGTTCCAGGCTCATCTTTTACATTTCCTGCTCTAGAACTGATTCTGCCATTTCTCCAGAAGCCCTGAGGTATTTTAGAGATAACTACCAGAGTACTACAGGTGCATAGTGTTTCCACTTTGATCATTATTTCTAGGTGTTTTCAATGGACAGATACAGGAAATATTTAAGATAAGATAAAATTTGAATTAATACTGATACTTCTGATTTTAAAATTTTGGTTTTTACTTAATTTCATTGATCTTACATCCAGGCCTCCTTTCTCCTACATCAAGATCTTGGTCCTTAACACCATTGTAATTACTCATTTCCCTTGTTCCACACTAAGCACACCTAAGCAATATGATTAATTTGCAGTTCTTTTTATGAGAAGTGTATATTGCCAAAAGAATGACCAGACACATTATTGTGTTTTAAAGTCACTTGGAATGATTTGTTGTGGTGGTTATACAATCAACTGGACATACATTCAAGTCTTCTGGCTTTTTATTATTAAAGATTTTATATACTTCTTTTTATTAAAGTATAATTTATATACTGCAAAATCCATCCTTTTAAAAAAATTCCTCTTTATTAATGTATGGTTCTGCATATTTTGACAAAAGAATACAATCTTGTACCCTGCACTAAAACTGAGATAAAGAACAGTTCCATCACACCCCACAATTGCCCTGAACATTCCTAGCAACCCCAGATTTGTTTTCTGTACCTGTGGTTTTGCTTTTATCCAGAACATCATATAAATGGAATCATACAGTATAACAGCTTTTTGAGTATGGACTCTTAGCTTAAGCTTAAAAGGATTGCTTTTTAAAATTTAATTTTGTTTTATAATGATATAAAATATTTACACGATTCTACAGTCAAATCAACAAAAGTATATGAAAAGAAATCCAGCTTCTATCTTTGTCCTCTCCACTTTATTTCTTTCCTCCTGCTATAGATACCCATTTTCTGTTTTTTGTTTTGTTTTGTTTTTTAAGATTTTAATTTAAAGTAATCTCCATACCCAATGTAGGGCTCACATGCACAACCCTGAGATCAAGAGTTGCACACTCCATTGACTGAGCCAGCCAGGTTCCCCCCCCCACTCCTGTTTTGATATCTATTTCATATCTTCCTTTCCTGTCTTAAACAGTTAACATATTATGCACACTTTCTCAGGTGGTATAATTTAAATTACTTTTAGAAACTCAGAATTAAAAGGGCCTAAGCATAATATATTTGGTTAACCTATAGTTTTATTTACTTTTTAATGTTTATTTTTGAGAGACAGCATGTGTGCAGGGGAGGTGCAGAGAGAGAGGCGGACAGAGGAGCCGAAGCGGGCTCCATGCTGACAGCAGAGAGCCCTATGCAGGGCTTGAACTCATGAACCATGAGATCGTGACCTGAGCTAAAGTTAAGTCACTTACCCACTGAGTCACCCAGGTGCCCCTGATTAACCCATGGTTTAAATAGTAACTGTAGGTTTGATAAAAAGGAGTAAATCACCCCCTTTCGTATTCTTCCCTCCTTTTCTTATTTTCAGATGTTATGAAATGGTGGTGGCAATGTGTCCACTGTTAAGGACTGGCAGGATGGTGTTTGTCCTGTAGTTTAGGGTTGGCTGGGATTTCCTGAGTCCTCAGTGTCAAAGTGGGTGTTATGCAAGTTTATATTACAAAGAATAGCGATTATTATCCAGTAACTACTTGTGCAGGTCAAATGCGATATATGGGAGACAAGATTAGGAACAAGCCAGATGCTTTCCTGACCTCATGATCTTGCAGTTCTCTGAGAAAGGAAGAGAAAAAGGTGAGGAATGTCTGTAAGAATGTGAGAAGGTGGGGTTTCCTATTTGCTGGTGCAACAGCCACAGCTTTCCACAAGAGTAGCCAGACTAGGCAGCCACTTATGTTAAGTCCCCCTTTACCTTAAAATATCTCCTTCCCAATCTGAGGACTGAAATGTTCATTTCTGCAGAATTCATTCCTTTGGGTTACCATTATTCTCAGAAAAACTTGTTTAAATGTATAAGGTAGGGGTGGCACATTAATATATTAGATCTCATTCCATTCTTGCCCAATGCCTTTCTAGAAGATAGAAGGGCCCCAAGGAGTATTAATAAGAAAGGGTTGGAAAGGACAGTTAGGGGTTAGATTGTAGCTATAATGGGTGCACCTGGGTGGCTCAGTTGGTTAAGCTTACGACTCTTGATTTCAGCTCCCATGATGATCTCACAGTCTGTGAGTTTGAGCCACTGCATTGGGCTGGCTCTCCACTCTCAGTGCAGAGCCCGCTTCTGACCTCTGTCTCCCTCTCTATCTGCCCCTCCCCTGCTTGCATGCACTCTCTCTCTCTCTCTCTCTCTCTCTCAAAAATAAATAAGACATTAAAAAAAAAAGATTGTAGCTCTAATGAAGCTTAGAAAGATAATATACAGAATGGCAGATAATCAAAATGCTCTCCATAGGTTGGGAGGGTGGGCCTATTTCAACAGGATGAAATAATATATGGATAAAAGTAATATTTGGAATTCTTCATCACAGAGCTAAACACACACACACACACACACACACACACACACACACACACACATACACACACACACTTGGCCCAAGAGTTGGAGAAGCTAAAGCAAGATCCAGGGGAAAGTAGAGCAAGTTTTAGGCCCAGCTCCTGCCTAATGATAATGAGTTGAGCCAGCAAAGATAAATAGCAGCCTGTGGGAGCTACAGATTGCTGCTGATCATTTCTGCCTACCAAATCTCCCACAGGAATCTTTCCTATGGCCAGCCCTCATTGGGAATATATAGGAAAGGGAATTCTGGAAAGTGTAGTTCAGTTTAGCCAAGTTGTACATGGGTATATAGTATAGTGATTTTTTGGTGGCATGTAAGACTCCAGTTAAAATTAGCTAAGGAAAAAATAACTTTCAAGATAACAAGGGTTACTCAAGTAACCCAGAGCAAGAGTGTAGCTAGGCCTATGGAGGGCCTAGAATCAATCATGGCACACTATCTTGATTCTTTCATTGCTACCTCTTGGTATGGCTGCTTCATTCTGTCCATAGACCTATTTCCTCTGCCCCTTTGATCATAAGATGGACAGCCCACATGTCCAAAGGCTGTTTTCATTGTAACTGGATGAGGCATCACAATAGACTAAGCCAGTCTGTCTCTTTCCATTCTTCCTTTGCCACTATTTCAGTTCAAATATTAGCAAATGAGGGGTGCCTAGGTCGCTTAGTCAGCTAAGTGTCTGACTCTTGATTTTGGCTCAGGTCATGATCTCACAGTTCATGGGATTGAGCCCCACATTGGGCTCTGTACTGACAGTACAGAGCCTGCTTGGGATTCTCTCTCTCTCTCTCTCTCTCTCTCTCTCTCTCTCTCTCTCTCCTTCCCTGCTCATGATTGCATGCATTCTCTCTCTCTCAAAATAAATAAATAAACAAATATTAAGAAATGAATTCTAATTGGTCCAGCTTAGACCTCATGTCTATCCTTGGTTCCATCAGGGGAACAGAGTCACACTCTACAAAATGGCTCTGGAACCAAGACCTGCCATTGTGAGGGGAAGTGGAAACCAAGGAGAATTCATTCAATGAGTTTCTAGAATTTGTTCATTAGTTAAATTTGTTCTAGAATTTGTTCCTCAGCAAGCTGTGACACCATGGGAGTTGCCTAGAGTTTCCTGTAGTTCTGAATAGTGCAAGATGTCTTTGTTTTTCCACCTTTCAGTCTTTTCTCCTCTCCCCCTTGCAGTGCTCAGAGGTCTGATGCCCCAGTACCTCCAAGCCTAAGGAAAGCAGTCAATGTATGACCTCCTCACTCTTACTCTGAACTAGACTATCTCTGTTTTTAGAGAGAAATAGGAGAGGGCAATGTAGTATTTAATCTAAGGGAATTAAGCATAATTTCTTGACCCAAAACAACAACAAAACCTAACCAACCAACCAACCCACCCCCAAAAGCCTTTGTAGTAACCACTTATTTTGATTCTGAGGTAGACAAGCCTTGGATTTCAGAGAAACCAAAAGGGCAGAGCAAGCTTGGAGGCTGAGCCAGCCAAGAAACCAGCATTGTCATTTGGTTTAGGCCAGATGGCAGTGTTGAAAAGGCTCCTAGCATTGGGGCAAATACAAAGATACTATTCAACCTCATCACCACCAAGACTACTTGTTAGGCAACTCATTGTTTTATCTTTAATAGAGGATTGCACAGAATGAATAGCTAGAAAGGATGTGACCACTGTTTTGAAACCACCTGTGGAGCAATAAATTCTGTTGCTTTCTGTGAATTGTGAAACACTAGAGTGAGAATAATCAGTTGCACTGCCTGGATGTTAAGTACTTATTTGTGATAATTGGGCTGATAGTGTTTTCAGGCCAGAAATACCTATCAAAGCATTGCCAACATAGGGAAGCTGAGCTGTGGAGGGATGAATTTTGCAGTCTGTGACCTATGCCTCCAAGCCCACCTCACTCAGTCATTCAACAAATATTTATTGAGTGCTGACTATAGGGTAGGTACCATGCTACTCTCCAAAAACTCTCACTTAAAAAGTCAATAGAGAGGCACCTGTGTGGTTCATTCAGTTAAGTGACCAACTCTTGATTTAGACTCAAGTCATGATCTCACGGTTGTGATTCTTTGGTGTTGGGCTCTGCACTGGGCATGGAGCCTGCTTGGGATTCTATCTCTCCCTCTGCACATCCCCCACATCTACTCTCATCTGCTCTTTTTCTCTATCTCAAAAACAAGAAACAACAACCAAAAAATCAATAGGTCCTTAGGGACACTGGCAAATTTAAACATTAGAACTGGTAATGTCCCTTGATTAGGGGCCTTTACTTTAAGGGCTCCGCTTTCTGTCAGCAGAATAAGGAAAAGGGAAGGGGTAGTTTAACAATTTGTATTTCATGTATCCTTTTGTTTACTTTCCTTTGCTGTGCTGTCTAAGGCTTATGAGTGATTTACAAACTCCTGAGACATTTGTTTCTCTTTAATAAACAGGAGTCATATATTATCCTTTAATAATCCTCCTTACAGTCCATTTTCGGTTTGGCATTGCTTTCTGGTCACTAGATTTTTTTTTTTTTTTTTAAGTAAACTCTACTCCCAACATGGGGCTCAAACTCACAACCCGGAGATCAACAGTCACATGATCTATGGACTGAGTCAGCCAGTCACCCCTTTGGTCACAAAATTGAAAGATGATCAGATACAAAACTCCTTCTGTCTACATTCTCTTGGTTAATAAATGCCAATTATAGTGTTTAAGGTGAAGTGGCTATATCCTTAACTCAGAGTAATGGTCTCATAAGACAAATAATAGCAAAAAAAATTTTAAATCATGCTTTTTGGCATTATTATTTTTAAAAATATTTATTTATTTTTGAGAGAGAGAGAGCATGAGCAAGGGAGGGTAGAGAGAGAAGGGGGCAGAGGATCTGAAGAGGGCTCATTGCCGACAGCAGAAAGCCCAACATGGGGCTTGAACCCACAAACCATGAGATCATAACCTGATTTGAAGTTGGCCACTCAACTGACTGAGCCACGCAGGGGCCTCAACTTTTTGGCATTATTAACTGCAGTCATTTGTTTATTAATAGTGTCATGTATATCTTAGAAACATTTGTGCATAAATCACTCATGTTTGAATTAAAGGGAAGGGGATTAAATTTACTGAATGCCCAGAATTTATGTGCTGCATGCTGGGTGTCCTGAAATCACTAATTCACATTATAACCCTATGGGGAGTAGCTTTCCAATTTACAGTGAAGGAAACCATGCCTTAGAGTTGTCACTCATTTGTTTCCTCAACTTTGCACAGTGGAGCCAGGATTTAAATATGGTTCTATGTGATTCCAAAGCCCATTATTTTTGTTGTTGCCATTTAATTAAAAAAAATTAAGACTGGTCCTAGTAAGATTGGGTTTCCTTAGTAGTGTTTGTTATAGATACACTATAAGATAATGTACTTGATGACACTGACTTGAAGTAAAATGGTAGGGTGTATGTGTATGCTCATACACATATGCTCATGTACACTCACACTCACACACTTTTCCTGTTAGGAAGAGGGATTATCTAATATGATTCTACATTCAAAATATGAATTCTACATTAAATAGTCATGTTGGTAGGATGGTACTTTTTTTCTTTTAAAGGGAATTATTAGTAAGGTGTATATTTATATATGTAACTATAATATTCATATTTTAAATTTAACTATGTAATAAACCATGATTATCAGCATTCTTGTATAATTCTTTTTTTTTAAGCTTGTTTATTTATTGTAAGAGACAGAGAAAGCTGGGGAGAGACAGAGAGAGGAAGAGAGAGAATCCTAAGCAAGCTCTGGCTGTCATCCCAGAGCTTGATGTGGAGCTCGATCTCACAAACTATGAGATCATGACTTGAGCCGAAATCAAGAGTTGGATGCTTAACCAAGTGAACCATACATGAACCCCTCTTGTATAATTCTCATATCACCTCCAAGAAGCTACTTAATTCTTTGTATCATATTTCTAATTTGAAAATGAAGAAAAGAATTGACTACCCAAATCATCTTATTCAAAACCAGTTTATCCATTCTTGGAAGTTTCCTTTCCTTATCTTTCTCTTTGACTTTTTGTTTTATTATCTTCAATTAATACAGAGTTTTAATACATTTAGGCATTCTTAACTTATTTTTAAAAATTTATATCCAAATTAGTTAGCCTATAGTGAAACAAAGATTTCAGGAGTAGATTCCTTAATGCCCCTTACCCATTTAGCCCATCCCCCCTCCCACAACCCCTCCAATAACCCTCAGTTTGTTCTCCATATTTATGAGTCTCTTCTGTTTTGTCCCCCTCCGTTTTTATATTATTTTTGTTTCCCTTCCCTTATGTTCATCTGTTTTATCTTTTAAAGTCCTCATATGAATGAAGTCATATGATTTTTATCTTTCTCTGACTGACTAATTTCACTTAGCATAATACCCTCCAGTTCCATCCATGTAGTTGCAAATGGCAAGATTTCATTCTTTTTGATTGCTGAGTAATACTCCATTGTGTATATATACCACATCTTCTTTATCCATTCATCCATCGATGGACATTTGGGCTCTTTCCATACTTTGGCTATTGTTGATAGTGCTGCTATAAACATGGGGGTGCATGTGTCTCTTCGAAACAGCACACCTGTATCCCGTGGATAAATGCCTAGTAGTGCAATTGCTGGGTTGTAGGGTGGTTCTATTTTTAGTTTTTTGAGGACCTCCATACTGTTTTCCAGAGTAGCTGCACCAGCTTGCATTCCCACCAACAATGCAGAAGAGATCCTCTTTCTCCGCATCCTCCCCAGAATCTGTGGTTGCCTGAGTTGTTCATGTTAGCCATTCTGACAGGTGTGAGGTGGTATCTCATTGTGGTTTTCATTTGTATTTCCCTGATGATGAATGATGTGGAGCATTTTTTCATGTGTCGGTTGGCCATCTGGATGTCTTCTTTGGAGAAGTGTCTATTCATGACTTTTGCCCATTTCTTCACTGGATTATTTGTTTTTTGGGTGTTGAGTTTGATAAGTTCTTTATAGATTTTGGGTACTAACCCTTTATCTGATATGTCATTTGCAAATATCTTCTCCTATTCCGTCGGTTGCCTTTTCGTTTTGCTGATTGTTTCCTTCGCTGTGCAGAAGCTTTTTATTTTGATGAGGTCCCAGTAGTTCATTTTTGCTTTTGTTTCCCTTGCCTCCGGAGATGTGTTGAGTAAGAAGTTGCTGCGGCCAAGATCAAAGAGGTTTTTGCCTGCTTTCTCCTTGAGGATTTTGATGGCTTCCTGTCTTACATTGAGGTCTTTCATCCATTTTGAGTTTCTTTTTGTGTATGGTATAAGAAAGTGGTCCAGGTTCATTCTTCTGCATGTCGTTGTCCAGTTTTCCCAGCATCATTTGCTGAAGAGACTGTCTTCATTCCATAGGATATTGTTTCCTTCTTTGTCAAAGATTAGTTGGCTATATGTTTGTGGGTCCATTTCTGGGTTCTCTATTCTGTCCATTGATCTGAGTGTCTGTTCTTGTGCCAGTACCACACTGTCTTGATGATTACAGCTATGTAGTATAGCTTGCAGTCTGGGATTGTGATGCCTCTTGCTTTGGTTTTCTTTTTCAAGATTTCTTTGGCTATTTGGGGTCTTTTCTGGTTCCATACAAATTTTAGGATTATTTGTTCTAGCTCTGTGAAGAATGCTTGTGTTACTTTGATAGGGATTGCCTTGAATATGTAGATTGCTTTGGGTAGTATCGACATTTTAACAATATTTGTTCTTCCAATCCAGGAGCATGGAATATTTTTCCATTTTTTTGTGTCTTCTTCAATTTCTTTCATAAGCTTTCTATAGTTTTCAGTGTATAGATTTTTTCCTCTTTGGTTAGATTTATTCCTAGGTATTTTATGGTGTTTGGTGGAATTTTAAATGGGATCGATTCCTTGATTTCTCTTTCTATCACTTCATTGTTGGTGTTTAGGAATGCAACCAATTTCTGTGCATTGATTTTATATCCTGCAATTTTGCTGAATTCACGAATCAATTCTAGCAGTTTTTTTGTGGAATCTTTTGGATTTTCCATATACAGTATCATGCCATCTGCGAAGAGTGAAAGTTTGACCTTCTCCAGCCAATTTGGATGCCTTTTATTTCTTTGTGTTGTCTGATTGCAGAGGCTAAGACTTCCAATACTATGTTAAATAACAGTGGCAAGAGTGGACATCCCTGTCTTGTTCCTTAGGGGGAAAGCTCTCAGTTTTTCCCCATTGAGGATGATATTAGTGTTGGGTTGTTCATATATGGCTTTTATGATCTTGAGGTATGCTCTTCTATCCCTACTTTCATGAGGGTTTTTATCAAAAAAGGATGTTGGTTTTTGTCAAATGCTTTCTCTGCATCTACTGAGAGGATCATATGGTTCTTGTCCTTTCTTTTATTGATGTGATGAATCACGTTAATTGTTTTGCAGATATTGAACGAGCCCTGCGTCCCAGGTATAAATCCCATTTGGTTGTGGTGAATAATTTTTTTAATGTATTGTTGGATCCAGTTGGCTAATATCTTGTTGAGGATTTTTGCATCCATGTTCATCAGCGAAATTGGCCTATAGTTCTCCTTTTTAGTGGTGTCTCTGTCTGGTTTTGGAATCAAGGTAATGCTGGCTTCATAGAAAGAGTTTGGAAGTTTTCCTTCCATTTCTATTTTTTGGAACAGTTTCAAGAGGATAGGTGTTAACTCTTCCTTAAATGTTTGACAGAATTCCCCTGGAAAGCGATCTGGCCCTGGACTCTTGTGTTTTGGCAGATTTTTTTGATTACTAATTCTATTTCCTTACTGGTTATGGGTCTGTTCAAATGTTCTATTTCTTCCTGTTTCAGTTTTGGTAGTGTATATGTTTCTAGGAATTTGTCCATTTCTTCCAGATTACCCATTTTATTGGCATATAATTGCTTATAATATTCTCTTATTATTGCTTTTATTTCTGTTGTGTTGGTTGTGATCTCTCCTCTTTCATTCTGGATTTTATTTATTTGGGTCCTTTCCTTTTTCTTTTTGATCAAACTGGCTAGTGGTTTATCAATTTTGTTAATTCTTTCAAAGAACCAGCTTCTGGTTTCATTGATCTGTTCTACTGTTTTTTTGGTTTTGATAGCATTAATTTCTGCTCTAATCTTTATTATTTCCTGTCTTCTTCTGGTTTTGGGTTTTATTTGTTGTTCTTTTTCCAGCTCCTTTAGGCATAAGGTTAGGTTGTGTATCTGAGATCTTTCTTCCTTCTTTAGGAAGGCCTGGATTGCTATATATTTTCCTCTTATAACTGCCTTTGCTGCGTCTCAGAGATTTTGGGTTGCGGTGTTATCATTTTCATTGACTTCCATGTTCTTTTTAATTTCCTCTTTAACTGCTTAGTTAGCCCATTCATTCTTTAGTAGGATGTTCTTCAGTCTCCAAGTATTTGTTACCTTTCCAAATTTTTTCTTGTGGTTGATTTCGAATTTCATAGCGTTGTGGTCTGAAAATATGCACAGTATGATCTTGATCTTTTTGTACTTACTTAGGGCTGATTTGTGTCCCAGTATATGGTCTATTCTGAGGAATGTTCCATGTGCACTGGAGAAGAATGTATCTTCTGCTGCTTTAGGATGAAATGTTCTGAATATATCTGTTAAGTCCATCTGGCCCAGTGTGTCATTCAAAGCCATTGTTTCCTTGTTGATTTTTTGATTAGATGATCTGTCCATTGCTGTGAGTGGAGTGTTGAAATCTCCTACTATTATGGTATTACTATCGATGAGTTTATGTTTGTGATTAATTGATTTATATATTTGGGTGCTCTCACATTTGGTGCATAAATGTTTACAATTGTTAGGTCTTCTTGGTGGATAACCCCCTTGATTATGATATAATGCCCTTCTGCATCTCCTGATACAGTCTTTATTTTAAAGTCTAGATTGTCTTGGGGCGCCTGGGTGGCTCAGTCGGTTGAGCATCCGACTTCAGCTCAGGTCATGATCTCAGTCTGTGAGTTCGAGCCCTGCGTCGGGCTCTGTGCTGACGGCTCAGAGCCTGGGGCCTGCTTCAGATTCTGTGTCTCCCTCTCTCTCTGACCTTCCCCCGTTCATGCTCTGTCTCTCTCTCTGTCTCAAAAATAAATAAATGTTAAAAAAAATAAAAAAAAAAGTCTAGATTGTCTGATAGAAGTATGGCTACTCTGGCTTTCTTTTGTTGACCATTAGCATGATAGATGGTTCTCCATCCCTTATTTTCAATCTGAAGGCGTCTTTAGGTCTAAAATGGGTCTCTTGTAAACAGCATATGGATGGATCTTGTTTTCTTATCCATTCTGTTACCCTATGTCTTTTGATTGGAGCATTGAGTCCATTGACATTTAGAGTAAGTACTGAAAGATATAAGTTTATTGCCATTATGATGCTTATAGAGTTGGAGTTTCTGGTGGTGTTCTCTGCTCCTTTCTAATCTTTGTTGCTTTTGGTATCTTTTCTCCCCTCAGAAAGTCCCCCTTAAAATTTCTTGCAGGGCTGGTTTAGTGGTCACAAACTCCTTTAATTTTTGTTTGTCTGGGAAACTTTATCTCTCCTATTTTGAATTACAGCCTTGCTGGATAAAGAATTCTTGGCTACATATTTTTCTGATTCAGCACACTGAATATATCCCGTCACTCCTTTCTGGCCTGCCAAGTTTCTTTGGATAGGTCTGCTACAAACCTGATCTGTCTTCCCTTGTAGGTTAGGGACTTTTTTTCCCTTGCTTCTTTCATGATTCTGTCCTTGCCTGAGTATTTTGTGAATTGACTATGATATGCCTTGTTGATGGTCGGTTTTTGTTGAATCTAATGGGGGTCCTCTGTGCTTCCTGGATTTTGATGTCTGTGTCTTTCCCCAGGTTAGGAAAGTTTTCCACTATGATTTGCTCACATAACCTATTTGTACCCCTATTTGTACCCCTATTTCTCTCTATTTCTTCTGGGACCCCTATGATTCTGATGTTGTTCCTTTTTAATGAGTCACTGATTTCTCTGATTCTTAAATCGTGCTCTTTTGCTTTAATCTCCCTCTTTTTTTCTGCTTCGTTATTCTCTATAAGTTTGTCCTTTATATTGCTGATTTTCTGTTCTGCCTCATCCATCCTTGCCACCGCTGCATCTATCTGTGATTGCAGCTCAGTTATAGCATTTTTAATTTCATTCTGGCTATTTTTTACTTCTTTTATCTCTGCAGAAAGGGATTCTAATCTATTTTCGACTCCAGCTAGTATTCTTATTATCGTGATTCTAAATTTTGGTTCAGACATCTTGCTTGTATCTGTGTTGGTTAAATCCCTGGCTGTCGTTTCTTTGTGCTCTTTCTTTTGGGGTGAATTCCTTCATTTTCTCATTTTGAAGGGAGAAAAGGAATTAATGAGGTAGAAAAATTGAAATTAAAAAAATTAAAATAAAAAAATTAAAATTAAAAATTAAAAATACACACACACACACATAAATCGAATAGATGATGCTAGATCCTAGGTGTGTTTTGGTCTGGGTGTTGAAAGTGGTTTTACAGATTAGAGGGAAAAAAAAAGTGGGGGGGAGAAAAAGAAAAAAAAGGAAATCGTTTGAGAATTTGAAAAAATGAATACACTGAAGTAGACTAAAATGAGATGATGGGGTAAAATAGAATTTGAAAAAATTTACACAAAAGTAAAGAGTATAGTAGAAAAAAATTAAAGAAAAATATTTTTAAAAAATTAAGAACAAGTATGAATTTTTTTCTTTGTATTTAAGAAAAAAGAAAAGAAACAAAAAAGAGAAAAAAGATTTAAAAAAGAAAAGAAAAAAAAGAAATTGTTTCAAAATTTGAAAAAGTGAATACACTGTAGTAGACTAAAATAAAATGATGGATGTAAAATAGAATTTGAAAAAATTTACATAAAAGCAAAAAATATATAGTAATAAAAATTAAATAAAAATATTTTTAATAGAAATTGAAAGTAAAAAGGAAGTTTTTCTCTTTCTGCATTCAAGAAAAAGATAAGAGGGGTGCCTGGGTGGCTCAGTCCGTTGGGCATCCGACTTTGACTCAGGTCATGATCTCATGGTCTGTGAGTTCAAACCCCATGTTGGGCTCTGTGCTGACGGCTCAGAGCCTGGAGCCTGCTTCAGATTCTGTGTCTTCCTCTCTCTCTCTGCTCCTCCCCCATTCATGCTCTGTCTCTGTCTCAAAAATAAATAAACATTAAAAAAAAAGAAAAATAAAAAGAGAAGAAATGAAAAAGAAAAAAAGAAAAAGAAAAAAAAGGAAATTGTTTGAAAATTTGAAAAGGTGAATACACTGAAGTAGACTAAAATAAAATGATGGAAGTAGAATTTGAAAAAATTTACACAAAAGCAAAAAATAGAGTAATAAAAATTAAAGAAAAATATTTTTAATAAAAATTGAAAATAAAAATGAAGTTTTTCTCTTTCTTTTGCGGCTTCTTACTCCCCACATTCACCTCTCTGTGCCGCATACCTGCTGAATTCTGTGGTTCAGGTTGTGCAGATTGTTGTGTTAATCCTCCAATCAGTTTTCTAGGTGTTTAGGATGGTTTAGTGTTGGTCTGGCTGTATTTCAGGGACACGAGACACACAAAAAACTTCCATGCTGTTCTGCCATCTTGGTTCCTCCCCAGGCATTATTAATTTTGAACCACACTTTAAAAAATTTAACTTGTGTGTAGAGTAAGTAAATATTTAAGGCTACATAAATTCATTTTGTTGTTTCCCAAACATGTTCATAATACATTACCCTATCTGTTTCCTTTTTATTCAAACACCATCTAGTGCTTTTTATGGTCTACAATGACTGAAACATGCTTGGATGAGAATGGACACACCCATTTCTTCTTCCATGTTGACATCTTGGCTCCAGTGATGTCGAAAGCTACCATGCCAACCTCTACTAGTCACACAAGCCAGTTTCGGATTATATCCAGGTTAATGTGTATAGATAGGGGAGTGGAACTCAACAGTGACTTAGGAAAGTGAGGATACAGACCTTGTCTATTGCTTATGGAGTAAGGGAAGATGGGGAGGGAAAAAGAGCTGAATTTTGTGTGAGTTGCAGAATTATGGCCCTTAGAAGCAACAGTTCTTGGTTTCTCATGATCGTATGTTATATGCATGGGCAGAGACACTGCTCACACCTCTGTCCAGTGCCCAGGGCAGGAATATTTAGTGTCTGCAGAAGAGAAGTGTTGTTGGGCCAAGGACCTTCTTCTTCATCCTGACCACTTCATACCAACGAGCACTGTGGCACTGGATATTAGCTTCTTTCCTTATAGATTCTGTTCAATTTCTAGTTTCTGAAGTAGCTAAGACTGAATTTCTTTCTTCTTTCCTTCCTCCCTCCCTCCTACCTTCCTCCCTCCTTCCCTCCCTCCCTTCCTGCCTTCCAGCCTTCTGCTTCATGTCCAGCATGGAGTCTAATGTGGGGCCCTAACTCAGGACCCTGAGGTCAAAACCCAAGTTGAGATCAAGAGTTGGTCGCTTAACTGACTGAGCTACCCAGGTGCCCTATGACTGAATTTCTTATAGAAACATGGAGACACAAGATTTTACTTTAAAAGAAGTTAGGATTTTGCAATTGTAAATGATATCCAGGATTAGAAATTGAATGTAAAATTGTGCAAATGATTTGTCTGTTCATGTTGTGTGTTTTTGGGTGGATTCTTGGCTTATGGTCATGCCTATTCTTTCCATAGTCACATATCTAGATTTTGAAAACAGTTAACTTACCTAGCCAGAAACTACTATGGTGGTTTTATTTCATGGCCATATCATTCAAATAATTTTCCCTGAATTTGTTTTGGAAGCATATTGGTTAAATAAAAGCATATACTTCAAATGAAACACTGTTCAGCTGTTAAAGTAAATGATAGATCTACAGGTCACTATAGTAACTGGAATAAAGCAAGTAGCAAAAGAGTGTATAATATCAAATTTTTGTCTTAAATATCTACGTATATGTACAAACAACACATAGAGTTCTCTTTGTATGTCTGTAAAAAAAAGCTACATAAAAACACTGAATTCTTATCCCCCGGGGATGTAGGTTTATGGGGCACATTTTCTTTCTCTGTTAATGTATTTAAAAAATGTCTCAACTTTTAATAATTATCATGTGCTTGTTTTGAAATAAAATGCATACTCCAAAAATACCCCATTCTTTTCCTCTTTGCTCCTTCAAAACAAGTCAAGAGGCCCAATCAGGGGAAGTATTGGGTCTGAGATCCTGAGGGATCTGAAAAATTAAGCACTGGGCATCCCTACTCGGTATGATATTTTATCTAAAAAATCTTATCCTGACCAAACCATCAAGCCTAATTAAAAATGGAAAATTCAGGGAAGGGGAGGCCTCTCTGCAAGCCCCAGGGGAGCCATTCTTCCCTGGCTCCCTCCTGAGTCTTCCAGTTCATTAGCTAAAAAGGAGTTAGAGTAGTTGTCTCTGGCCACAGCTGCTGCCTTCTCCAGTGTCGCTCTGATCTGGTCAGCAAACCCCTGGTGGAAAGCAGCAGGCTCTGAGTGGCCTGCCTGCCCAGGCTGTTGGCTGCCTCCAAAGCAGGCCTGCTGGCTGGGCCCACCCTCCCTCAATCTCCCCTCCTCCCTCTCCAAGCCATTGTGCTATGGATAATCATTAGGAAACATGAGAATTGAAGGGCTTTATGCTGCAAGACAGGCTGTACCAAGAGTGAGGCAATCAGAACCTGGGGCCTTACTAGGGATATCCCAGACCTGAGATCTTAGGGATGACCAGAGCCAATAATATCACCTTATTTAGGTGAGAAAGATCATGTGCCCCATGGCAACTGTGCTTTATACAGAGGTGTATAGATTATAAAAGAAAAACTGCTCTTCTTTGCAGTTTTTCCCTGTGAACCTCCGGCCTCCTTTGTGGGATGCTTGCCCTCACCATGGCACATGAGAAGCCCAAGGAAGGACTTAAGACTATGAACAAGGATCTCATTATTTTGACAATTGCAGGGTAAGATGAGTCACATAACAATCCCATAATGTACACCTGGATCAGGTTCTAGTGTGGTGGCAGCGTGTGTGAGAATGGAAATGGAGGAGGGGGATTGGGATGGTCCAGCAGGAGACAGAAAGTTTAGCTTTTCAAAAGGTTCCTCCTTGATCCTTAGCTCCAGAACTGTGCTCCCATAGATCACATTTCAACGCAGTTAGAAAATTGCAATTTACTTTGGTCATTTCCTGACCACTACACTAGACTTTCTTTGGCTTGATTGTCTGGCCCCCACCCCTTTTGCAGGTCTGATTATATTGAAATCCAAAGAGATGGGACAGGCAAAACCAAACTCGTTTTGTGAAAATAGACCCTTTCTTCATTTAGGGCCTAATTATTCAACTTCCCTTATATCCTAGTAAATCTTTTGCTTTCATTCTTTAATAAGAAACAAATCTTGCATGTCTTGATTAGTTAGATAATTTTAGAGCTTTTCTTGTGTTACTGTAAAACAAAGTATTTTTAAAGACACATCTGTGGGCAGCTAATTTAAGTAGGGCAATCTCTGTATTTAGGGAGAGATAAATTTCACTAAAGAAGTTAATCTTGGGTTTCTCTTTCTTTCTTTCAAGTCAAGGAATTTGCTACTTGTGGCAGAGGCCACTGAAGGTCCAAAACTAGATGTCACTTCTCAGCCTCTCTTGCAGCTAGGTGTGGCCTTCCTTGCCTGTGAGATATGAGTGGAAGTCACTGCTCCTCTCCCAGGCCTGACTTGTAAACATCTCCCGTGGGCAAGCCCCATTCTCTTCTACATTTCTCTGTTGAATGGAGAGATTCAAAGACTTGAAAGAGATCAGAGTTAGAGGATAAAGGAAACAGAGTCCTGAGAAACTTTGTAGAGCAGAGTCCTTCTCATGACCCTCATTGGACCATGATATGAACAAGAAATAAACTTTCAATGTACTAAGCCACTGAAATTTGTGGGTTCTTAGCTATAGCAGCGAGTCTCTATTAATTTAAATGAACTACTTTAAACTAGGATTCAGAAGTACGTTCTTTGTACCTTAACTCTTTTCAGTCATAGGAAATACTACAGAAATATTAATGTTCTATACTGTTAGGCCTTCATTTAGAGAGAGAGAGCTAGTTCATGGCATCAATCACTCTTTAAGGCAAGCTTTTTTTTTTTTTTTTTTTTTACTAGCAATATCTTGTGGAATATTTATGGGCAAGCCCTAGAGACTGTTTACACTAGAGTGCTGTTATTATCAAGGACCAAAAATTGACTTTCCATGTAGCAAGACTAAGCACAAATTAAAATGCTCACTTTCTTCACTTGCAACACAATGGTAAAGGGTAAAGGAACATTGTTATTAGATCATTCCTAAGATGCATTCCAGATATGATGTTCTGAACCTGTAAATTTGCTTGTAACAGAAGCTATTATGAAAAGAAAAAAAAAAAAGAAGCTTACTGAATAGATTTGTGTAGTTCACACAATTACAGAAAATAAGATGTCACAAGTATAGAGGCCATGGCAGCCCCAGGCATCTCAGTTAGAGGAACTCATGGAAGTCTCTTTAGTGGCCATCAGAATAACTCAGATCCACTTATCTTCCATTTCTTCATCTCTTGCCCAGTATTCCATTTCCTTGGGGAGAGGGTCAGAAGTAGATTGTTTACATGCTGACCCTTTGGCCAGGATAGGGTGTCAAAGCTGAGAGACCCAGGAGTACCATAAGGAGGGCAAGAAGAGAACATTCCCAACAGAAAGGCAGGATTCTAAAACATACCTTTAAAAACAGAAGGTGGTGTCAGGAAAAGTAGAAGCAAGTTAAATGGCTTTCCCTCTTGTGTGTGTTTCTCCTCTGAAGGATCTGTGCCTTCTTTCCAGTCTCATAAATGTCTGAAATGGTGAGGCTGCGTCGACACATAGAACTTATATATCTATAGATCTATCTTCATTTATTTATTTTTATTTTTATTTTTTAAGTTTATTTATTTTGAGAATAAATAAGAGAGAGAGAGAGGGAGAGAGTTAAATGAGTTACCAATTATTAGAAAAATAGTAGGCAGTATCATCAAAAACTTAAGATATATTTACTATTTTAGTTTCTTATAATATGAATGGGATTTCTGGGGATACATTCCAGAGGTGAGCTGTAATTATTATAAGCATGTGGCATTGTGGGTAATTGCACTTTTTAATACTGTTTAAATTAACAACATTAACAATTTTAGCTGGGAAGTATCTTTGGATTGACTGCAATTTTTAAAGTCATTACTTCATTTTAGTAAGAAGCAATGTTTGGATTCATTAGTGTCTGAGGCCAAAAGGACTGTAAGTGAATCAAATTAAGCCTGTTTATTGATCCTTGAGTTACTGGATGTGTATGTACTTCACCCAGCTTCTTCTAATGTTAACATTTTATGTATGCATAATTACAACCATTTTTTAGTGGTTGAGCCTGAACACAGTTATTTAGACTTAAGAGAGATAGATTGATGCATTTAAAGCAATGGAGTTTTGGATTCTGACAAACTTGGATTTGGGTACTATATCCCAGCCTTCCAGTTCTGGCACTTTTCTGATGCTGGGGGAAAAGATGGCCTTTTTCACCTCAGAACAAAATGTGTCCACATCACAAGCCAGGACATGGAGAAATTATAAGGAAAAAAATGAAACTGACTATAGACTGTAAACTGTGAGTGTGTGTGTGTGTTGGTGGGGGGGAGGGTAATCAGATAAAAATACAAACTATGAAAAACAATTCAAACTTCGCGGTACTTTAACCCTGGAAGGGATTTCTAGTACATGAAGCTCAAAACTCTGGAACCAAATAATCTATTTTAACCAGGTGGGACTCAGATCCTTGATGGGTTAATCTACTCTCGTCATTTACTCTGATGGATGTCCACGGGGAAGGGTAACAGTACAATACTGGCACCATTTCACCTCTCAACAAAAATCTGCTTAAAACCAGATGCCTGGTAGCCATATGACAGATGCTCCACCCAGAAGAGGGGGCTCCCCTCAGGGATCCAGGAGAGGCATGGATGATTATGCTGCATGCCTGCTTCTAAGCCTAATGGGCAGGCTGGGAGGGAGAGATGGAGCCCTGAACATCTTGGAGGTGACACCCTCTGGGCCGTAAGTGCTCCAAACAGGATTTAGCTTCAGCTCAGCAGCTGTCCCATGGCAGCAGCTCTTTTTGCCATATGGGGGAGCCATATTTGGCATGGAATTGGGATTCTCAGGCTGGTAGAAACCCCAACCATGTCAGAATGTGGGTCAGAGGCCTAATTTGAGAGTAAGGGAGAGAGAGAGAGGAGAAAAGGCACTGTCAATCTCCAGTTGCCTCTTTTTTTTTTTTAAATAAAATTTTATTTTAAGTCAAGGACTGTTTTTGTAATGTCCAAGACATAATAGGAGAGGGGGATGAGTGTTTGTCACCACCAGAGATCATTACAAGGAAAAGACGATAATCAGGGTTAGGCTGGTAAGGAGTTTTACCAAGAGGAAATGCTTACCCATGGTGGGTTTATTTGGAAGTCCATCAGGGTCATTGGAAGTGTCGCAAAGTGAAAACATGACCATTCAGTAAAGAAAATGGAAGTCAGATGTGAGGCAAGTAGTATTTCTATAACAGCTACACACCCAGATTTTTAACAGGGTGGGAAGCAGGCTGAGGCAGGACACAGGACCAGAGGGCGTCTTCTTTGCCTGAGTGATGTTGGAAGGGTGGGCAGAAGAGGGATTATTGGGAACCTAATTTGTTGTGGTTAAAGATTGAGTCATTATCATTAAAACATGTTGGCTATTTTAGCTCTACAGAGGTGGCAGAAATATAATCATTTTGACTGTGCTCAGTATTAGGGAATATTCATGTTTATGGATAGCATATGTCACCTTTTCTTTTAGAGGTGCTCACATGTCATATCGATACAAATATATGATCTAGTGGAAAATGGTGGAGCAACAAGGAACCTGATTTACAGTGTACATTCTTTGGATGATTTGCATCAGTTTCTTTTCTTTTCTTTTCTTTTCTTTTCTTTTCTTTTCTTTTCTTTTCTTTTCCTTCTCCTCCTCCTCCTCCTCCTCCTCCTCCTCCTCCTCCTCCTCCTCCTCCTTCTTCGCCTTCTTCATCTTCTTCATCTTCTTCTTCTTTTGCTTCAGTTTCTTTATTCATCAATGGGAATGAAAATAGTAGCTAATACTTCATTACTATTAGCTTTATGCCAGGTACTTTCTTGTGTATAGGTACTATTATCAACCTTTTAATTCTATAATGAAGGAGCTGAGACCTGAGTTCAGTAATTTCCTGAATGTCATATGGCTAGTAAATGACAGAGCCACCATTTGACCTTAGGTTGCCTGACTCCAGAGCCTATATATTCAACTCCCACCTCATACTGTCTGCTCTGTTTACTCAGAGGGTGTGGCAAGGATGAAATTAAGTAATAGAAAGGAACTAGTCTTGAGATGGCCATTAGTAGGAAGAGCCTACAACCCACTGGAGCCTGACAAAGGTGGATTTGAATTCTACTATCACCTTGTACCTAACTACAAATTACTTAATCTTATAATTTTTGCTTCTATCATTTTAAATAGGAGTGGTAATGCCTATTTTGCTGGTTGCTAGGAGATTGGAGATGATGTGTATAAAGTGTTCAATTTGTAGTAGGAACTTGAAAATTGGCAGCTATCATTGCTTGCTCCCACTTTTATACATTAGTCTTGAGATCTGGGACTATGCATATATTTTTGTATCCTGCTTTAGTTGTAATAGGGCTGAGCACAAAGCTGTTGCTCAGCTATTAGTAACGGTGGCTAACAGTTACTGGCTCACCATGGGCTACACGCTGTTTTAGGTTCTTTATATATACTAACTCATTTAACCGCCTCAAGATGAAGAACACACTCTTAGTGCCCTGATTTTACAGATGAGGAACTAACTTGTTCACAAGTTGTCATAGTTTGTAACAGAGCTGGGATTTGAAGCAAGTCGTCTAGTTCTTTTATTTTTTTTTTTAATTTTTAAAAATGTTTATTCATTTTTGAGAGAGAGAGAAAGAGAAAGCACAAGCGAGGGAGGGACAGAGAGAGGGGGAGACACAGAATCCGAGCCAGGTTCCAGCCTCTGAGCTGTCAGCATAGAACCTGATGTGGGGTTCGAACCCATGAGCTGTGAGATCATGGCCTGAGCCAAAGTCAGATGCTTAACTGACTGAGCCACCCAGGTGCTCCTGGTTCTTAATTACTATCTATTAGTCACAGATTCATAAGGTGATAAAGTTGGGAGAGGAAATAGAGGTTTGATAGCTCAATCTTGTGCTCCACAGTGAGAATTACTTGCTTGATATTTCTGAGAGTTGCTTACTGAGCTTCTGTTTGTCTATATTCAGTAACAAGGTGCTTGATGGCACAATGAAGCAATGCTTTCAATTGTTGGGTAACTCTTTGTGGGAGCTTTCTAATGTTAAGCTGAAACCAGCTTTAGCTTTTCCTTCTCCATTGATCTTCTAGTTTTGAGGTGATCAGAACAAGGTTAGCTTGCTCTTCAACATTACACATATTTGCTACTTGAAAACCACTATCTCCTCTTTTCTAAGCCATCAACTTCAGTTTCCCTCAGTGGTGACTCATCATTCTGGTTGGCCCTCTATCTCTTTTTATGTGTGGTAGTGTGACACTGGACAGTTACTGTCCATCAGCAGTACGTTGTTCCTTCCTCAACATAGGTGTAAGATTGCATTAACTTTGTGGACAACCTTATCACACACAGTTTGCTTCCACTGGCTTTAGGTAACTGTAACCTCCTGTGTGTTAGTCTGCTTAGGCTTCCTTAGCAAAATACCATAGAATGGGTGGCTTAAACAACAGAAATTTATTTTCTCACAGTTCTGGACATTAGAAGTCCAAGGTTAAGGTTCTGGCTGATCTGGTTTCTAATGGGAATTCTCTTCCTGGCTTGCAGGTACATATCTGGCTATATCCTCACATGGCCTTTACTTGGTACAGATGTGTGTGGGAGAGAGAGAGAGATCTGGTATCTCGCCCTCTTTCATAAGGACACCAGTCCCATTGGATTAGGATCCACCCTATGACCTCACTTAACCTTTATTACCTCTCTTAAGGCCCTATTTCCAAACACAGTTATATTGGGGGTTAGGGTTTCAACATGAATTTTGGGAGACATGATTCAACTCATAGCATCTTATGACCATAGGTTTGTGGATGGGGGCTGGAGACCTGTGATGGAGAACCAAAGGAAAGGGTCATGACTGCCAAATCGTGGGCTGCAGAGTAGTGTGGGAAGACTCAAAACTGCCCCTCTGCCTTCAGGGGCTGTGCTTCTTGCCTCTCTAATCTCACTGAGCCTCTGAGCTTCCCATTCTTGGTTTTGAGTAGCTGTCATACTGACAAGATGGGGACAAAAAGGGACACAGCTGAAATCTGTTATTGCATCAATAGCTCTGAGCTTCACACCCAGTGATTTCCCTATCTATCTCACATTGGGCATTTTGCCTTCCTGCCATAGGAAACAGATGCAGGGAGGGCAGGTTGTAGGCTGGAGCCCTTAATCATAAGGGCAAAGGGAGCTCTCTCAGGACCTTCACTGCTGCCAGGATGTCTGTGAAGACCTGCCAGAGAAATCGCAGCAGCCTTTGTGGTGAAGCTTAAGGTGAGGAGACCCACTGGTCCTATGATCCAGCCTGCTTCAGCCCAGAAGAGAGTTAGGACAGGGCAAGCAGGACATCTATCTATTAAGATTTTCTTGGTTACAAGTGCTAGAAAAACAAATCTAAAGTGCCTTAAGTCAGGTGGGAACGTATTCACATATAGTCCAAGTCAGGCTGAGCTCCCAGTGTGGTTTGGTGCAGTGCTCAACTATTATCACAGGGATCTGTCTCTAGGCTTGTTTTGTCTGCATGTCAGCTTTACCAGCTCACTTTGTGGTTTCATATCCTCACATTACCGATTCCAGAGGAAGACCAAACATGTTTTCTTGGCTCTGACTAGTTTATGTGCCATTCTGGAACTAATCGGTGTAGACACAGGGATGGGATATGTTGTTATTCTAAGCCAGTTAGGGACTTTCCCCCTACTCCCACCTCCACCCCTGGAGCTAGACTTGGAGTCAATTCCATGGAAACCACATGACTGAAAAATAGTGGAGGGTGGTTTCCCAAAGTAAATTTTGGATGCTCTTTCTCAAAGGAAACTTTGGATCTCCTGAAACTTTTGGAAATGGCTATTGGACAAAAACAACAGGTATTTATTACAGAGCATTCCTGACGTGGTCCCCCAAACAAATCTGTAGTCAGCATTCCTGTAATGTCCTTGAGAATTGTAATAATGTGTCACTTTCTCTTCATACTCTTAGCAATTTTTGGGTTTTTATATGCTGGAGCATAAGACTATAGTCCACTTAGATTATCCTCCATTTGTTTCTGAGATTTCTCCCTTGGTCTTATCGTTTATGCCCATCCATTCAAAAACAAGTACTTATTAAGTGTCTACTGTGTACCAAGGAATGCTAGATTCTGGGAATGTTGCAACAAACAAGAGAGAGATGGCCACTCCCCTCATGGAGCTTTCAATCTATTGTTCCAGTCTCCTTATCAAGCTACTGTGCTAGTGTTTGTCCCATCTTGTCATGTGGCTCAGGCATCTCTGATCTTTGTCAGGCCATAGCTGCCCCCACTACCATACTGACCCAACTCTATTCTTTATTATGCTGTGCCACTTGGAGGGCAGGATTTTCCCTTAATCCTGCACAGCATGGCAGAGACGGCTGTGTGCTCTCATATGTGCGGTATAGCAATTGTCACAATTGTCATGAATTTTCCATACATTTATTTGTTTAATATCTTTCTGTCTAGACTAGTAGAAAACTAGTGATTAAGTCTATCTTAATCACTATCATTTTGCTTTGCCTAGTATAGTGCCTCTAGTATACTAGGCATTCAAGTACTAGAAAGATCTGCTAGACTGTTAGGCTTAACAAGACTTGTTTAGGTAAAGGAATAATTAAACAAAAATACAATACCAAAGGAATCCTGAAACAGTTACTAAGTGTGTGTCTTGGTCAGCTTAGACTGCCATAATAAAATACCAATAATACCAATAATAATAAAAAAGTACCAATAATAAAATGCTGTGGCTTAAACAAAAATTTATTTCCTCACTGTTCTAGAGACTGGAAAATCCAAGATCAAGATGCTGACCACTTATGTTCCTGGTGAGAATTCTCTTCCTGACTTGTAAACAGCCTCCTTCTTATGTGTACTCACATGGTGGAGAGAGAGAGAGAGAGAGTGAACAAGCTTTCTGGTATTTCTTCTTATAAGGACATTAATCCTGTTCAATCAGGGCCCCACCCTTGGGACTTCTTATAACCTTAATTACCTCCTTATAGGCTCTATCTCCAAATATAGTCACACTGAGGGTTATGGCTTCAGTATATAAATTTGGTGGGGGGGGGAAGGACACAATTCAGTCCATAGCAGTGTTGCTAACTTCAGAATCCATAGCTCTACAGTACCTGCAGGGTCTTTCTAGTGTCCACTATCCTAGTTCCCTCTATGCTTCTATGTGGCAAAGGCCAGCTAACCATACCCTGGAGTGCTCAGAATATGTCTACTCATTGGAGAATCTAAGCATACTTTCCCCAAGACCCAGAAAGTGAATGAGGTTCCTCTGCTACCAGTCTAAAGTTTGCTTTCTCAGTCCCTATTTTTTCATCCTAGTCTTTGTCTCATCCAAGGATTGGGAATATCTACTCTCTTTAAGGGAACTTTATCCTTAGACGATAGCTCCTCTCTGAAAAAGCCAGGACAAAAATCTCTCCTAAAGAGGGGTGCCTGGGTGGTTCAGTTGGCTAAGCATCCATCTTTGGCTTATGGTTTGTGGGTTCGAGCCCCACATTGGACTCTCTGCTGTCAGCATAGAGCCCACTTCAGATCCTCTGTCTCCCTCTCTCTCTGCCCCTCCCCCACTTGCTCTGTCTGTCTGTCTCTCTTTCTCTCTCTCTCTGTCAAAAATAAACGTTATTTAAAAAAAGTCTCTGAAGACTATTTCAAGCTTAACCCAAAATGAAAATCTTTCCTACCAAACAGAATACTTATATTTTTAATTTGAAACATCTGTATCTAGATTATTTCACATTATTCTCCAAAAAAAAGTTAGTAGGTATAACCAAGGGTGAGTTTGGATGTTTTTTTCAAAACAAAGGATCTGCCTACCCCAAAGGGAATTTAAGTCCTTGTATCTGGACAGATGGAATTGCTTTCAGCACTTAGATGGCAGCCTCTCTCCCACTATAACTTCCCTTCAGATTTTACCCATCAAGACTTGGAGATCTTAGGAATGGCGAGAATTCACATTATACTGACATTGCCTGAGTCTGGTACTAACTCACATACTATAATATTTTAGTCTCTGAACCAGACCTCTGTATTTATGAACCATGATGGCTAGAATAAAGGAAAAAACTAAAACTATCCTAAAACTTCCAGAAATGTGTTTTCTGTGTACATAATGAACAGAAGCAAGAATAATATTTGGAACATAGTTTTTCTTTGTTCTGACAGCCCTGTAGGTCATATAGCTGTAATTAAAAAACTGACTTGTGGTTGCTTAGAATGGCCTCGAATATTGGTAAAGTCAACCAAACACAAATACCTCAAGTTGGGTGGTATACTTGTTTTCTTCAGTAATGGGAAATATGTTTCTTGAAGAGAAAGTCAAACTTTCTCTTCAAACCTGCCATCTTCATTTATTGATTGGTCTAGGATTTCTATGGAGAATATTTGACATGACTAACAAGTGTTTTGAAGTTCAGTGAAGAAACTTCCTGGACCATTAATAGCTTAAAAACAACAAATAAATAAGGGGCACCTGCATGGCTCAGTTGGTTGAACATCCAACTCCTGATTTCTGCTCAGGACAGGATCCCAGTATTGTGGGATTGATCCCTACATTGGGCTCCACGATGAGCACAGAGCCTGCTTAAAGATTCTCTCTCTCTCCACCCTGCTCTGCTCCTTTTCCATGCTTATGCTCACTCTCTTTACCTTTCTCTAAAATAAATGAAAAAAAATTAACAACAAATAAGACTAAAATCTAATTTCCAAATGGTTGAGTCTGAGTATTATCTTTTTGGTAATAATAGTAAAGATATCAAGTAACATTTATGTAGTGCTTTAGAGTTTATAAAATGTTTAGTGAGTTACCACTAGGTCTATTTTAGTGATGAGCACTCAAGCCCAAGCTGGTAACTGCAAATCTCATCATTCAAATAACTTGGGGATATTTGTGGTGGGAGTGGGGCATAGTTTTGCCTCTTCCCATCCTCAGTGTTGCCTCTGTTTCTGCTAGTTTCCTTCATTCTGTCAGCCCTGTCACTACCTGCCCCCAGTATTTCTAGGGCTTCTGCTGCCTCTGAGACCAAGGGGATGAGGGAGTCTCTGCCACCAATGAAAAAAGAGCTGACTGTGAGGATTCCCATGTTATTTGACTGAACACAAAACTACTAACTCATATCCTTGTACTTATGTATTCATCCTGGCTTGCCCTCAGCCCTATTTGATAGATAATTACTACTACACACCCTTTTAATGCCACCAGATTATTTTTCCATTACCTAGCTGAGGCCCACAGTTGGCAAATACAGAACTTGGTGAAGGTAAGAATCTAGAATCAGGAAATCTGTTTCTGGATGAGTCAAGGGAATTTTTAAGACCTGTGAGCCCTGACTGTCCTTGGGGACCTGGAAATGACAGATTTTGCTCTGAGAACACTTTCTTCCAGCATCATTGCCATATCACCAACCATGTGTGTCACCTGCAGAGCAAGAGAAACCCAAGTTTTCTAACCGTTGTCTTGTCTGCTCAGAGAGTTCTGAGCAAAACTGCTCCTCCCCTTGAGGTTCAGTCAAATGGAACCTCCTTTGTGACCTCTGCATTCCTTTTGCTGAGGAAAGAGGAAAACGCTGGGTTCTGGAGAGCTCATCTAACCTGTTCAAAAGACAGGATTTCTGACTCTTCTCAGAGGGCAGGTTTTTGTTCCTCATGTGAACCTTAATAAAAATACTGTCCAATAGTGGTAAGTCAGAGTCTTCTTGATGTATCTTATTTTAATTCCTTTTAGTCATTCCATTAGGATGTTTATTTTATTGTGTGTTGTCATTTTGGTGTGCTATGTTTCTTTGGCTGTTCTGAGTCTTGTATATATGAATTTGGATAGGTGTGCTAGTATTACACATATATTTGCTAACTAGAGAATGTGTTTGCTCCTTTGGAACTGCTCTGATTGAAAGAATGTTTTTTTTAATGTGTGCTTCATGGTTAAGCTTTAGCTGTGTTTGACTCTATGTAATTGGTTTTTTTAAACATATACCCATGTATATATTATTAAGTAAACTTTCTCTTCCTTGTTCCCCATGGGAAGCCATGCATAAAAAAGGAATGTAATAGAAGACGAAATTCCAGTGCCTGGGCGCTCTTTGTTACTTTCCCAGACAATGGTTAAAATCTTTACTGTAGAAAGAAACTCTTGCTGTGCAGATGGATAGAGGAACTCATAAACTGTTTTATTTTCATGACTTCCCTCTGGTCACTCTCCTAATATCTTTGTCATTTCCCCCATGTTACCCAGGACCAACTTGGATCTCTCAGCTAGTTATCTGGGCCTTTGTGGTCTTGCCCTGACTCCTGAAGCATGGCATTAAACCTGAAGGATTGTAGTCTCTTAAGATTTCAGGGTTTTGAGTGTCAGAGAAGAAAGTTCTGACTTAGGTTGGAGTTTGAGATCACAAGTGTCCAGAATTGTTTTCAAATATTGAATGAATTGATGTCACTGCTCTGTTCATAAAGATGCTGCATCTTATACCAGTGGAGATGACAACTTACAGGACTAGTATGGAGAAACTAGGATGGAGTATTTAACATCCATTAGCATTTGAGCTTCCTCAACTTGCAGGGTCTGCTCAATTTCTTACTGACCCAGTGCCTATAAATCAGTGCTTATTTGAATGGGAGACTTTATCTTCTTGGCATAGAGATAGATAATCCATTGTATAAGAAAGAACAGGCTAGGACAGCATGGCAATTGTTGCTACTGTTATTACTGCTGCCCTACTACTACTTGTGTTGCTGTTATTGTTGCTGCTACTTGCTTCTCTGACAACAATTACAGCTGATGCTGCTGTGGCTGCTCCTACTGCTCTTAGTACTTCTGTTGCCGTTGCTAGTCACCATTCACATGGTCAGTTCTATGCTAGATGCTGTGGGAATTAAAAAAAAACATTGTCAAAGACTTCAAGATGTTTGTAATTTACATAAGACCAACCTGAGAAATAATGGCTGGCAAACAAGCACAGTAATTACCATTTATTTAGCACCAGTATGTGCCAGATGCTTTACATAATTAGATCATTTAGCTATCTGGCCACCTTAAGAGACAGGTCTTATTATTAACTTTTTTCAATAGATCTGGAAACTATGTTCAGGGTGGGCAAGTAATGTGCCCATGACCACACAGCTAGTGAATGACAGAGCTGAGATTTAAAGTTAGGTCTGTCGGGCTCTAAAACTTATGCCATTTTCATTAGGCTGGCTTGTCTTTAAGTGTAGAAAGCACATAACCCTTTATTATTTGGGGGGAATTTTAGAATAGTGTCCAGAAACAGCAGGGCATGTATCATGAAAAAACAGAAACACAGAGAATATAAATGACCCTCAGAGCTAGTTACCGGGACTGAGACTCATGAACCCCAATTCCTAGCTGTTGTTCTGCTTCCCCATAGAGCAACAGTGTTTTACTGATTCTATTTATAGAGCAATCCTGAAAATTACCACAGGCCCAGAGACTTTTAGGCCAGGGAGACAAAAGTTCTAGCAATTATTAAGATTGTATTTCCTTGTATACCTGCCATGTCATGTACTTAATGCAACCATATTCACTTTGATCAGCAGCATTGTCTTTTTTTTTTCTTCAATGTTTATTTATTTTTGAGAGACAGAGAGAGACAGAGTATGAGCAGGGGAGGGGCAGAGAGAGAGGGAGACACAGAATCCAAAGCAGGCTCCAGGCTCTGAGCTGTCAGCACAGAGCCTGATGCAGGGCTTGAACTCACAGACTGTGAGATCATGACCTGAGCTGAAGTTGGACGCCCAACCGACTGAGCCACCCAGGCACCCTGCAGCATTGTCTTTATAGCACCTTTGCCCCCTGAGCAGCACTGATGTTATAGCATTGAAATAAATGTCTGGTCTGGGGCTCAATAGTTTGGAGATGTATGTATTGTTTTGGTCAACAAGAATTTATTGAAAATTCACCAGTGTCAACATGTACCTAGTTTTTGTAGGCAAGACATTTACAGTTGGTGGCCTTTAAAATGCAAGGAATTGTTAGAAGCTGTTTAAGTTTCCTCTCCATGATCTGTACATGGTTCACATAGTGTGGATTATTGGATTGAGTGCTTCCTCTTTTTCTCCAATGCTGGTTGAATTCTGGGCTGCTACTGGGGGAACCAAGATGGTGAAGTTAGGATACCTGGAAAGATATGTTAATGAGGGAAGGTCTGTGTTCCAGATGTAAATATAAACATTTTGAGGATTATATTTTATGTCTTGGAGGTTAAGGGTATAGGCTTTGTGGTGAGTCTACCTACCTGGCTCTGCCACTGTATAGGCAGCAAGATGTTGGGCATCTCTGGATGCCTCTGCTCCTTATTTGCAAAATGATAATGAGTACCTCTTTTCCAGGATTCCTTTTTTTCCCTCCCAGATTAAAGATTTAAATGCGTTAATAAAGATTAAATGAGTTAATATGTACTCTAACAGTGCCCGTCACATAGTTAGCTATTATAAGCATAATTATTATTATAATTAAGTAGCTCACCTTTGACAAAAATATTTGAATGCCTTACTCTATATACCTTTACTGTATATGCCTCCTTAGTAATTTAAGTTGAGAGTGTATTTTTAAAAGGTAGCTTTTAGAAACAATGAAAAATGGAAGAAATATACCAATTTATAGATTAATAGAAGAGCCCATTTCTGAGAAGCCCAGATGAGCAGGAAATATTTGGAAAGTCTATTAGAAGAATAGCATTTAATTTTTGCCTTTTCCTAGTTTAAATTCTTGGTGGCTCCATAACCCTCTCACCTCCTAGACTGAGGAGGTGAGTCTGAAGGCACCTCCTGTGCCTTCTTTAAGGCACATTCAAGATCCTTTCATTCTGCTTCCCTGTCCAGCCTCATCTTGCATGCTCCCCCTCACCTTGTGTAAGTCAAGTGAACAGGGACAGTGTGGATCAGTACAAATAGGTCAGTCTTAGTAGAAAAACTCAAATGTTTCTCTTCTAGCCATAGCAAGTTCGTAGTGCTTTTTCATGTACATTAATTATTCACTTATACTTCACATAGGACAACACATTTACTCTCCATTTTCACATGTGAATTATTTAGTTCAGTGGTTCTCAATTCTGACTGACCATTAGAATAATTGGGGGAGGCTTTGAAAAATACATGTAGTAGTTCAAATATTATAGTGGTTGATTTCTTTTCATTGAACAGTCCACTGTGGGTATTTCTGCTTGAAGGGCAATTCTCTCCCACTGATGATGCTCAGGGTTGTCCATCTTGGGGGCTTAGGGATGCCCAGGTCTCCCAGGTATCATCTCATTTGCCTGACATTTCTTCCCTTCCCCATCAAAGTTTACCTATTCCAGGAAGTGGCAACATAGATGGGCCCTGAGGGCATTATGCTAAGTGAAGTAAGCCCGAGAAAGACAGATATTACATGATCTCATATACATATGGAATCTTAAGAAAACAAACAAATCACACTCATAGATATGGAAAACAGATTGGTGATTGATAGAGGTGGGCGGTGAGAGGTGGGCAAAGAGTCGAAGGACGTCAGAAAAGTACAAACTTCCAGTTACAAAATAAATAAGTCCTGGGGATGCAATGTATCACACTGTGACTACTGTTAATAATACTGTATTGTATATTTGAAAGTTGCTAAGACAATAGATCTTAAAAATTATCATACACACACAAAATTGTCACTGTACTGTATGTGGTGATGGATTTTGGTGATTATTTTGCAATATATACATATACAGAATCATTATGTTTACACCAGAGACTAATATAATGTTATATGTCAATTACATCTCAAAAAAAATTTTGCTCTTTTGAGTTCCATTTCTCCATAGGAATGGAATCTGGCTAATCTAATTTGGGCTAATAGTAATATGTTACATTTCATAATACCTTATAGTTTATTAGTATTGAATGATAATAATAACCAACATCTATTGAGTGTCTGGTATATGCCAGGTATCATACTGAATGCTTCAATTCATATAAGAATGTAAGCTCCCAAAACACAGGGATCCTGTGTTGTCCACTGATGTATACCAAGTATCTAGAAGACTGCTCAATAAATGTTTGTTGAGTGGATGAGTATTTATTAGATGTACAAATGGATAATCTTTATAATAATAACATTAAAAAGTAGAATTATTATCCCCATTTTCCAGAAAAAAATGTGAGGCTTGGAATCAATGCTTTGCCTAAGGACACACACTTAGGTGAGTACAGAACCTAGAGAGGAATTCAGGTTCCAAAGCCTACATTCTTTTATAACTTTTTATCTTTCTTTCCTTCCCTTTGCTTCTCCTCTTCTACTTTCCATTTCCCTCACTCTTTTTCTTTCCCATTTTTTCATTCCTCTCTCTCTTCCCTGCCTATTTTTCTCTTCCTCGTTCTCCTATCCCTTTGACTCCCCTTTCTCCCTTTTGCTTTTCCTCTTTTCTTCCATCTCTTTTCTTCTCCTTTTTCCTTCTTCCATCTTTCTTAAAGCACTTATGGAATTTTACTTCTTAGACTCTCATAACATTATTAGGTAAGCAGGGCAGTAATTCCTTATTTGCAGATGAGGAATCTGAGAGACTTTAAATGACTTGGCTGATTTCCCATGGCTAGTTAATGTTTGGGCTTCAACCTAATTGTCTTTCCACCATCCTGGTTAGTGCCTGTCTCACAGCATGCACTGCCTTGCAGGTATCAATGGTTGCTGATGGCAGATGGTGATACGTCTCCTCCAAAAAATTCATTAGCTTCCAACTGAGTGGAGTGAATCCTGAGGTAATTTAGGAGCCAGAGCGGGTGTGGGGGGGAGACCATGGGGAAGGTGGGACTTGGATTCTCCTCAGATCCCACCATCTGAGTAACATTTACTCATAAAGCTATCTCCTGCAGAAGAGGACTCCAGACTGATTGCAAAACCCACCAATGCATGGCAGCCCTACCCAGCCATTGTAAGTAGTGCCTCAGGATGGAGCCTCTTTTGGGGGTGGGTGTTACTGTTTACTTTTTTTCAAAATCACCCCTTGAAGCCCCACATAGGTAAGTGGTGCTGGCTCCTCTATCCTTGGGGCATCGTCTTTTTCTTCACTGTAGCTCATCTCATATTGTATATTAGTGGTATTTTACAGCACATCACTAACACCTCAAAACCTTGACCACACATTGTTGTAGTGCTGACCAACCACAGTGGCTACTGTCTACAATGATGCCACACTTCTTGGGTATTTTAAAACATTAAGCCAAGGGCCAACACACAAACTAAAACAGGCCCTGAGTATTTTAATTTTACATTAGTTAGGAAAAAGGTTTATTTCTTGACCAAATTCCCTACAAGATTTGGATGTCTTTTGTTGTTGTTGTTGTTGTCATTTTCTTTTCTCTCTCTAGCTTTACTGAGGTATTTCTGACAAATAAAATTGTAAGATATTTAAAGTGTACGATGTGATGATTTGATATATGTATACTTTGTGAAATGATTACCTATCACCTCACATAGTTACTTTTTAAACTTTTATTTTATTTGTTTTTGGTGAGAATGCTTAAGATTTACATTCTTAGCAGATTTCAAGTGTACAATACAGAATTAACTATAGGCACTATACTTTACATTAGATCCTGGGAACTTATTCATCTTATAACTGAAAATTTGTACCCTTTGACTAAGTTCTCCCTCCAAGTCCCCAGCAACCACCATTCTACTCTCTGTTTCTAGGAGTTCAATGTTTTTTTTGTGTTTTTCTTTTTTCTTTTCTTTCTTTTTTTTTTTTTTTTTTTCAGATTCCACATGTAAGGGATACCATACAGGATTTTTCTTTCTTCATCTGGCTTTTTCTACTCAGCATAACCCCCTAGGTTCATCCATGTTGTCACAAATGGCACTTGTTCCTTCTTTTTTTTATGGCTTAATAACCCTCATTTCTTTATCCATTCATCTGTTGATGGACAGGTTGTTTCTGCATCTTGGCTAACGTGAATAATGTTGCAATGCACATGAGAATGCAGGCATCTCTCTGAAAGAGAGATTTCACTTCCTTTGGATATATACTCAGAAGTAGAATTCCTGGACCATATGGTAACTCTATTTTAATTTTTTGAGGAACCTCAATATTGCTTTCCACAATGGTACCAGTTTACATTCCCACCAACAGTGTATAAGAGTATAAGCGTTCCTATATATGAAAGACCCACCGCTAATATCATCCTCAGTGAGGAAAAATTGAGAGCTTTCCCCCTAAGGTCAGGAACACAACAGTGATGTCCACTCTTGCCACTGTTATTCAACACAGTATTGGAAGTCTTAGCCTCAGCAGTCAGACAACACAAAGGAAAAAATGCATCAAAATCGGCAAGGAAGAAGTCAGACTTTCACTCTGCAGATGATATGATACTCTATGGAAAACCCAAAAGATTCCACCAAACTGCTAGAACTGATTCATGAATTCAGCAAAGTCGCAGGATATAAAATCAATGCACAGAAATCGATTGCATTCCTATACACCAATAATGAAACAACAGAAAAAGAAATCAAGGAATCAATCCCATTTACAATTTCACCAAAAACCATAAAATACCTAGGAATAAACCTAACCAAAGAGGTGAAAAATCTATACACTGAAAACTATAGAAAGCTTATGAAAGAAATTGAAGAAGACACAAAAAATGGAAAAATATTCCATGCTCCTGGATTGGAAGAACAAATATTGTTAAAATGTTGATACTACCCAAAGCAATCTACATTTTCAATGCAATCCCTATCAAAATAACACCAACATTCTTCACAGAGCTAGAACAAACAATACTAAAATTTGTATGGAGCCAGAAAAGACCCCAAATAGCCAAAGCAATCCTGAAAAAGAAAACCAGTGATGGAGGCATCACAAACTTGGACTTCAAACTGTACTACAAAGCTGTAATCATCAAGACAGTATGGTACTGACACAAAAACAGACAGATCAATGGAATAGAATGGAGACTCAGAAATGGACCCATCAATGTATGGCCAACTAATCTTTGACACAGCAGGAAAGAATATCCAGTGGAATAGAGACAGTCTCTTCAACAAATGGTGCTGGGAAAACTGGATAGTAACATGTAGAAAAATGAACTTGGAACAATTTCTTACACCATACACAATAATAAACTCAAAATGGATGAAAGACCTAAACCTAAGACAGGAAGCCATCAAAATCCTCAAGGAGAAAGCAGGCAAAAACCTCTTTGACCTCGGCTGCAGCAATTTCTTACTCAACACATCTCAGGAGGCAAGGGAAACAAAAGCAAAAATGAACTATTGGAACCTCATCAAATAAAAAGCTTCTGTACAGTGAAGGAAACAATCAGCAAAACTAAAAGGCAACCGATGGAAGGGGAGAAGATATTTGCAAGTGACATATCAGATAAAGAGTTAGTATTCAAAATCTATAAAGAACTTATCAAACTCAACACCCAAAAAACAAATAATCCAGCGAAGAAATGGACAAAATACATTGAATAGACACTTCTCCAAAGAAGACATCCAGAATACAAATCAAAACCACACTCAGATATCACCTCATGCCAGTCAGAGTGGCCAAAATGAACAAATCAGGAGACTATAGATGCTGGTGAGGATGTGGAGAAACGGGAACCCTCTTGCACTGTTGGTGGGAATGCAAACTGGTGCAGCCACTCTGGAAAACAGTGTAGAGGTTCCTCAAAAAATTAAAAATAGACCTACTCTATGACCCAGCAGTAGCACTGCTAGGAATTTACCCAAAGGATACAGGAGTACTGATGCATAGGGGCACTTGTACCCCAATGTTTATAGCAGCACTCTCAACAATAGCAAAATTATGGAAAGAGCCTAAATGTCCATCAACTGATGAATGGATAAAGAAATTGTGGTTTATATACACAATGGAGTACTACATGGCAATGAGAAAGAATGAAATATGGCCCTTTATAGCAACATGGACAGAACTGGAGAGTGTTATGCTAAGTGAAATAAGTCAGGCAGAGAAAGACAGATACCATATGGTTTCACTCTTATGTGGATCCTGAGAAACTTAACAGGAACCCATGGGGGAGGGGAAGGAAAAAAAAAAGAGAGGTTAGAGTGGGAGAGAGCCAAAGCATAAGAGACTCTTAAAAAATGAGAACAAACTGAGGGCTGACAGGGGGTGGGTGATGGGTATTGAAGAGGGCATCTTTTGGGATGAGCACTGGGTGTTGTATGGAAACCAATTTGACAGGAAAATTCATATATTTAAAAAAAAAACGACATCCAGATGGCTAAAAGACACATGAAAAAAGCCCTCCACATCACTCATCATCAGGGAAATACAAATCAAAACCACAATGAGATACCACCTCACACCAGTCAGAGTGGCTAACATTAATAACTCAGGCAATAACAGATGTTGGTGAGTACACAGAGAAAGGGGAACTGTCTTACACTGCTGGTGGGAATGCAAACTGGTGCTGCCACTCTGGAAAACAGTATGGATGTTCCTCAAAAAATTAAAAATAAAACTACCCTACAATCCACTACTGGTAGTAATTGCACTACTAGGTATTTATCCAAGGGATACCTATGTGCTGTTTTGAAGGGTCACATACACCCCAATGTTTATAGCAGTGTTATCGACAATAGCCAAAATATGGAAGGAACCCAAATGTCCATCGATGGATGAATGGATAAAGAAGATGTGGTACATATATATACAATGGAGTATTACTCAGCAATCAAAAAGAATGAAATTTGCCATTTGCAACTACATGGATGGAACTAGAGGGTATTATGCTAAGTGAAATTAGTCAGAGAAAGACATACCATATGTCTTCACTCATATAAGGAATTTAAAATACAAAACAGATGAACATAAGGAAAGGGAAGCAAAAATAATATAAAAACAAGGAGGGGGACAAAACATAAGAGACTCAAATATAGAGAACAAACAGAGTTGCTGGAGGGGTTGTGGGAGGGGGGATGGGCTAAATGGGTAAGGGACTTAAGGAATCTACTCCTGAAATCATTGTTGCACCGTGTGCTAACTAACTTGGATACAAATTAAAATAATTAATTAATTAAAAAAATAAAAAAACACTTCCTTGAGAAAGAAAGTATAAGGGTTCCTTTTTCTCCATATCCTTACCAACATTTGCTCTCTCATTTTTTTGATAATAGACATCATAACAGGTGTGAAGTGATATCTCATGGTTTTGATTTGTATTTCCCTGATTAATGATGTTGAACATCTTTTTATATTTTGCTATTTGCTATTTGTATATCTTCATTGGGAAAATGTCTCTTCAAGTCCTTTGCTCATTTAAAAATCTGGTTTCTTTTTCTATTGAGAGAATTCTGAGAGTTCCTTATATATTTGGAACGTCATTGGTTATATGGTTTGCAAACATTTTCTCTTTTATTAATTGTTTCCTTTGCTGTGCAGATACATTTTAGTGTGATATAGCCTGCTTGTTTATTTTTGCTTTTGTTGCCTATGTTTTCTGTGTCATATCACGAAGAACCATTGATGGAGCTTTTGGGTGGCTCAGTCAGTTAAGTGTCCAACTTTTGATTTCGGCTCAGGTCATGACCTAGTAGTTTTTGAGATTGAGCCCTGCATCAGGCTCTATGCTGACATTATTGGGATTCTATTTCCTTCTCTCTCTGCCCCTCCCCCAATCACACACACACACACACACACACACACACACACACACACACACCTTTCTCTCTCTCTCTCTCTCTGTCTCTCAAAATAAACAAATAAACTTAAAAAAAAAATCCTTAACAAGACCAGTATCAAAGAGGTTTTCCCCAATATTTTCTTCTAAGAGTTTTATAGTTTCAGGTCTTATCCTTAAGTCTTTAATCCATTTTGAGTTAATTTTTGTGTAAGATATGGGCCCAGTTTCAGTTTTGTATGTGGGTACTCAGTTTTCCCAGTACCATTTATTGAAGAGGCTAGTTTTCCCCATTTTTTATTCTTAGTGACTTTGTTGAAAATTAGTTGACCATATATTCATGGTTTTATTTCTCTATTCTGTTTAATTGACCTATGCACCTATTTTTATGACAATACCACAATGTTTTCATTACTATATAAGATAGTTTGAAATCAGGAAGTATGATGCCTTTTCTTGCTCTCCTCTTACTGCTGAAGGTTGCTTTAGCCTTTTGTAGTATTTTATGGTTCCATGCAATTTTAGTATGGCTTTTCTATTTCTGTAAATGCATTGGAGTTTTTTTTTTTTTAATTTTTTAAAATGTTTATTTATTATTGAGAGACAGTGAGAGATAGAGCATGAGCATGGGAGGGGCAGAGAGAGGAGGAGACACAGAATATGAAGTCGGCTCCAGGCTCTGAGCTTTCATCACAGAGCCCTGCATGGGGCTGGAACCCACAAACCGTGAAACCATGACCTGAGCCAAAGTCAGATGCTTAACTGACTGAGCCACCCAGGCGCCTCTAAATGCATTGGAGTTTTGATAGAAATTGAATTATGCCTGCAGATTGCTTTGGGTAAAATGCACATTTTAACAATATTAATGATTCTAATCCATGAATATGGGATGTCTTTCTATTTATTAGTGTCTTCTCCAATTTCTTTCATCAGTGTTTTATAGTTTTCAGTGTATAAATCTCTAGCCTCCTTGGTTAAATTTATTCCTAAGTTTTTTATTCTTTTGTATGCTATTGTAAATGGGATTGTTTTCTACTTTCTTTTTTGGGTACTTTGTTGTTAGTATATAGAAACACAACTGATTTGTGAAGACCTGGATTTTCTTAATCTCTTTGGGATACTGAACAGAAATACAATAGATTGGGTAGTTTATTAACAGCAGACATTTATTTCTCACAGTTGTGCAGTCTGGGAAGTCAAAGATTAAGTGGCTGGTAGATTCAATGTCTGATGAGTACTCACTTCCTCTTCACAGATACCTCTTTGCTTTTGCCATCACATGGTGGAAGGGGGCAAGGGAACTTTCTCTGGCCTCTTTTATAAGGGCACCATCCCATTCAGGAGGGATCCACCTTCAAGAACTAATGACCTCTGAAAGTCTCCACCTCCTAATACCATCACCTCTGGGGTGGGTATTTCAACTTTTGAGTTTTTGGAAGGAACACAAATATTCAGTCCATAGCACTGAGTAAGCACTGTGAACATAGAGCTAGGTCAAGCAATGCTTTTATGACTTGTTTTTTCATGATAATCTCAATATATGTATTTATATATAACCCTTATAAACCCTTATGTGATTTATGTGGTATATGTTCTTTATGTGACGTGTATACTTATGAATATTTTAGATTTACTTTTATGCTTATGTCTCTGTAATCCCTTTCAAAAGAATTCCATGAAGCAATATATTTTGTATTATGGTGAAATGTTTTTATAACAAGTATGTTGATAGAATGTTTATTTCAGCAATAAATTGGTAAATTTAATAATAAAATGATGTTGCCTAGAGTAAAGGGAAAGATTGGTAATGTGTACAAAAACTCATTCCCACCTATGTTTCTGAGTCTATATGTATATGGTGTGTTTATATGCACATACATTCATAGGAAAAGAAATGACTTTTTCTAACTAAAATTATCTTGGAAAACCACATCTTTCTAGAATGTATTATGTTTATGCTGGAAGAATATTTATAAATGAGGGTTAGTTATTATATTAATAATTTTCTCAGTAAGAGGAGGAATCTAGTTTAAAAGGTTGTGGAGGCTAAAAATGCTTTGTTAGTTATAAGACTGAGTTCTAAATAACTTGAAACAGATATCCTGACCACTATCCCCTCTATGTCTGATGGCACATAGTAGGTGTTTGCTTGCTGACTTGCTTTATCATTTTGGTCAGATCTTCTCAGTAGTACTCTGAAGACTGTTTTCTTGAGTAGACAAGATTCAGACCTATGAAAAAATTAAATTCTAAAATAAGGAAGCTTCAGAAATACAGTGCAGAGTTTAAATAGCTTGTAACCCCCTGCTTCATAAGTTGGTCCCGCCTGTTTCCTTTCCCTGTGTAAAGCAGTGCAACTGTGCTTCCACCAGCACATTAACGCCACTTGGTTTCATGTTAAAGGTTTGTGTTTGGAGTTAAACCTAAGTGAAGCAGTAAACCATACTCTCTATAAAGTCAGGCAAGATAAAATCTTAAATTCAGGAGGGTGGCAGGGAAATGTCTCAACAGGTTGAAACCAGTTTCTATGGACAAAATCACCCCAACGTCTGCTTCAGGCTCCCAATCTACGTGTTCATTCAGGGTCTAATCTACCTTCCCTGGGGTTTTTGAGGCTTTTTGGCCTTTATTGATGGGAATTTTCCCGGGGAAAGGACATAGGAATGGGGCTCAGCCTGATAGGGGTGTGAGGTCACTGTCATCAATCCAGGAATGTCCAGGAGAAAAGATAATGCCTTGCATTTTTCTTGTGGGAGAAATCTTGCCAATTCAGGCCCTGATCCTGACACTGTTAGGGTCTCATTGCTGAGGCTCAACACTTCAGAACCCAACCTTTTCTTTCCTTCCCAAGGAGGCTACATGCTAATGGTGCCCAGTTGCACCTTACACAATGTCTCTAATGGCTTTCTGGATCAGTTAGGTCTCTGTTTACTGTGATTGAAATCCTAAAACATACTGGCTGATGCAGAAAAATGGACCTTTTGGCTCTTATAACCTACAGAGCCAGAGTAGGGCTGATTTCTGGCTCAAGCAGTCTCTCCAGCTCAACTCAACTCTGCTGTGCTCTTTCTTTCATTGGCTTTATTCCTAGACAGGTTCTTCATTCATGAATGCAAAATGGGTGAGCAGCTTCAAATTTGACATCCTTTCACTTTTAGAACCAGGAGCCAACAATGATTTTCATTAAAATGTGTCATTGCATCTCATTGGCTTCAGTGGGGCCCCATACCCATCTCTAACTAATTAATGTCTGTAGGTCAGGGGAATGTAACAAACTGGCTGGCTTAAGACTGAGTCGCATGCTCCATTCCTTTAATTGGATTCCTGCCCAAAGCATATAACCTAGGATGTTGGAAGACGTGATGTCTGGAAATAATAAATCCAAACTTCAGGTAACCACACTAATAACTGAGCTTTTATATCATTATTATGGCTGAAAGTTCTATTGTGACCACCAGTGATTAATAATTTTCAGACAAGAATTTTTGCTTTATATGGATATCTAAAGAACGTAGAGAGATGCTGAGCATTCAACAATAAGAGTCAGTAATGTCCACTATAGTTTGGTATTCAAGTATTTTTGGTTTCCAGATATCCTCAGAAAGTATATAAAATATACTGATTGAAGGGGCATCCATAGGCAGCCTGGGTGTGTGGTCATAAAAGCATGTGGTTGAAGTGTTTGAATGCTTGAACATTTTATGAATGAAGGTCAATTTTGAAGCCAGAATTGGGCATTTTTGTTAGAAGATTAGCTAACCACTTTATCCTTTTGTGAAAGAATTTGACCTTTGGTTAAGCTCTGTTCTCCTGGAAACCTGAAAATGATAAAATGTCAGTAATATTTTTAGGCAACAATGCTATGGGGAAAAATGGCCCTTTGTTAGTAAAAATTACTACTGGAAAGTAGGAGAATTTCTCTGCTTTGGTCTCAACTGTGCTCTCTAAGAGGAGCTGTTTGTCCATTCTGCCTATGGCCCTAGCTTTGGGGGAATCTCTAAGTGGTCCCCTCCCTACCATCCATTATGTTATCTGGCTACATCTGCAGTGAGTGATGAGGGGCAAGCCCTTCTTAGTCTGGATTGAGATAACTATAAATTCTGAGAGGAAGCCATAGGTTGGATATTTTCTGAGTTCAGTGATTCGTATAACTGGGCATAACTTTTGTGGGAACCCTGGAAATTATGTCTATGAAATTGTTACAAAGATATGGGCTTCTATGAGGAATAATGCTTTTAAGGCTGGGTGCTCTTAAACTTGCCTATGTTCTGCTCATTGCTCTTGAGCTGTCACCTAGGGGCCAGGTAAAATAGCTCCTGGATACTGTGTGGGTTGCTGAACTGTTTGCTGCAAGACTCCTGCAGAAGAATAATGCCTGATGCTGCCTTGCTGGCAAACTCTCTGAGCAGACTGGTTGGCTATGATAGTCTTGTGTGTCTGAATGTTCACTTGGGCTCAAGAAGACCCATTGGTGGTATTGCAGACACATATGTAAAATGTAGCCCGAAACAAGGCTCAGATTCCTGATATCATGATGTGGCAGATAACTATATATTATGCCTGTTTCCTTTTCTTCCTGGGTACAAAGCTAGATTGTATTTCCCAGTCTCCTACAGTATGTGTGGCTATTTGACCAAATTTTAACCAATGGAATGTGGATGGAAGTGTAGAAAAGTACTTCCAGATCTGGCCCATAAAAACCCTCCCTGTGCCATCTCCATCTGCCCAATGACTGCCAAGGACTCTAAGGTTCTAGAGGAGGGCAAAATCTCAAGATAGAGTCCCTGAATCACCATATAGAAGGTCACCTGCAATCAGAACATCCATTTAGACTTCCAGTGAACAAGAAACACACCATTGTTATATTTATCCAGGGTATTTTGGAGGCTCACCTATGAAATCAGCTAGTACTTCCCCCAGCTAACAGTTGCTAACTAACATCTACTAGGCCTCAGATTCAGACATTTTAACATAATACACTAAGGGATGCAGGCTTGTCACATTTCCAGGAATAACTTCAGGGTTTTTTAAACCTTTAAAATGCAAACAGAAGATGTATGTTTACATCGTGAGCTGTTGATTTGGAAATAATACTCATTTACTCCTGATATGGTAAGAATTTGGGACACAACTCCTAATTGTAAGTAGGGGAAAATGGCCAGGAGGAAACATTTGTATAAATGTTGCTCTGTCTATAATAACACCACCAATTTCTGCCTTGCCAGTTCAGAATGGCAGAGAAAGGCTGCAAGTAGACTGTTGTACTAGAGATGAGAGAAGTTTCTACAGCCTTTTCTACAGCCTCCAGACTGAAACAGGGACTCAAGGGGATTCTAGCCCATTGTTGTTTACAGTCCTGTTTCCTGCCTAGACTGTGGATGGACAGCCAGTGGAAAATTAGTCCATGGAAAAAGGATTCTATGGTCAAATAAATTAGGGAAATACTACATAGTATATTCTCCCCATGAGGGATCTCAATGCATATAAGCAAATTAAAGACTCTGAGAAGCTCTGTAATAAGGAATCCTGTTTTTAACTCTGTAAGTTTTTAGTAAGTAACAATATATTATAATTTTATTATATGTTATTATATTTTATTAAATTATTTAATTTATATTTTTTAAATTGTTATAATTTTATTTATAATTAGATAATACATGTATAATAAACTACCCCCAAATCTGTTCAATACAGTAAAGGTTTATTTCTCACTCATTGAAGTTCCATGTGAGTCAGGGGGTGATTGGGAGAGCATGGCTATACCCCAGGTCATTGGGGCCAGAGACTCAGGCTCCATTCACAGTGTGGGGCTGTTATCTTCTAGGGCTTCAGAATTTTCCACTAGATTCTTTGCATCCAGCTAGCAGAGAGGGAAGTATGGGAAAGGTACACATGCTCCTAACTAACTTTAGAGATGTTTCTTTTTAGTTCCACTCACATTCCATTGGTGGGAACCAATTCTAAGGTCCACCTACAGGTAAGGGCACTGGGAATGTACCTGGAGGAAGAGGAGACACATGGATAGTGGTGAGCAGTCTGAGTAGCTGTCACAAGTTGTCCTGCTGATCCCTAAATATTGTTTTCTCCTTTTTGCCCTATGACAAGCATATTCAAACCCCGCAGAAGCTACCTAAATTCCCATCTAGTCATGACATTCAGCTGAAAATCCAGGAGTTTTTAGTGATACAGAGTTGTCTCTGTCAGAGGCAAAAAGGAAGACACATAGTGGTCCCTAACCCCAACCGTTCTGAAATCCTTCTCATCATTCAGGTCTGAAGCTTCCTGCCTCATTTCACTGATCTGGCCTTGATTCTCCTCTGCAGAAGAAATTCATTTATTCTTTGTTGTCCATGGCCCTGGCTCTGCACCCTGAAAGGATCTCCTGTCCATTATCTTCCTTGACCTCATCTGAAGTGAGTGGTAAGGAGTAAGCCCTCCTTGGTAGCAGATCTTACAAGCCATTTCCTAACCATCTTAGTCCAGGGTCCAGAATCTGGCTGGATGTACAAATGAGAGCCACAGAGCCTCCCCTGATTGGGGTGAGTGGGCTATTAATGACAGTAGTAATAAGACTTGACATTTCTATGATGCTGGTTTCCAAATGCTTTTATATACATTATTGTATGCAATCCTCAAAATAAACTCATGAGGTGGGGATGTTTAACAGTGAGAAAGGCCACTGGGAGGCCTAAAGTTAACTATTATAGGCCCATTCGCAAGGCAAGAAAACACTTTGTGACTTGCTTCTGTTTTTTGGGTCCCCCCACCTTTTTTTTTTTTTTTTACCTGATCTGAGCCATTTTTGGGGTTAGTTATTCAGCCATATCAGGTTGTTAAGAGTCTGACCTCAGATTTGATGAGCCACCATCCATCTCTTCCCAGTGAACAAAGACTTGCTTTTGGTAAAGGAGACTGACAAGGTTCTTCTCATTCTGAGAAACCATATTCAAATAGGAAATACCTGATTCTGCCCTGCTCTCTCCTCTTTATAGAACCATGGGGTTTCAGTTCTAGAAAGGCCAGTAATATTGTTCTAGATCCATGACTCATTCCATCTTCCTCAGAGACTGAAAGGTTCTTCAGAAGTGTCTTCATGGGTCACTTCAGAGCGGATGAGGTAGGGGGAGTAGGGGTTGAGAAAGGTTCATCAGTTTTGGTTCTGGGCTTATCACCCCTCAATCAGGGCAGCTTAGCTTTGGACTGTAGCATTAGAATAAAGCATTCAAGTACCAAGAAATCTTGAAAACCATGGTTATTAGTGAAATACATTATCTCTGCAGATGAAAAACTTGAAGTCCAGAGAGGTTAATTGGCCTGAATGCACATAGATGCTCACTGGAAAAACTGGCATTAACACTATGTTTCCTGAATCCCAGATAAGTGTTTGCTCTGGAGTGGTTGCCTGTTATTTCTCTTGGTATATAGCATGTGGTCTAAGATTAAGGATGGGAGTCAGGCTCTGCCCGTGACTGAAGCATGGGTAGCTTGGGCAGGCAACTTCGACCTCTTGCTCTTGGTCTCACAAGTACTCATTAGGTGAAACAGGAACAATTCTAGCTTCCCATCCAGGGCAGGGCTGTTCTGTGAATGGCTGATGATGCACACTGCTAGAATCCTGGCATCTCTCAGGCATTTTGTCAGCCCCTATTTACCAAGGCACTGCCTGAATTTCTTCTGCCATTCTGTCTCTTCATCCCCCATGCAGTTAGCCAAAAATGCCATTTACAATCTCAAGTTAGAGAGGACAACATAATTGTCTTGTTAGATTTTGGGCTTTTAGAATATTGTTCTTCTCCAGAGTTTGAGGATAGAGTGGAGGGAGGTCAGCTTGATTCTGTCTCAACCCATGGTCTAAGAGTATTAAATATGCAAAAAATGGCTGCTCTGTTCATATCTTCTCCTCCCCATACCCCTTCTCACCACATAATATGTGTTTATGCATAGGAATAGAAAAGAGTGATTACTTTAAATTTGCATTTCTTTCAACAATTGGGGAAATACCTTACTGTATCTTGTTTAAATGTGGCTTTTCAGGGGCACCTGGGTGTCCCAGTTGGTTGAGCGTCCAACTCTTGATTTTGACTCAGGTCATGATCCCAGGGCTGTGGGACTGAACCTCATGTTGGACTGTGTGGCCATGGAACCTGCTTAGGATTCTCTCTTTCTCTCCCTCTGCCCTCATCTCCTGCTTGCATATTCTCTCTCTTTCTAAAATTAAAAAATTTAAAAAAAATGTGACTTTTCACACAGTTCCAGCTTTTGTCGGGGGAGAGGTGCAAGTAATTTCCTGCTGTCTTATTGTCCTCAGGGAAGGAAAACAGAGCTCCAATATTTGGGGTGTCAGTGACTGTGGAGGTTGGTTACTTGTTCCAACCACCAGGTTTGTTCCCAAAAAAGATTTGCATTTTGCCTGTGAGCAGCAGAGGTCCTCTGCAGGCCAAGGGATTGGGCCCTAGAATTGAGAGTGATGTGTTATGCCCCATAGATCATCCTTGCATGTGCCTGTCAATGCTCAACTGAGAGCTGGGGCTGTACTACATTAAGAAGGTCCTGAGGGTTGGTTTCCATCAGGGGAAATGACCAGGGCAGAGTTCATTGGTGGGAGTTTGCTCATATTTTGAGAATTAAAACTTATTTATTTCAGAGTTAGAGTCACTTTCTCAGCTGTTTATATTCCATTTTTCATTTTTTTCCTGCTCCCTGCTTTGTTCTTTCAGTTTTTGACAAGTGAACAAAAATTCTTTTTAATAACTTTTAAAAAGATGTATCATGCTGTCCAGAGAGGAATAAGTGATCAAACTGCCTAACAGAGAAACACTGTGCATTTGTTTTTATTTGCTCAGTATTAAATCTATATCTCCCCCAACCTCATTCTTTTCTAAATGTGTAACAACAAAGTAGGAGATAATTTTTATTTTTTTCCAATGTGCCTTCAGGGAAATCCCTTTTAAATCTATGGATTTTAGTCCAATGAGGGATCCTCTCCCTTTAGTCTACATTTTGCATATCGTCTGTTTCTTACAGGGCTTCCGTATTGTCTCAGGCTCCACTGGAAATGCAGCAAGGATTCCTAGCACATCCCAGTTGCCATAGCAACAGCAGTCTTTCCCATAATGAGCTGCATCATCTGAACTGATGTCACAGCATCATGCAGCAGGTCAAACAAGGCATCTCCTAGTATTGCATCCTACAGATGTGCTGTAAACATCAAAAGGAGACGGTGGGAGCGGGAGATGGTAAGTGTTGAATGTCCGGGCCTTAATTGCACGGCTGTTTTGTTGGTTAGTGGGTGTCTGCTAAGGCGGAGATGGGGGGATGTTGTCTGCTTAAAATGGACTAGGGAAAGAGGAGCTGTTTTACCTAAATCTGTTTTTCAGGCTGCTGGGTTAAGACAAAGGCCTGTAAGAGTCATACAGGAATCATAGTACATAGAATTATCCTTGCTCCATTTCTGCCTCTTATTTTTGGTGTTCTCATAGAATTTTTCATAAGCATAAGATAATTTTCTATTGCAAAATCCCAAATAGGCTCTGAAATGAGCAGTTCACAGCATTTCAGCATTGTGAAGATATATATTTCTTTTATTTGTTGGGCAGAGCTAATTGGTCCCCTATTTGCTCTTGTGATTTTTGAAATATTTAGTGATTTACAGTATGAAATTTAGTATCTACCTTGGTTGGGTTTCAGTTTCTTCATGGCAAGGAGCGAATGCTGAATAAGCATTTGACATAACCCTGATGTGAAAGGGGATTTCTTGCCTGTTCACGACGGAATTTATTAAAAGCATGAAGACCCAAACCAAATGAAATTACTTGAGCCTTTTGATTTATATGGTCGTCCTTCAACCCACGTCCTTCATAGTTAGTTGAAAGCCTGCCATGATATTTTTCCATCTCCAGACAGTCTCTAAAATAGCTGGAGTTGTTTGCAGGCGGACTTGTAACAAGTCTGTTCTCTGCGGCAGTTGCAATGAAGGGTAATGCTGAAGAGAGCCTCTGGAAGTGCCAGTGGGTGCTGCTGTTAACTTTAGCCAGAATCTGTTAAGACAAATAAATAGCAGAGTTCCCAGGGACTGTGGTGAATACAGATCTCTGGGCTCAGTCATAACCTCAACTTAATTCTAAACTACAGTAAACATATACCATGTTCATTTCAACTCTTAGCTATGTCTTTAGGCATCTTCGTTGCCTATATATATATATCCCTCCCCCCCCCCAAAAAAAAAAAAAAACAAACTGTAGTCTGACAGTACCAGTTAAGGAGTAGTGTGTTGCCTTTTGTTTTGGGAAATGAAATGGATTTTTCTGGTGCAGCTGATTGCTACGAAGACAGAGAAAGGAGGAGGCACATGTCAGTTCAGTTGATCAATATGTCCACTTGGAATCAGGGAGTGGTCTTTTGGCTCGGTGCTGCTGAGTTGATAGTTTTTATTTGAAAAGTCTTAAAGGAAAAAATGGCAACCCCCAAGTTGCCCTTCTTTTAGGCTGTTTATTGAGCCTAAAAGAGATGTATCCTAGGAAGCAGCAAAAGCAGTATCTCTAGTGAGCTTGGAGTGATTCTTTCTTTCTTTTTTTTCCTCACAGTCGATCATATTGGTCCCATTAGGCACTAGCTGGAATAAGAGATCTTAGATTTTAATTAGTTTGTTTATACATATCACATACATACTACTCTCCATCCTTTAAGCTTATATGGCTGACATGCAGCTCTATGGGATGGGAGAGGTCAGCTCAGCCTGGCTTTATTGCAAGCACTTAGGAGCACGAATTGTTCATTGCCTGCTTTTTTGTTGTATAATGCAAACAGAAAGCTTTGCTGGGACTGCTGGGTATGAACGCAGCTAAGTCAGAAGCTGTAAGGTGACAGGGAGGAGTCCTAGATGGAGATGGGGGAAGGGAAAGTGTATCTAGTTGCTGGATTATGAGTCTGGAGAAAATCACCCAGTGCCCATTAGAATTCTTTTAAAGTATTATTTCCAAGGAAAAGCAAGGAAGAAAGACTTGTTTGGTAACATGAATTGTTAGGAGTAAAAATAACCAAAGCCAGCATTTTAATGAGTTTTCTATTTGCTTAATTTTTGTTTCTTTTGTCTAACAGTGTGTTCAGCTGCTTCATCATGGGTGATTTGTACAATTACTGGAAGTCACAGAAGCCAGATTCCTTAAGGGCAGTGTTAGAAAAAGTGGAGTCATGCTTTGAGGGTGGGGAAGGCGCTGGTGGGTGTGGGCTGACGCAGTTATCTGGTAGAATATTCTCTCCTTTCAGAGGAACCTGTGACCCCCCCCCCCCTCCACCCCACCCTCCCCTGTTCCTGCAAGTATTCAAAATGCAGTTACAGTTCTCCAACTTTATGCTTTTGTGCTCTTTTTGCTCCAGGAGAACAAAGCCCTAGTAATGGGAGCTGTCATCCTGATCCTCAGTTTCTTTGCAGAAGGCCACAGCCTTCTGTGCTGCTCTCTGATTAGCTGCGTGTCTTAATTACTGGCTAAGGCTATTTCAGTTGCCTTAGTTTTAATATATCCCCAAGGGGTGGATGGTGTGTGTGTGTGTGTGTGTGTGTGTGTGTGTGTGTGTGTGTGTGTATGGGGGAGGGGAGAGATTGCTCTATGGCTGCATTTAGTGGTGTTTCACTGAAACTTTCTAGAATTGAAAGAATTTTGTTTCACAGTGATGAATGAAAGGTCATAAAGACCATGTTTACTATGTGGCCAAGTTTCCACCATGGAAACCTCACAAGAAGCTAACCTTCTCCGTGCTTTTGGTTATGGCCTTTCTTTCCCCCCTAAATTATAAAGTTGCAAATAAGTTAATTATTTATGGGAGTGATAGAAATAGTAACCAAAATAACAATTCTCATAATGTTCTCATTATGTATCCAGCACTGGACCTAACATTATATATATCTCATTTAGCCCTTATAATGACATTATGAGATAGAGAATAATAATTGCATTTTTAGGTTTGGGTGGTGGTATTCATGTTTTGCAGAAACCAAGTCTTAGCCAGGTTAACAGAGTTGGCTAAGTTAATGAGTGATTGGGTGAGGATTCCAAACCAATGTGATTTGACTGTGATACCCACAGAAATTTTGGTTTTGTGACATCTTAACTGTGTGTACCATACAGATCAGTCATCTTTACTCTATAATACTTATCTTACCCTTCTCATTCTAATTGGAAAATCAGATTTCACATTTTCACACATAGAATGAAATTCCATTTATGACACTAAGTTCAATTTTACTGCACAGAAGAGCTTAAATTTTGGTGAGATCTTTATCTGATCCTAGAGATTGAACGAATGCAGAATTGAGGCTTAGAACTTTTGCCAGTACCCTGGCTCAACATATATTTCTAGTAGGATCTATATATCGGAAATGCTAGATGAATGACTATGGGCATGATGGAATTGCACTAAAGGCAGGTCTTATCTAGGTCAATAATGAATCAAGTTTGTTGATTTTGTCTCATCAGCTACATAAATAGTGCTCAGCTAACTTTAAGACAGTTGCATTCCCTGGTAACACCAGACAAGGAATAGAAGAGGAAACTTCTCTCACAGCCAGAAGGTGTACTCCAAATCTATCTCTTGGGTCAAGAAGATAAAAAGAATTTTTTTGCTGAGTGTATCAGTGGCTGAATCCAAATGCTTCCTATCTCTGACAAAGTACCAGAATGATGGTATTGTGCAACATCCTGGAAGCCTTGTGTTTGAGGAGAACTGATACAGTCATCTCTGCATCATCTTGCCCATCCCCAGCTATGCAGCATCATTAGTGGGCTCTAAGGGCTGTTCTTTGTTTGACTGTGGGGCTAATGCATACATGACAGCACATTGATATTGATTCTGGTATGGTGAATACTTAGAGATATCATTCCACGGAGCTCATTAGCCTTTTCTAGGTTCTGGGAAGACGTTAACCTTTGTCCCAGCTTGCTCCAAGGAAGTCCATGCTTGTGTCTGCCTGAGCTACAGAAATGAGAGGCTGACATGAAAGCAATAGAGTTAGTAGGTACAGTGACTGCATGAGTTAGATTCTAACTAGGGAATAAAAAGGTCAGTGGAATTTAGGGAAGTCTGTAGTCCTGCTACATGTGTCTGATTTCCTCCTATTCCTAATCCTAGAATCAGTGAATTATAATTTGTTTTGATCCTATGGATTCAGTTCAATTCAAGTATTTATTGAGTATCTACTATGTGCCAGGCAATGTGAGGGAACATAGGAGTAAACAAGACAGATGCAAATCTCTCCCCCCATTATATTCTAGAGGGGTAGACAAAAATAAACAGGTAAATTTATACTGGAATAATTTATTCTCTCTGATACTATAATACTATTTCTATTTAGTTACGTTCCACTTGGTAATAGATATCATATATATATCTATATATATGATATATATAAGATATAAGATATATATAAGATATATATATCTATATATATATAAGATATATATATCAATATATATCTAATAAGATATATATATATCTAATATAAGATATATATATATCTAAGATATATATATCTAATAACATAATAGATATTATTTCTGCACATATGTATAGGTGCCTATGCATGTGTGATGTACATGTGGAGGTAAAGTCACTGCATCAAATTATAGCCTTGTTATCTTTCTGCTTAGGTTTGGATTAGAATTTTGCTAGGTATAAACAAAGCTTGCATGGCAGTTATCATTCTGTTGGTATATGAGCTGTTCTGGAAGGTATAATAGTCATCAACCACAAAGTACATATCCATCTCAATTGACTTCAACCTGACATATGGAAATATGAAATATATATGACAGATCAGTTAAGGAGAGATTTTTTTGTCACTTTTATAAAAGATATTTCTCACTTTTAAAAACTATCCTGAGAGCCTTCTAAATTGATTGTTTTATCCAGTGAGCCAGTGGAGGTATATGCCACATGGGCACAAGTTCAGTCACCTCCAGCCATGAGCAGCCTGTCCATTCCTCCTAGTATGCCTTACAAATATCACTTTGAATGAGAGACATTTCTTTAAGTGATTATATTAACTAAAGCATTTAAAACTGTGATTGTATTTTCATAAACTTTCCTGAAAGTTTTCAGGTGCATGTTCATACATATGTAAGTTGTGTCTGACTTGTGACAATCAATCACTTGCAGATTATTTTCCTTTGATGGCAATTGCATATACCCAACTCTGTAAATGGGCCATGAGTGGGAAGGCATTTTGGGGGAATATCACTTTTTATAGGACTTTGGCCACAGCAACAGACTTTTAGGTATTTTGAATTAATAAGGCAAAAGATATTTTTCTCTATAAGCACATCCCTATCAGCAGGTGAATCCCCCAGCTGGTTTTGAGACTTGGTGAGGACAGAGGAGAGACTTTGTTTCCCTTGTAAGCCACCAGTGATGTTTTTATCTGTTTTTCAGCTAAAGGGCATGTTTCAAATTCTTCCAGGCATTTTGCAGCTGGGTGCTTTGAGTCACAAAGAGAAATGGGGAGAGATTGTAGAATCTCTAGAACATGGTCTCAAGCAGGACAATTCATGAGCCAAACTTGGCCTGCAGGCCTCCAGGGCGGGCTTCATGTGCTTGTAGCCCATGTAGTCACATAGGGCCCGTGCTAAGAAGAGTCCTCACTTGATTTAATGTTCTGCAGTCACCATCGTGAAATTCATAAGAATAATTTTGAGCAGGGGGTTCTGCATTTTCATTTTATACTGGACCCTGCAAGTTATTTGGCAGTCCTGTATGGCCATTTTGATATAAAAAATTGACACTCAAATTTAAGTTCCAGATTTCTCTTTAAGAATTAGATGATGTGTCTCATTTGGCAAGAGTTGACTTAGCAGTACTCTCCAATTCATCATGGTCTCCCATCAGTCCCCTCCATTACCCCCAACTGCTACTGCCTGAGTCCTGTAGATACTTGAGTTTGAGACCTCTGCTCTGGAACAATTCAAACAGAAATTGTAGAGCTTAAAATAACTGAAGTACCATTGTCAAAACAACCCAGAGCAAAGACTCCATATGTGGTAATTTAAAGGCATCCATGGTAATTCAGTGCCATGCACAGTAATTCAGTGGCATTTCTTTTATAGGCAGTGGGGGACATGTTACATTATACCTGAAGATATTTGGTAGGTCAGGCCTATTTGTCATTACCATTGCTTTCAGGGGAGAAATCGGATCTTTGCAAAGCAAGCTAATGAACCATCCTGTGGGTTCATTGTTTATATTTATTCTCCCACTCTTTGTTTACTCCTTGATTACTTTTATCACCTTTTTTGTTTAACTCTCATTTAAATTACACAACATTTTTATGCTGGCTGGATATTTTTTCAGCATTATCTTTTTTTACTTTTTTTTTAATATTCTCTCTCTCCAGGAAACTGGGGACCTAAAATTTGAGGTTATACTACTACAGAAAGAGTTCACATTTTTTTTTTAATTAAAAGGGGAATTATAGTCAATATTTATAATGAACCCTTCCCTAGCAAGGCCGTCCCAGCCATGCTGATGTTTGTAAGTCTGGATCTACCATGACTATTTATAATAATGAGATATTGGTAATGGACTCCTGGACCTTATAGTATGTGAAACACTCTGACCCATCATGTTACAGTGAGAAGAAGCTATATTAATCTACAGATGTACAGAGAATTGTTAGAGAATTAATATGAATAATGGCACTTGCTGCACAGGAAAAAGATAACTTTTTTTTTTGGTTGGTTTTGACTGGATGAGAGTAAACAAGGACCTGACAAATATTTGAGGGGCTCTTGTCATTTCTTAGAGAACTAAGGGGGCGTTGGAGTTTTCTCTAAGGATCAAGCACCAAGGACTCATGGCCTTTCTGTGTACTTGGTAAAGATCCTAATGCCCACTGTGGCCACCATTGTACAAGCTGTAAAACCAGCTGTGTTAGATAATTTCACTAGTCAGCCATCAACAAATGTGTCAGCTATCTACCATGTACAAGATCATGTGCTGAAGGAACAAACACTTTACAAATTAGGACAACCAAAAGCATGTGCATGTATATTACCTGGAGAGCTTGTCATAGATTTAACATCCTGTTGCTTGGGCTGTGCTTGCAGACAGTGTGGACTAGTTCTCTTTTTCTAGAGGTTTTCTGAGATGGAGCTCTAGGTATATCTGAAGCTACCCTCTCATCTTTCGTTCTTTTCATTCAATTCCTTGATTTAAATATTTTTCCTGAAATAACTCTTTACTTTGGTCCCCTCACAATCATTGTTTCACACCCCTCTCAGCTCTTTCAATTCTTAGAGTTCATAGTTTGTTTCTACCCCACCAGTCTCTTACTTACTCCTGTTACCTTCTGGCATAGCTCTGGACCCACCATGATTCTCTCCTCCAGCAGCCCTCCAGTCTCCCCAGCCACAGTTTGTTCTCATTACATTAGCATAAAAATAGCCCATCTAAAACAAGTAACACTGGTGCTCCCCTAGTGAAGTAATCTGCTTACATTTAGCTTTAGTAGTTAATTCAAATATCACACTGTATTTAACTTGTTTTGTTTTTTTTTTTGCATGCATGTGTGTATGTGTGTGTGTGTGAAGTAAAAGAGAATGACTCTTTTTAAGATTTTTTAAAAGTTTATTTATTTATTTTGATGGGGGGGAGGGGCAGAGAGCAACAGGTGGGTAGAGGGAGAGAAAATCCCAAGCAGGCTCCCACTGCCAGTGCAGAGACTGACACAGGGTTTGAACCCACAAACCTCAAGATCATGACCTGAGTCAAAATTAGAGTCAGACGCTTAACTGACTGAGCCACCCAGGCACCCCAAAAGGGAATGACTTTTTAACATTTATTTTGGTCACTCATGCAGGCAGCCTGAGTGGGATTAACTAGAAATATTCAGAATAGCAGGACCTTAGGCAAAAATAAAAGCAGGTATACAAATGTAGTTAAAAAATTTGTCCTTTAGTGTTGTTATTACATTACGTTTTCAATTAAAAATAAATAAACATAAGAAGGAGGGTGTGGTGAGAAGGTGGGCAATGCAGCAAGGCACCACAGCAGTGTATCTTTCTTCAGCTTCAACTAGGTGTGGCATTCAGCTTCTAGAATACCATAGGGGAAAACCTGTCTCAGAAGAGCAGCTGCTTGAAGAGAAAGGACAGATTTGAAAAGAAAGGCAAGAAATAAAAACAACCTCTAAAACTATCTCAGAGAACTAACGATTGCTTTGAGAACTAATAAAGAATTAGACTGGTGAATTAAGATATTATGGTTTTCACTAATTTAGCAATAAATAATTGATGCATGATTTGTAAACATGTGAATTTTAACCAATTAAACTGAAAAGGAATAGGCTAAGAGGCAGAGGACAAAGAAAAAGGTAACATAACCAGCTTAAGAAGAGACATGTTTCACCAGGATATTTTTTACTCAGAGAGTTTTTCCTTTTGTTCTTTGCTCTGGTTAATATTATTAGGTTTATTTGTTGTGAAGGTGAATAAGCCCACATGTTTTGTTTTAATTTTGGTGGAGGAGGGGCAGGGGAAGAGGGAGAGAAAGACTCTTAAGCAGGCTCCACACCTAGCTTGGAGCTGGATGCAGGGCTTGATCCCATGACAGTGAGATAATGACCTGAGCCAAAATCAAGAGTCAGATGCTAGACTGAGCCATCTAGGTGCCAAGTTTTATTTATTTTTTTATTCTTCTTCAAGAAAATAACAAGAATCATGATCTTTGTCATGTTGTTTTTCTCTGGTTCTTAGATGTAAGATCTTAACGCCATCCTTGTATAATTACCATGTATGATTAAAAACCTAAACAAGAAGTAGTAAATGAGTGGGGTCAACAAGCTTGAGGACAAAACGAAATGTTCCTTTTTAAAGACAGTCTAAAACTTCAGATGGTGATGGAAATGTTGTATTACCAAACCTAAAGTGATTTTTTTACAATAATTTGCACCAAATGAGGGCTTCCATTTTGGGTTTTAGAATCCTAAAATCCAATAATTTACACAAATGTATATATGCTGATATTCTCTATGCAGGAGATTTGTGGTAGGGGAGGCTCCCTTCTTGAATCACTCCATCTTCTGACACCCTAAACAGAGCTTGGAAGGGTAAATTTTGGAGCTAGGTGTATTTACCTTTGAATCTCAGCTCTAACATAAAATTATTATTATTATTATTATTATTATTATTATTATTATTAAATATTATTTATTTTGCAGAAGAACATGTGGGGGAGGGGAAGGGAAAGGGGACAGAGGATCTGAAGAGGACTCTGCACTGACAGGCTGACAGCAGTGAGCCTGACACAGGGCTTGAACTCACAAACTGTGAGATCATGACCTGAGCTGAAGTTGGACGCTCAGCTGACTGAGCCACCCAGGTGCCCCTCTAACATATAATTATTAAATCTTTGATTTTGAGTTTCCTAGAGTGTCATTTTCCCCACATATAAAATGAGGAGAATATCCATTTTACAGGTTGAAAATACATTTTTATGTAATCTTATTGGCACAAAGCATTGATAAATGAGTTATTGTTATTATTATTTTTTAAGTAGGCTCCACTCCCAGCATAGAGCCCAGAGCAGGGCTTGGACTGGCAAACCTAAGGTTAAGACCTGAGCTGAGATCGAGAATCAGATGCTTAACCAACTGAGCCACCTAGGCACCCCAAATGAATTATTATTATTTTACTTCTCTGAAGTAGTGGGATAAGATTACTATTCTCGCAAGAAGAAATTTAATTTCTCAACTCCAATCCCTAAACCAAGGAAATAATTTTCAAAGCTTTCATTAATGTAGAGAAAATCCCTTTAATATATTTTAAATGGTTATACTGTGCTGGGCACATGTATTAGTTCACTTAATTTCCTTTCCCTGCTTAATTTTTCTCCATAGCACTTATCGCCATCTGCAAACTATACATTTTTCTCATTGCCTTAGTATGAAGCAAACTGCACAAGGGCAGAGATTTTTTTGTCTGTTTTGTTCATTGATGTTTCATTAGCTCCTAGAATAATGCCTGGCATATGGTAGATGCTCAATAAATATTTGTTGCAAGAATGAATGAATCTATATAACCCTATGAGGGAGGCAATATGATTATATTCAATATGTAGTAAATGGGTTCTCTTTTGCAGTGATGCTTTTCAAGTTTCTAAGCATCCTTGAGTGGCTCTTATTATTTCAGATGGCATGCCAGGAAGCCCTCGTGGTTGATGGGTAGGCCATCATGCACCATCCAGTTATTCTAAATTATTCCATTGAAAGCAGGCATATTGCCTAGGCAGTTCTGATGGGCTCTTACTCTTTACAGGGTTTCTGTAAAATACCTGGGGTTTCACAGGTCATTTGAAAGATACACTGATACTTTTATTGGTTGTCTCTTTCTTTCTATCTCTTTAGTGAACTTGAGTCTCCTTCAGAAACAGTTATTTATTCTTCTTTCAACCATGAATCCTTAGGTGTAAATCTCAGATTGATGAATTGGTGGTTATTGAAAGAATCTCCAGGGAAAGGACAAGATAGGGGGAATGATAAGCTATGACAGTCAATCCTTCCCTTTTGCTATTTAAAATACTCTAATGGGAAGTAAAGCAAAGCACAGGCACACAGCAATACAGTTGTTTATCCAGAAGAACATACAGCTTCATAAATGAAGGTAGTAATTAGGATAGCTGATTTCCGCCATTTATGTTGAATTAGAGGCAAACTGTGTTTTAGCAGTGGATACTGATAGCTGGATTTTGTACCAAAGACATATTCTAAATGTCATGCTTTTGAACTGAGTATTTATTTCTCAGAGAGCAGGTGTGAAATTTTTTTTCTTGAAATTCAAGCCATTTTGACAGCATCCTATTTTTAGAATGCCTTTCTCTGTAAAAGGGCAAAACAATATCCAAAAGTAATTAGAAAAACATCCTGGGAGAGGGCTGTGTTCTGGTTATACCATAATAATAACAGGCTGAATAAGAAAATGTAATGCTGTTGAATTTTAAAACTCATAGTGTTTTTATTTTATGGTTATGAAACATATTTAAGATGCCTACTTTAGCAGCCTCATCATGCTGCAGGATAAAAGTTATGCCTCATGAGGGGCGCCTGGGTGGCGCAGTCGGTTAAGCGTCCGACTTCAGCCAGGTCACGATCTCGCGGTCCGTGAGTTCGAGCCCCGCGTCAGGCTCTGGGCTGATGGCTCGGAGCCTGGAGCCTGTTTCCGATTCTGTGTCTCCCTCTCTCTCTGCCCCTCCCCGGTTCATGCTCTGTCTCTCTCTGTCCCAAAAATAAATAAAAAAAAGTTGAAAAAAAAAAAAAAAAGTTATGCCTCATGAAAATTTTCTTACATCTGCAGTACATGCCATGGCCAGTTGAAACACACAAGGACATTATTGTGTTCAAATAGAATGTTATTCTGATCTATTTAATTTAAAGTATTAAAATTTTTTTTAAAATGTTTATTTATCTTAGAGAGAGAGGGAGAAACAGAATGTGAGCAGGGGAGGGTCAGAGAGAGAGGGAGACACAGAATCTGAAGCAGGCTCCAGGCTCTGAGCTATCAGCACAGAGCTGGATGTGGGGCTCGAACCCACAAACCGTGAGATCATGACCTGAGCTGAAGTTGGACACTTAACCGACTGAGCTGCTACCCAGGTGTTCCTATTCTGGTCTATTTTAAAGAGCCCTGGACTGGAAGTAAGGAACCTGAGTTTTAGTATCTGCTGAACATTAGTTTCCTGTACAAAAAATCCAAAGGATTAAATTTATTTATTTATTTACTTTTAAAATTTTATTTCACTTATTATTATTATTTTTAATAATTTATTGTCAAATTAGCCAACATACAGTGTAGACAGTGTAGTCTTGGCTCCGGGATTAGATTCCCATGATTTAACACTTACATTCAACAGCCAGTGCTCATCTCAACAAGAGCCCTCCTCAATGCCCATCACCCATTTTCCCCACCCCCCCAACCCCATCAACCCTTAGTTTGTTCTCTGTATTTAAAAGTCTCTTATGGTTTGCCTCCCTCTCTGTTTGTAGCTTATTTTTCCTTCCCTTCCCCCATGGTCTTCTGTTAAGTTTCTCAAGTTCCACATATTAGTGAAAACATATGATACCTGTCTTTTTCTGACTGACTTACCTCACTTAGCATAATACCCTCCAGTTCCATCCACCTTGTTGCAAATGGCAAGATTTCATTTTTTTACATAGCTGAGTAATATTCCATTATATATATATATATATATATATATATATATATATATACATACATACACACACACACACACACACACACACACCACATCTTCCTTATCCATTTATCAGTTGATGGACATTTGGGCTCTTTCCATAATTTGGCTATAGTTGATAGCACAGAAGGATTATATTTAAATGATTTTTTGTTTCCTTGTAGCTCTAATATTTTATGCCTCAGTTATAGGGTTTTCCATATCTTTTGATTGTTCAGTCTTTTGAGTTTTTCCAAAACAATGTTCCATAGAACATTTTAAATTTTCTTAGTGCCTTCACGTAGATTAAAACATACTTTAATTTATACACCATTTAAATTTCACACTTGTGTGTTTCATTAGGCTTGTGTTTCATAGTAGTCTTTGTGGTTAACCTATAGTCAATGTCTAAGTTAGTACTTACATCAGCAAATTATTGTTTTTCACAATAATTTTTAGTTGTAAACCCTTTTAACAGTCCTTATTTTGCAAATTCATGTATTTTATATTTGTTATTTCTCTTTTTAGCCATAATATGTATTTTCTGTTAATGAGGTGAGTGAAATATTTGGTTCTCTTTTACCCTTCCTGCTTGATGTAGAATCTTTTTAGAAAGTCACACTGCTTTTCTAGACATTTAAAAAAATAACAGTGTATGTACTTTTTAAAGGTCAAATTACATGAAATTTCCATTTCTGTAGGTCAAAAATGGCCAAACATTGGCAGTTTCATGTGGTTCAACGCACCAATTTGTTAATTACCATAGCAGTGTTAACCATTACTATTTTTATAATTCAGTGATGAAAGTTAGGCCTTAAATGAGTAAGTGAAGTAATGCAAAGAGCACTCAAGGGCTTTGGTGAAAGACCGATCTGATATTGAATTCTGCTTTTTGCTACTAACAGTGTTCCTTGGGCAAGTTGCTCAACCTTGCTGAGCCTCAGTTTGTTTGTCTGTAAAATGGAAATGCTGACACCTGCCTCACAAGCTTGCTGAGAAGAATGCCCATGACTCCCAGAACGGTCCCTGCTTCATGCTCTCACTTAGTAATTGGTCATGATATTGTTACTAGTAACCATTGTATTACTCCCTCAACCATAAATGTCTAAATGTTCAGCTACTAAGACAAACAAGTGGACCTAAATTGACTAAATGAGAAATGGTTACAAGGGGAAGATCTCTGGGAAAAAGAGTCCTATCCTCTAGGACAGAACAGGCTTTTGACAAGGTTACTAAGGGACATTTGGGGGAGGACAGGAAGACTGCCTGTCATGTCATCCTCAAATAACTGTCTCTGGAGTAGTAATTCTATAATTTACTTAGCATCTGCCAATTTACTTCAACTATTTTACTATATATATTTAAGTTTATTTATTTATTTTGAGAGAGAGAGAGAGAGAGAGAGAGAGAGAATCCCAAGCAGGCTCTGTGCTGTCAGTGTGCTGCTAGACATGGGGCTTGATCCCATGACATTGGGATCATGACCTGAGCTGAAACCAAGGGTCAGAGGCTTAACTGACTGAGCCACCCAGACACACCTATATTTTGTTTTTTGAGAGGAGCACTAATAAACTGCTCTTATGAAAACTATGGACTATACTACATTGTATGTAAATGCAGCAAATAAATTTTACATTTTATTCTGTAAAATTGTTTGAGCTAAAAAAGTCATAGAGATTAAATGTTCACAAGTGTTCTGTATGTTTAATGCCTACTACCTGAACAAGTGTAATGTTTTATTTGGTCTAAAATGATTCCCATGAGACCATGGGTCTGGTTCTAGACTGGAAGGGACAAATCTTTAACCCTCCATCTTTTCTTTAGAGGGTCCTGTGCTGGTTGATGCCTTCTCCTATAGCTATGTGTGTCTCATGAATTCAGATTTCTAGGCTCTGGTTATTTTTTTCTGAGATTCAGACTTCTATTTCTCCTGCCTTCTGTATGTCTTCTGGATCTTCCATGAGTACTTTCACTCTGCATGCTGAAAATGATCTCACCCTCTTCCCTATTCCAAATTTGTTCCTCTTTCTGAACTCCCTGTCTAGAATAAAGCCTTGCCTTCAGTCCCCTCCCTCAGGGTAGAGACTGGGCATCATTCACAGCCGTTTGTTCCTTCTTTCTTCTCCCAGACCCAAGTCTGCTGAATCACCAAGTCCTGTACAGTTTCTAATTCTCCAGGATTGGGTGAAGATGAGCTTAGGGGATCCCCAAATAATTTTTTATTATGTTATAGGTTTAGGGCCTGCTCCCTGACCTCCTGGCTTTCCCTTTTCTAAACCACAGCCCTCATATTATTAGACATTCTGTCATGGAAGCCCCTTCCATCCGCATGATCTTTCTAGCTGTGCTCTGAACCTTTTGAGCTCTATTAAAACCTGTGTCCAGGGCAACCTCAGGTGTTCAGTATGGCTAGTGTGCTGTGGTGAAACGGGGGAGAAAATGCAGTGTGAACACTGGATAGGGACTCTACGAACAGAGATGTGTTATCCTATATGGAAAGAGTTTGGGAATCTTTTTTTTTTTCACTTTGAAATAAAAGTTTATCTGATCAGAGCATTCCAAAAATTGATAAATAAAGTTACTACATCCCGACTCAGAATAACATACTGCTGACTTCAGCACTAGAATGTATTTCTTTTTTGCAGGCATGATTCTCATTTGTCTTTTGAATTAATTCCAATGGACAGGAGCCAGTTTTAGCTCTGTGGCCCACAACACTGGCATTGTTTACAATAATGTTCACAAGAGAACAAAGCGGCAACTTTTCTCCCCCCCACCCTTGAAGGATTCAGACAACTGGTTCCCATGAGGAAGGCAAGTGGCATGTTGGTGAGCTTGGTTTGGGGTCAGTTAGATCTTGAGTTCAAATCCTAGTTTCATACTACAAGCTCTGTGCCTAGGGAAAGTTTCCTAGCCTTTCTGGGCTCTGCTTTTCTTGATAGTACCACCTTGTCAAGTGTTATATAGTTTAGACATGTGTGTAAAGCACCTCGCACAGTGCCTAGGATACAGGAAATTCTCAGGAGTGGTAAGTAGAGGCTGGGGCTATTCATAATGTAAAGGGAGGAGGACTATCTGGTGAGCAGCCTCGCCTTTTTTTTTTTTAGGAGAATTTATGTTCCTATCCCAGACCTCTGGGATTTCAGTGATCAAGTAAGTCTTGTACCAGCATCTTGTCCAACTACCGTGTTTCTCCCCTAGATTGGGTAGGTACAACCACATAACATGACCAATATTTATATATCAAATTTTATTTACCTTACGCTTCCTTTAATTTGTGGAAAATGTTTCTGTAGAAACACATTTTGGGGCCCAGTGGATAATAAAACTTACCATTAAAACTCATAATCTTTTGAAAATGTGAATTTACATCTCTAATACAGATTCACTTCACACAATCTGTTACACACTTGGTATTAAAATACTCTATACAGTTGACTTCACATTTCCCCCACAGATGTTGAATATACAAGCAGACACAGGAGTTATATATTCTTCCTCAGGGAAAAATTTACCTAGAGGGATTTTCTCAGTACAGGTAAAGCTTTGCCTTGGAAATGATTATGTGATTTAACAATGAAGGGTTAATATTCCTTACAGTGTCAGCTCTGGTATAGCCTGGAGCCTCTCCTCTTGAAATGCCTCCTCACTGAGTTTCAGATATGTCTGGGTATGTACACTGAATGTCTGCCCTATGTCTGTGATGAGTTGATGCTTTGTCCCATCAATAAACAGAGTGTATTGGCACCAAGGTCAGAAGAGAAGTCTTTTGGAAGAGAATTCATCCTAAGACAGGAGGAGTTAGCTACAATGAGCTTTAATCACCAGAGGGTGGATTGATTCTGAGCCCAGTTTGATGTGGGTCATGAGGTATCCTCTCCCGGTAGGTCACTCCCTGGACTCAGGGCTGAGTCCTATAAAAAGCCAAGGAGGAGCAAGTGGGCTGTACAGAAATGCATTTCACTAGAGAATGCGTACCTCATTTGAGCACAAGATGGCTGCTCCGCCTTCAGCAAAATATATCGTGCAAGAGGGAGAAAGTCATGCTCTTCTCTTTCCATGGATTCTAACTGGAGGTTTCCAAATTCTATTGATTGACATCCTTATCTGTTAAAAATACCTAAGCCCTCTCATATTAATATATTATATGTTTTATGAAACATACACAAAAGTGAAACTTAAAACAGATGAAATAAGAATTGAACAGAAACCCTTAATGTTTTCTTCACACTCCTGAAGGTTTGCCTTGTGTCTTCCATGGAGTGAGCCACTACCTTGCAGACCACTGCTCTAGAGCATCAGTGGGAAAGACCTGTTGGTGCAGCTCTTCCTGGCGAAGGTGCCCACGCTTTAATGAGTGTGCACATGGAAGCTCCACACGGAAACTTTGTGAAATTCTACATAGGTGCCTAGGCAGCCCTCCCCACCACACACACACACCAACTTTTTTTCCCAGGGAGCTAAACTCTGGTGAGGCAGGTAAGAGAAAGAGAGTGAAAACCCAAGACATTACCAATAATGTGATTCTATTTGTACCTTCAGGCTGGTGAGCCCTGGGGCATATTGGGTTGTGCAAATCAAAAACATCTCTGAGACCATATGTCTGTACTGGATTTTAGAGATTACCATCGGCTTTTCACATGTAACTCTTCAACAACTCTGTATAGTGTATGAATGATGGAAATTGAGAATTTCCTTATAAGTCAATTTGATCACATCCAATTCTCGGATTTTTTGTTTGTTTTGAAATTATAGTGGCCACATCAGAAGTTTGAGATGGTGATAGTTTGTTACTCTTCCACAACTTTGTTATTAAATTGTAATGAAAGTAAGCCTCAGATCGAATTTACTAAACACAGATATTCATTGGACTACTATTCACTAGTAAAGTAGGCACAAAATATCCTATATGATCTGTTTGGGAAGTTTGATGAAGTCCTAGCTCTCTCCCCTTTAGGTGGTTTCCAGCCATATCTTGAGTAAAAGCTTTCCTTGAGATAGGACTCTGCATCATTTAGTAAGCATCATGCAGTCAGAAATTCTTCTAAACCAGTGGCTGGAGACAAGGACACACTAGGGATTGAGCCTCAGACAGCATTATTAAGGGTATACCTGAAGATTCTTGTCCTTCTTTTTGCAAGTATTTCTGCAGTATTTTAGTTAATTTGCGTTGAGTACCATTAATTTTACCAAAGAGAACCTTTCTAACTTTCCGCTTGCTAAATGGTAAAACAGTGGTTATTGAGGTAGTAGTGAGGCTACCCCCTTTCTGATACAATGGTGGCTGGCACATACTACCACTCCTGGACTGTATATTCCAGATATCACTCTAGTTTATGACACCTAGAAATGAAGCTTTAATTGTCATGCATACCATGTAGATTATACTGAAGTATTTTAAAGTAAATTATAGATCTTGTAACATTGGGTTACCATTTCACACTGAAGCTTACGATCTATGATTTGCCCAGAGTTTCTTAGTTGGGTGAAGGATGGATCAAAAACTGATCCCAGGCATAAATGCCTCTCAAACCTATGTTTCTTTTGTAATATGAGTGCACCTGACTATATGCACTTCCAGTGCTGCCTCCTGGGATTGAAACCCTTTGCCCCTTGGCCACTTTTTAATAAAGTCTAAAAGTTTAGTTAATAGTAATATCCCAAGGGGTGCCTGGTTGGCTCAGTCAGGTAAGTGTCTGACTTTGGCTCAGGTCATGATCTCATGGCTTGTGGGTTCGAGTCCTGCATCAGGCTCTGTGCTGACAGCTCAGAGCTTTAAGCCTGCTTCAGATTCTGTGTCTTCCTCTCTCTCTGCACCTCCCCTGCTCATGCTGTGTGTGTGTGTGTGTGTGTGTGTGTGTGTGTGTGTGTGTCTCAAAAATAAATACACATTTAAAAAAATAGTAATATACCAATAGTAGAAAGTGAGGAATCCACCTCTTCTCCTAACCTGGTCCTTCCTGTAATTCTTTCTGAGGAAAGGAAAGACAATCCCTACCAGAATTATGAAGTTTTACTTGTATTCCCCAAAGGTGGCTTTGTTTGCTTTGATTGTGACAGCTCTTTTCATCAAATAAACTGGAATATATTTTCCAGGGCCTGGAGGACATTTGCCATGACCCAAGGGCAAGGACTAGTCTGCACAATGAGGTGGAGATGAAGGACTAGGGGATACGTCTGGGTGGGACCATGCCGACAGCAACAGTGAGGAGTTCAAGGCAATCCAGACCAGAAATATGCTAGACAAGCGCCAGGAGATTTTGGATGGCACAACCTATGGGCTCAGAGGAATGTAGGCCTGGGACAGAGAAAGAATAACCAAAAATGAAATTAGTGCATTCTGAGATATACTAAGAGCAAAAAATAGTTATCCAAAAACAAATAGAAACCCAGAGTGTTTAGTTAAGAAGAATGTGGATACTGAAAACCTTTTGTTTTGTCAAATTGGGGAATTTCTGCTTCTTTTATCTGCTAGCATCACTCTGCAGTGCTTTTACTGTGGACTGTATGAAGCTTCTGACATATCTGAAACTGGGGTGAGTTTTCACAGTGCTCCCCACCCAAAAACTCTGCAGGGCCCAGGTAATTCCAGAAAGGTGTGAGTGATCCTATACCTTTTGCTATTCTTATGTGTTCTTCTTATTTCCTGAGCATGCCTCTTCATCTCACGGTCCTCCTCACAGATCCTTTCAGAACACCTCTCTGATTCATACCCAGAGGATTCCTGGTGGCCACTCTAACTGGCCACAGTACTCGAGGCCTTTAAGGTATCCCCTTTGGACCCTTGCTCTTGGTTATCTGATTCATAAAAGGGACCCTCTAGTGCCTACTATTCATTAAGAACAGTGGTATTGGTATTTGACAGAACAGGAATTGTTTGAAAAGGCTATTACAGATCTATTGGACAATAGCCAGTTCTATACTGATGACATTGCAGTATTTCAGAACAACAGCTATTTTGGGCAGGACTTCAAAACTGCACTCTATAGATCCAAAGTGAGTTTGACTTATATGTGGTAGTGATTATTTTTTAAATGCCCTTCAAATGTTTCATTTAACTTGAAAACAAAAATCAAGGGACATCTTTTTCCACAGAAGTCTTTTGATTTTATGGCTCTGTGTATATGCTAGGAAAGGAAGAAAAAAATGTTTTATGGCCAAAGAATGCAGAATCCTGGACCAGGGGTGAAGGAGTGTCTATTTCTTGGCCTTAGATAGTCCTGAACCTCAGAAATATAGAAAGATCTGTGGACCTATTAAGGCTTTATATAATGACTAGTGGGATACAGTTTTGGTTTAGGAGTTAGAAGTTCCAAATTTATTAAAAACATACATCATTGTCGTTATCATTATCACAACAGTAATGGTTTTATTCCATTTTTGAGTGCTTACTGTGTATCAGCCTCTATGTTAAGAAGTATTTCATGTCGGGGTGCCTGGGTGGCTCTGTCAGTTAGGCATCTGACTTCGGCTTAGGTCATGAACTCTCGGTTCATGAGTTCATGCCCCATGTCAGGCTCTGTGCTGACAGCTCAGAGCCTGGAGCCTGCTTTGGATTCTGTGTCTCCCTCTCTCTCTGCCCTACCCCTGCTTGCTCTCTGTCTCTCCTCTGTCTCTCAAAAATGAATAAATGTTTAAAAAATAATAATAAAAAAAGTACTTCATGTACACTAACTTATTAAATCTTGAGAAAATTTATTATTTTATATGAAATTTATTGTCAAATTGGTTTCCATACATTGAGTAAATTTATTAAAAGGTAGTGGAAGGACATACTCAGTGCCCAGAACTTGGTTTCTAAACACAATTCTTCAACAAAAGGAATCAGAGCTCCTAGGAGAAATAGCTAATTCTAGGGTTAGGGCAGAGAACAATGTAAGATGAGTGTGTCCATCATGCAGTGTGAGAAAGTAAGGAAGTGCCCAAAAAATAAAAGGGTGGGACATATCACAGGGACACAGAAGTCAAGCCAGATGAACTCCTAATGGCCAAATCTGGAACACTGAATAATAAAGTAAGAAAGGTACTATTGAGTTATAATCCAAAGTGCAAAATAAATATCCATGAGTACATATTCATTTAAATAAATAATTTAATTAATTAATACACAGGGAAGAAGAGACAAATTTTCCCTACAGAAGAATTCCAAATAATGTGTGTAAATACTCCTATGTCTAGGAGTAAGAGCTTAACCCACCCCTGAACCCCACTTAGGCTGGCTAGGCTTAGTGACTTACTTCCGAGGAACAGAGTATGGAAAGAGAAAAATAGTAAATTCACAAGAGAGAAATACGGCAAATACCACCTTAGGCAAGTGATGAAGGTTAGCATCATTAGTGATATTGTGCCGGTGTCACCTGTCTCTTATATGATGTGATGATAAGAGTTCTTCATATCCACAGTATTCCTTTCAAAAACCTACAACCCCATTCTAATTTTGATGTGAAACATCAGATAAACCCAGATTGGGGGTCTTTCTATAGAATAGCTAATCTCTCTTCCTCAGGACCGTCATGGTCATGAAAAAAAAAAAGACAAAACAAAAACAAAAACAAAAACTTTTCAAAAAAAAAAAAAAAAAAGAAAAGCCTAAGAAACTGCTACCAGAGGAGACCAAGGAGATGTGTCAAGTAAATGCAACGTGGCACTATTCCATAGTGGGTCCTGGAAAAAACAGGGCATTAATGGAAAAACTGGCAAAATCCAAATAAAATCAGAATTGTAATTAATAGTAATGTGTTGTGATCAGCTTTATAGTTTTTACACATGTACTTTAATAGTGAGATGTTAACAGTGGAGGGCAGGAAGGTATTACAGGATACTCTATACTATCTTTGAAGGTTTTCTGTGGACCTAAAATTATTCCAAAATAAAAAGCTTATTGAAATAGATAAATGAATGAATAAATAAGTAAATGAAATAGTTGAAAAAATTTAGAAAGTAGTAAAGACTCATTTTTTTAAAAATCAGGGTGTTGTATTATAGAAAGTGAAAAGCAAGTTCCTCTCCTCTCTAAGTAGGAACTCCAGTCCCATCTCATCACAATCCCAGAAGTTAATATAATTTAAAAATTTGATATAAGTACCCCTAGATATTTTCTCTGATCTATATGTACATTTAAAATATATAACTGGAACCTTGCTTTTCATTCTATCTGGTTTCTCATTTTGTTCTATACTAAATACTAAGTCATGGACTTGTTTCAAGACAGATTATAATGATTTTCCAGGTGGTTTTTAAATGTGGGGGAGAGTATTGCTTCCACAGAGTCACTAACTATCAAGGTTATAACTTTATTTTTAAGCCTTTTAGATGTATCTTATAGACATATCTTAGACATTTATGAATTTTTGTCATAGTACCCAAGATTATTACCTGCTGTGCTCTAAAAATAGTATTTGGTCGGGGCGCCTGGGTGGCTCAGTCGGTTGAGCAGCCGACTTCAGCTCAGGTCATGATCTCACAGTCCATGGGTTCAAGCCCCGAGTCGGGCTCTGTGCTGACAGCTCAGAGCCTGGAGCCTGTTTTGGATTCTGTGTCTCCCTCTCTCTGACGCTCCCCTGTTCATGCTCTGTCTCTCCCTGTCTCAAAAATAAATAAAACGTTAAAAAAAATTAAAAATAGTATTTGGTAATCATTGATTTTTAAGAAACAAAGACTAAGAAAATAAAGTTGTTAATCACTAAAAAAAATGAAAGTAATAAAGATGTTGCTATTTGACCACATTTAGGTCATAACTTTGTAGATGGAATAGCATCCATAACTGAAGCTGTTAGTGATAGAACTGGAATGTATATGTATTTATGTGTGTGCATATGTATATATGTATACATATGTAAAATCTAAAAGAATTACTTCTGGATCAGGAGGGGAAAATAGTAACCTGACTGAGCTCAGAGCCAGAGAAAATACTAGTTTGAATAAGATGTTCTTTATTTTCACCCTTTCTTGTAACACAGTCAGAGCTGGGACCTGAGTATTGTTCAGTTCTGAGCATCACACAGCACAGCTTCCTACCCATACTGGGTAGCCCTGCTCTAGAAGCTGAAGAGGGTTACACAGCCATGCGCACTGTTTCCTGTGCAAACCTGGGAGACTGTGTGCATGTTCAAGTGCATAGGAGGGTCTGCAGCATGCTCCTTGGGCCTTTTCTCCTATCCTATTTCTCTCCTACTCTCAGCCCATGTTGTAACCATCCTTCCCTGGTCAGACTTGCTGGGCCATTCCCAAAATCCCATTTCTCCACCAATGGTTGGCATATCCTACAGAGAAAAGCAAAGCTAAATGCTAGGAATTATTCCCATGTCCTGCCTCCCTGATACAGGGATATACCTGTATATCCCAGGGTATACCTGATATACCCCTGTATCCCTACTTTCTCTGGGTTTTATAGGAAGAGGCATAATGCTGTTAAAAGCATGGGTTTTGGAGTCAGGAAGAAATGGACCTGTTTCTGGCTCTGCCACTGTAGCTGTGTAACCTTGAACAATTTTCTTAAAACTTTATAATTTTCAATTCCCCAGCCTGTTAAATGGTCATAATTATTGTACCTACCTGGTAGTGTTAGAAGATAATGCAGGTTCAGTCAATTCAGCATGGCATCTGGTATAGTAAGTGCCTGGTGTGGTAAATGGCGATCATGACTTCTGTCTGTTCCAGATTCAATCTGCTTTCCAGGGCTTACCCAGATAGTAAATTTTTCCTATTGTGCTGGCTTCTTCCACTGTCTATAAATATGCTCACATCTTCTCTAGGTTAAAAGTAAACAAGAACCAAAAAAATCTCTCCCTGATTCTGGTTTTATTTCCTATCGATGTTCCATTTCTGTTTTCTCACAGTCAAGTTTTTTAACAGGGTAGGATACCCTGCTTCACTTCACGACAGCTCTTAGCCTAAAGCAATCTGGATTCCATACTTACACCAAAACTGAGCTTCCTCAGGTTGCCAGCAAGACGTCTCTAAAGTGGATATCTGCTTTTGCTTACCTCTCATCCTTTCCCTTTTTGGCTACCAGTGCACCATCTCGGGAGCTGTCCTTCCACTGAGGATCTTGGTGTAACTATCAGTTGAGGTGCCCTGTTTTCTTCCAGCCCAAGGAGTGGACACAGGACCCCAAGTCAGGCCAAGCAGACAAGCAAGTTAGGGGAGTGGTAGATGGTGGCATTACCTTCCTGCTACCCTGTCCTCTGGGACATTCTCTTTTCCTGTCTTTTCTGTGGGTGAATTCTTCAGGTTTTCCTTGGAGTCTGTGATCTGCTTTATATTCCTTCAATACAGTTCTTTTCACTTTTGTGAGACAGTTGCTTCTGTTGCAAAAGAACTCAAACTGATACAAGTTCTTTGACGCTTCTTTGATGCCTCACATATAGTCAACCCTTCCCTCTTGCTTTCGTCCTTAACACTAGCATATGTTTCTAGTAAAGTTCATATTAATTTAACAGGTCGTAACACATGAATTATAATCATGTACCCATGTATTTCTTTTTTCACTAAAATGTGAATTGTTTTGAGGAAAAGGGCCATATTTTATTCATTTATGCATTTCCAACCCCTAGCATGGCAGGAGCTGTTACCATGTAGTTGTTCCCAACAAATATTTGTTGACATATTTAGTGTTACTAAAAAACTAAAAACACTATTATGTAATTCACGCAGAGAATCAGTTTGTTTTAGGGTATGTTGAATGAGTCTCTTCCATTATAAATTTAGGACAAAATTTTAGCCTCACTGTTGTAACACAATTGGACCTCTTTAGTGAGAAAACTAGGTCAAGGAACTGGTGTAGTGCATGGAGAGCAAAATTGTAGACATTTTAAAAGCTAGTCTGAGTTTCTGTATATAAAGTTCGGTCAATCACGTCCATTTTAAGGTATTGTTTTAGCTAGATATATTATGATTTTGTATGAAATTGTTCTTTTTATTCCCATAAGTGCTTATCTGAATTCTGTTTAGATTTACTGTAAGTGGAGATTTTTAGGCAAATAGCCAAAAATGTCAGGAATATTTGTAGGTTCTTTTTTTTTTTTAAGTTTCTTAATGTTTTTATTTATTTTTGAGGCAGAGAGAGACAGAGCATGAGCAGGGGAGGGGCAGAAAGAGAGGGAGATACAGAATCTGAAGCAGGCTCCAGGCTTTGAGCTGTCAGCACAGAGCCTGACGTGGGGCTTGAACCCATGGACTGTGAGATCATGACCTGAGCTGAAGTCGGACGCTTAACCCACTAAGCCACCCAGGAGCCCCAGGAATATTTGTAGGTTCTTATTTGTGGACTGACATTTAAGAATTTAGTGACAGATGGGGTGCCTTGGTTCCTCAGTTGGTTAACTGTTCAACTCTTGATCTCGGCTCAGGTCTTGATCTCAGTTTGTGAGATGGAGCCCCGCATCAGACTCTGTGCTGTGCTTACAGCAAGGAGCCTGCTTGTGATTCTCTCTCTCCCTCTCTCTCTCTCTCTACTCCTTCCCACTCCCCCACTCCCCCATCTCTCTCCCCTTTGCACTCGTGTGTGCTCTCTCTCAAAATAAATAAATAAACATTAAAAAAAAGAATTTAGACACAGAATTACTGAATGGAAAACAGTCTTAGAGTGTGCAATAAAATCATGGCTGCTGTAGGGGCACCTGGGTGGCTCAGTCAGTTAAGCATTCTACTCTTAATTTTGGCTCAGGTCATGATCTCATGGTTGTGAAGTCCAGCCCCACATCAGGTTCCACAATGGGTATGGAGCCTGCTTAAAATTTCTCTCTCTCAATCCCTCTTTCTCTTTGCCCTATCCCCCACCCCCCCCCCAACTACTAGCCCTCTCTCCCACTCACTCACTCTAAATAAATAAATAAAACTGACATCAAAATCATGGCCGCTGCTAGTCCATATGGCACTTATATGTAATTTAGAAAAAAGACATTCCTTCCTTAAAACACTTTATTTTCACCTTTAGGAAATTGTCATTGTAGATTATTTTATTAGAACAGGGCGTTTTCCTGACATCTTCTGGAAAACCACACTAATAGATATGCAAACCTAGGGTATCTGTGATGTGTCCCCACCAACCCCAATCCCTGGCCCAGAAGTGGAGCTTTTGTTCAATGCACAGCCTGCATTGTGACGCACACGGCAGCCTTAGCTATAGGACTGTATTTAGCATTCTCTTCTTCTATGTGGATTTGCTACCAGTTACTTGTTCAGAAGAGGATGAGAGTTTGCAGATGAAAACCAAAAAGTGTTAGTTGCATTTTACTGAAGGGGAGAAGAAGCTGATTTTGGGCTTACTGAAGTGATTCTCAGATCACATCCAGACAACTGTCTCCTATAGAATGAAATCGGGCACCGAAAATCACTGTTTAGGCTGTTGCTTTCCTGACTTGAGAAGTATAAGCTCAAGGGTTCTGAAACACTATGTGCATTAGCTATGGCTCCACAAGGATCCACTTTCAGTTCCCAACTTCCTTCCAGGACAAGATTTCCAAGTACAGATTTTAGGTTTATAGTAAAGCACCAAAAACTATGGCCAGTATTTGGTCACTGTCCCTTCTTATACTTCCTTAGTCAAAGATTTGGAATCTCTGTTCTTATGCAAATTCTGTGGTTGATACTTAACATATATAGCCAGGAAACCATTTGTTCCCTGAATAAAAATGAACCCTTGCTTACTTCCTCATAAATAATGAAGTTTTGGATCTAAAAGAATTTGGACGTACTTTGTTTCCCTTGTTTTTCCCCTCTAGGTTTGTTCTCTGACTTGTGTGTTGAGTGGGGACTTGGGATGCAGTGGGCCATAGCAATTTACTCCAGGTATATTCTAGTTTTTAACCTTTCAGGAGGACTGTCATAGCAGGAGAGTTGTGATCCTAGTAAAACTGGGAAGTGAATGGAACATTCTGAGGATGGGTACAGGTTGGAGGTAAACTTGTTTACTTTGGACCTGGAGTGGCAGGTGGGGTTCCCCAGGGGATAGTGCAAAGGGAGAGAAGCTGTCAGATATGATAGGAGCTAAATGGGAAGATGCCTGTGCCAGTATGAAAAGAACCCTGGGTAAAGGTCAGTGTATTTTCAGTAGAGCCCAGGATGGTAGAGATTTAAATCATCCTGCTACTGATCCATCATGGAGCTCTGGTAGCATTGTATCAGAACAGACACCTGCTGAGGCCCCAGGTGCAGAGGAGGTCTGGGGACACAGCAGCTGGCAGACTAGTCCCTAAGCTAGGCTTGGCTCAGGGACTGGCCTTGGATGGATGGAGGCTTCTGTCTATGACAATAACTCAGCTGACACTCTTGGATTCTAAGTGTTCAGTGGGATTAAAAGGCCCTTGCCTCCTTAGAGCTGCCAAAAAGAGACACATAACAACTATAAAATAAAGTAGGATGAGCTGAGTGCTACAACAGAGTTTCTGAATGGACAAAATCCTGTGGGAGTGCAACATAAGGAGCATTTTACCCTCTTGAAAGGAGCCTTCTCCAAGAAAGGGTCTTTAGAAATGAATATCTTTGTTTGCTCCTGATTTTTTAAGGAAAACATGATATTAGAAAAATGGAAGTACAAAATACATATAAGAATCAGAAAAAGAGAGGTGCTTGAGTGGCTCAGTCAGTTGAGCAACCAGCTTTTGATTTTTGGCTCAGGTCATGATCTCATGGTCATGAAATAGAGTCCTGTGTCAGACTCCACACTGAGCATAGAGCCTGATTGGGATTCTCTCTCTCCATCTCTCTCTCTCTTTCTCTCTGCTCCTTCCCTGCTCTCTCTCTCTCTTTCTTTTTCTCTCTCTCAAAATAAATAAGTAAACTTATAAAAAAGAAAAAGGTATACGTTTAAAATGCTTTTATTTTGAAATGATTTTAGATTTGTATAAGAGTTGCAAAGATAATACAGAATGTTCCCATATGGCTTTTGCCCATCTCCTTCCAATGTCAACATTTAATGTAACCATGATATATTTACCAAAAGTAAGACCTTACCATTGGTACAGTACTATTAACTAAACTATAGACCTTTTTCTTTGAGATTTTCTATTTGTTCCATTAGTGTCCCTTCTCTGTTCCAGGATCCAGTGGAGGATCCCACATTATGGTTACTCATCATCTGTTTAGTCTCATCTGATCTATGATGGTTTATGGAGTCATTATCCTTCCTTGTCTTTTATGACCTTGATACTTTTGAGAACTAGTGGTCAGGCATTTTCTAAAATTTTTCCCTCATTTTGAGTCTGTCCAGTGTTTTCTCCTGAATAAACAGGTTATGGATTTTGGGGGAGAATACCACAGAAGTGATCCCTCTCATTACATAAATCAGAAAGCTCATACTATCCACACAACTGATGATATTAACCTTGCTCACATGCTTAAGGTGGTGGTTTCCAGTATTATTTTTCTCTTTCCATGCTCTGTTAGAAACAAGTCACTAAGTTCAGCCACACTCAAGGTGAGGGGACTTGCACTTCACCTCTTGGAAGCAGGGGCAGGGATGGTCTATCAGAAAATCTGTGGGCATATGCTAAAAGTCTTAGTAAATTTGGGAGGTAGTATTCTGAAGCCATGCAAATATCCTCTTTCTCCTGAGTATTTTCCCTACTGATTTTAGCACTCATCAATGGATCTTGCCTGTAGTAATTATTACTATGGTGTTATAATGGTGAACTTCTATATCCCTCATTCCCATATATTTATTAATTGGATTTTTTTTTTGGTAAGAGATGTTACTCCTACATTTCTTTATTTGTTCAATCGTTTATTTATATCAGTATAACTAATGGATATTTATTTTACACTTTATATTATACATCAACATTGTAGTTATTCATTACATTGATCAAATTCTTTCGGCTTTGGCCATTGAATATATATTTTTGAGAAGCTGGTGAATGTCACTCTAGGCTGAAAACACGGCGTGAATAATGATCTGGTAGAGGAGGAACCTGATGTGATCAGGGAATACAGGTTAGGTTCCGCAGTAAATGGCAGAAGATGAAGGGGAATGGGAATAACAAACACTTGCCAGGAGGCCCTCGAGGCCAGCGCTGAAAAGAAGGCAGCAAACAGCCGTGTTGGCATCTATTTCAAAGCACAGTAACTAATGAATCACTGGACCATTTACAGGGACGCCATCTAGAGTTTTGTTTTGGATTCTGCTGGGTAAAGTGTGATGTGAGGGATTAATTAGAATTTCTTCCTCATTGGCTCTGAAATCTTTCTCCTTCCTGTAGGGGATATTTCCAGCTACAGTTTTAATAAGGATTGGTTTCTTACTGGTTTTTATTAAGCTTTACACGTTACATGGCTCAATCTCAACAGAGACCAGGGCTCACTTAGACTAAAATCATTTGATTTCTGCTCGTTTATTTATTGTCCTTTGATTGCTCTTTCCCATTCACTGGGGTGAGTGGGGTGTTGCTTTGCTTCAGTGCTTAAAGAAGGCTTACTTCCGGCTGTGCAGACTTATCTTTGAATTGCACGTGAGAAGGGGTCTCTGCTACTGGCTGGCTACAGAAACTTGGGCAAGTCTTTTCTCCTTTCTGAGCTTCTTCTCTGCCACTGAAAAGGAGATAATTTGTTTGCCTCACAGATCTGTTGTGACAAATGAATAAGATGATTGATTTAAAAAATCACCTAGCGGGACTCAGTTGGTTAAGCATCTGACTATAGCTCAGGTCATGATCTGGTGGTCTGTGAGTTCGAGTCCTGCATCGGGCTCTGTGCTGACAGCTCAGAGCCTGGATCCTGATTCAGATTCTGTGTCTCCCTCTCTCTCTGCCCCTCCCCAACTTGCACTCTCTCTCTCTCTCTCTCTCTCAAAAATAAACATTAAAAAAAAATTAAAAAAATTACCTAGCATAGTGCCTAGCCTGTTGTACTATTGTACTCAATAAATGCTATGAGAATCTTACTAGAACTGAGAGCATCCTTAACAGATTATCTAGTCTGTTCTTCTGCCTGTGGACCAGTGAGTGCCCCCAACTTTCAGGTTAAATGTTATGTATTTTCTAATATTTCCAAACATGTAGACTCCACAGTCATCTTCAGTAATGGTGAAAACATTTATTTAGAACCTCTTATATGTTGGTACTATGACTATGTGCATTACAAATATGAGTAAAATATATCTTGGCCACCAATAAGTTTACAGTATTGTAGGGGACACAGTTGTGTAGACAGAATCAGAATTCACTGCATTAAGTGCTATACTGGGGGTATGAACACAGTAATGTGAGTGCATTATGAGAAATGAATGAATTTTTCCAGACTCAGGAAAAGTTCACAGAGAAGTTTACATTTGAACTGGACCTTTATCCCAAATTAGAATTTGCTAGGAAAAGGTGTGTGCATGCATGCATATGCGTGTGTGTGTGTGTGTGTGTGTGTGTGTGTGAAACTCCATACTGGTAGTAGTGGAGTTCCAGGTAGGATGACTAGCACACACAAAAGCTTGGAAACAGAAGTAAGCATAGGGTGTACCAGTTTTATGTGACTTGAGTGTCAGGTGAGTAGATGCCTGGTTGGGGCATATAAGTCCATGGGACTGGAGAAGTGAGCTGGAGCCATGCTAAGGAGTTAAAACTTTATCCTTGTGAATTGATAGGTCACACAATGAGAACTGTGCTTTAGAAAATCACTTTTGTAACAACCTGAAAGATCAGTGAGTAGTGGGAGGACTGAAAGTGGTGAGCAGGTTATTGTCATAGGCCAGGTAAGAAAAAACAAAGGCTGGTATGAAGCTGTAACAGTGGAACTGGAAAATGGGAAAAAGAGTCAGTTTCAGAGGTATTTATATCAGGACTTCAATGGAGTGAGGGGACGGAAAGAGATGAACCAAAGCTGGCACTGAGGTTTGTAGTGTGAATGATAAAATGGATGGAATATCATTATCTGAGATATGGACTAGATAGAACATTTTTGTTAGTTTGCTGCTGGATGCCATGCTTTCCTGGGCACTGGAGCTACAGAGAGAAAACACATTGTCCCCTCTCTCATACAATTTACCATCCCAGTAAATAGACAGAAGCATGAAACTGACCAACCAACAAACCAGCCAACCAACCAAACCCCTGTCACTAACAGGTTGGTTATATACTAATGCTATGGGAACACAGGAAAAGACGCATGTAAGTCTACCTAGGTCAGTAGAGAGAGGTTTCACAGAGGAGGTGCCATCTGAACTTCTACTGAAAAGACAAATGGATGGTTACTAGGGAGATAAGAGGGCAGTGGCTAGTCCATGGTGAGGAAGTAACCTTTGATAGGTAAAAAAAGAATGAAAGAGGATGAATTGCAAACGAAATGGCTGCATTCCCCATTTGTGGGGCGTGGGGTGTGAGAAAGAAGGTGGCAGGTTTTGAAGGAAATAAACTGATAAAGTAGTGCATTTGGACCAGTTTAGATCAGTATTCTCTAAGATTCTTCTAGAAACAGATGCGTTGTAAGTCCCCTACTTTATATTTTAACACAACTAGGGCCCTTGGAAAATATGATTGGTTTATAGACTGTAAACTCTGCCTGGTGGACAAAATGGAGTGGTTTACCCAACTTTAGATTTGTAACTGTAAAATCAGTGCCCCTCCATAACCCTCATCCCATTTGTTGAAGGGTGATGGTGGTGGTGGTGGCAGGAGGGAGAGGGATTATTTAGGTAAATATCTAAGTAACTATCCCATTGGCTAAGGTAAATAGCCATAATTGTTTTTGATCTTTCACACTGGCAATATTTTAAACTCTTTTTTTCATTTGGACCCTGTCCCCCTGTCCAGTCCAGATTTATCCATTTCTATCTCACCCCAACCTCCCATTGAAGTATAGATATTTCAAGGTAAAAGAGATTAGATTTTAATTCCAAAGGAAAAGCAAATAGGGGACTTTTTAAATAATTTCTCACAATTTGTATTCCCAAAGTCTCAACTGGGAATAATACTTTTCTAGATGATAATACAACAAGAATAGCAAATCATGACAATTGCACTGGGGCCCCAGTCAGAATATTTTTGTTTTATTCATTGCTAAGTGGTAGGTTTACATTGCCAGAGATGGTTGGACTCTGGAATCAGGCATTTAAATTATAAATAGATTTAGCGTTAGAAATATAAAGAATAATAGAGTTAGGAAACAGCTTAGAAAATCATCTAGATTCTACTCCGTCTAGATTCAAACTCCATACTTCACAAATTCAGAAGTTCATACTCAAAGAGTCTAAGCCATGTGCCCAGGTTAGCACAAGGAGCTAAGCTATACTTGTTCCTAGAGTCCAGACCTGGCTCCCTGATTGACTGGTATTAACCTCTGCTGCAGATGACAGGACACAGTACCACATGCTCATTCCCTAATTGCTTCCAGGCTGTTTTTATCTCTCTTGATTGCATAAGCTATATGGTGGCAGTACCTGTGTCGAGTGAGTCATCTCAGGACAATAAAGTTACTTATCTAATGATAAAGTAATGGTACAGTAGGGAGAGAGATTCTCTAGGCAGAAGTTTTTCTGTAGCTCAATAGTCATTGTTTTTCCCATGCTAGGACCTAGCATGCTCTCTCCTTTGTAGAGCACTAATGGGGGCACCTGTCATTAAGAGTATCTGATGTCTTAACCAGAACTTACTGACAACCCCAGGATCCACTGAGCCTTCCTTTGGAACTGACCATATAATGTGTACTTTTTATGGTTGGTTAACCCTCTTGACTACCAATTCTAATCCTTTTCCATCTCCTCTGAACAGCTTCCTCCAAACTCTCTGGCCCTCAGAGACTACACTCTTCCTGTGATTCTCTGTGGGTGCTACTCCTGGAGGGCCTGTATCCAGGCTGAGTGTGAGGAGGGACTCTGGGCCATCTAGCAGTCTTGCTGGTCAGCCTTTTCCCTGTCTTCTCATCAACCAGTCCTCACTTTTACCTCAAGCCTCTCTTTACTACCTTACCTCCTCACTCTCAGGAATACCATGCCTCTGACTTCCCCAAGAAACTGTTGATCATAAGGTAGAAACAATTCAGCTTCCATACCCCAGGCTTGCTTACCACCATGTGCACCCACAATTTCCTCCTTCATCAGGGGAAAGGTGTCCCTGCACTGTCCACAGTTAGTCTACCCCACTTCCCCTTCCTGGGGCCCTTTCCCACTGGTCAGCCCCTCTCTATTCCTTGTATATTCAAACCTCTCTTCACTAACTCTTCTCCTCACATATAAACACCCTCAAAATCTCTCCCATTAAAATAGGACAACATAAAGAAAACTGCACACATCCAACAGCAATCTGTTCATCCTGGCCTTTCCCTGTCATCCTAACCTTCCTTGTTTGCCCCTTTCCATGAAGGACCACCTCTGCTCAGCTTCATGCCATCACTCCCAATTCTGTTCCTACCCATTTACAGTCGCCTGATGTCTGATTGCCATACTTCATTCTTTTATCAGCCAACACATCTTCTTTCACTTAGAAAGTGAAAGAAATATAAAGAATAATAGAGTTAAGAAACAGCTTAGAAAATCTTAGAAAGTAGCACTTGAACTAAACTTGATGCCGGGGATCCCCAGAAATTAATTCTTTGTAGGGCAGTGCCTTCTGGGGTCAGTTGCCTCTGAATGTTGATAGCCTGTCTCCCACACCACACTGACTGTGGGTGGGGTGGGGAATGGCTGTGATCCTTGGCACGTACTCTCTGACTTCAGTCCAAGGTCTTTAGAAAACCATTGTGAGATCAAGACAGTCTGCCCTGAGAATGGAGCCCTTTCACTTTCAGAATGTTGACTTTAACTGGCATTGCATATTTCATCTCTTGCTGTGTTTCTTTTCTAACTAGAGAGTGACATCTTCTTTTCTCTACATTTGGATTACAAAATGCGTGTGTGTGTGTGTGTGTGTGTGTGTGTGTGTGTGTATTTTGGGAAGTGCTGTTGGTCATTAAAGCTATAACAAGGATTTCCGTTTATGTTTAGTCTGTTTAGTCAAAATGTTAATTATGTTAAGTTGAGGTGTTTAAATCTCAAATTTGTCCCCTAGGAGAAAGAGAGTCTTGTGTGAGGTCATAGCACAGCTCAAAGGAGGCTGGGGGAAGAAGTTCTAAGGCATACTACACCGGACTGCTTTACTTTACAAACAAGCCTGACCTCTCTCTTGATGAAGCTCCCAGAGTAGGTTCTTGAAAGACACCCACATGATAGCCAAACAGAAGGGCATTCCCTGCAGTGGGCTGCTCCAATCAAACCATGAATTATTCAGAAGGTCTTTTGGAAGCCCTCCTGGGAGCAGTGGCCCCACTGGGGCCACTCTTTTGCATGAGAGGCCCAGCTACTTCTTCCCTCTTTCCTGCCCCACTAAATCCACAATACAACAGGGCCTTCAAAACAGAGATCAGTGTCATTAGTTTGTCACCAGGAGTCTTATCTCAGAGACTGATAAGACATGTAGTTTTATGCCAGTGACTCGAAGCTTGGGTTAAGAATACATATTAAAAGAGAGAGAGAGAGAGAGAGAGAGAGAGAGAGAGAGAGAGAGAGAGAGAAGGAGGGAAACAATTCATAAGAGACTCTTTTTTTTACATTTTTTTTTTAAGTTTTTCAGTTTACATCCAAGTTAGTTAGCATATAGTGCAATAAGATTTCAGGAGTAGATTCCATTGATCCATCCCCTATGTATAACACTCAGTGCTCATCCCAACAAGTGTCTTCCTTAATGCCCCTTACCCACTTAGCCCATCCCCCTTCCCACAACCTCTCTAGCAACCCTCAGTTCTCTGTATTTAAGAGTCTCTTATGTTTTGTCCCCCTCCTTGTTTTTATATTATTTTTGCTTCCCTTCTCTTATGTTCATTTCTTTTGTATCTTAAATTTCTCATATGAGTAAAGTCATATGATATTTGTCTTTCTCTGACTAATTTCATTTAGCATAATACCCTCTAGTTCCATCCACATAGTTGCACATGGCAAGATTTCATTCTTTTGGATTGCTGAGTAATACTCCATTGTATATAATACCATATCTTCTTAATCCATTCATCTGTTGATAGATACTTGAGCTCTTTCTATACTTTGGTTATTGTTGATTAGTGCTGCTATAAACATTGGGGTGCATGTGCCCCTTCAAAACAGCATACATGTATCCCTTGGATAAATATCTAGTAGTGCAATTTATGGGTCATAGGGTAGTTCTATTTTTAATTTTTTGAGGAACCTCCATACTGTTTTCCAGAGTGGCTGCACCAGTTTGCATTTGCACCAGCAGTGTAAGAGGATTTCCCCTTTCTCTGTATCCTCGCCAACATCTGTTGTTGCCTGAGTTGTTAATGTTAGCCATTCTGACTGATGTGAGGTGGTATCTCATTGTGGTTTTAATTTGTATTTCCCTGATAATGAGTGATGTTGAACATTTTTTCATGTGTCTATTACCCATCTGGATGTCTTCTTTGGAAAAGTGTCTATTCAAGTCTTTTGCCCATTTCTTTGCTGGGTTATTTGTTTTTTGGGTGTTGAGTTTGATAAGTTTTTTATATATTTTGGATACTAACCCTTTATCTGATATGTCATTTGCAAATATCTCCTCTCATTCTGTCAGTTGCCTTTTAATTTTCTTGATTGTTTCTTTGACTGTGCATAAGCTTTCTATTTTGATGAGGTCCCAATAGTTCATTTTTTGCTTTTGTTTCCCTTGCCTCCATAGATGTATTGAGTAAGAAGTTGCTATGGCCAAGGTCAAAGAGACTCTTAATGATAAAGAACAAACTGAGGGTTCCTGGAGGGGAGGTGGGTGGGGGATGGGCTAGATGCGTGATGGGTATTAAGGAGGGCACTTGTGATGAGCCCTGGGTATTGTATGTAAGTGACAAATCACTAAGTCCTACAACTGAAACCAGTTTTACCATATATGTTAACTAATTAGAATTTAAGTAATAATAGGAGCACTTGGGTGGCTCACTTGCTTAACCATCTGACTCTTGGTTTTGGCTCAGATCATGATCTCAAGGTTCTTGGATTTGAGCCCCACATGGGGCTCTGTGTTGACAGCATGGAGCCTGCTTGGGAATCTGTTTCCCTCTCTCTCTGCCACTCCCCTGCTCGTCCTGTCTTTCTCAAAAATAAATAAATAAACATTAAAAAAATAAAAAAAAATAATAAAAAAGTATGAAATCTTCAGAAGTGTTCACACTCATGTAATTAAGTGGTCAAAAACTCCATCTCTTTGCTGGTTGTTTTTTAAAGTATTAATTGCTCAGGAGCTAAGATTATGAAAATACATGTTATTTACGTTTATTATGAAAAAAGGCAGATCTTTCTTTCTCTTCACCTTTAATTAAGGTGAACAGATTTTTCTTTTTCTTTGTTTTTTATGAAGTGGACTAGTAATTCCAATATCTGTTTGTATTTTTTATTATATTTTAAATAGGAATGAATTTCCATCAATCATATTTTTGAGATTTTAATTTTCTCTTCAGTGATTGTGTGACCATTAGTATCCTGCTTGCTAAACCTCCCTTTTTGTCTTACCTGAACAAGCCTATTTTTCTCTACAGGCATGAGGTATGGGGACAGGGCTGAATTCCCAGCTACCTCAACGAGTTCTGCATAGGAGTCTTCCCTTCTAATCTTCCCTTCTAATCTGATCAAGCTGCTTAACTACTTCAATTTCTACTATTTTTCTTCTTTGCTACTTAAGATTAAAAATAACATAGTCCAGGGGTGCCTGGGTGGCTCAGTCAGTTAAGCGTGGGACTTGGGCTCAGGTCATGTTCTCATGGTTCATGGTTCATGGTTCAAGCCCCGCGTTGGGCCCTGTGCTGACAGCTCAGAGCCTGGGGCCTGCTTCTGATTCTGTGTCTTCCTCTCTCTGGCCCTCCCCCACTCACACTCTGTCTCATTCTCTCTCTCAAAAATAAATAAACATTAAAAAAAATAAAAAAATATAACATACTCTAACCTCATATCCCCACCAAGTTGCATTTGCCCATCATGGAATGCTGCTGGAGACAGGAAACTCACTACCTCACAGACAGCACATTTATTTCCAGGTAGCTCTTACTGCTAAAAAGCCCAAACCTGTTGCCTCTAACTTCCTCTCACTAATCCCACCAAGACCACATAAAGCATGTTTAATCTAGAAATTGGAAGGCAGTTCTCATGTCTTTTATTTCCTCTTTCCCTGCCTCCCTCCATGTCTCTTTTCTAGGCAGAACTATCTCAGTTTCCATTAGTCAGTCTATTAGCCCTCCTGATTATTTTTCTCTGAGTAGGCCGGGGCTTTGTTTCCATTAGCATATGGTACACAGGACTGAACATAATCGATTGCAGGGTAAGGTGGGACTGTCATACCATTTCATCTTTATACTGTACCTTTAAGGTCACATTAGTTTATTTTAATCAATTCAACAGTAATTTATTAATTGGTTCCCAGGTGGTAGAAATTGTAATAGGTGCTTGGGTTCCAGGACTGTGTATAAGTGCTATCATGGAACAAACAGACTAGGAAATTAAAAGAGAGAGATAGAGCAAGTAAGTGAGTACAGAAATAGTTAACTGGAGAGTATGATGAGCATTAGCCTAGGAAAGGCACAGGGTGGTTGGTGTGCATAGAAACAGTTAGAGCACATTTCCTAGCAGGCTGGGGAAAGCCTCCCAGAGGAAGTGACTTTCAAGCTGGATCCTACAGGAGCTGAGCGGGAGATGGGGGGGATGAGAGAGGTAGAAGTGTGCAAGGGAGAAGAATATATCAGGCAGAAGGAAGGACATATGCAAAGGCCTAGAGGTGAGAAAGGAACTGAACACAGTAAGATCCAACTGAAGATTAGCCTGTGAAGAAAAGGCAGAGATGCAGTAGGAGACAGAGGCAGCACCCAGACTGTGGGCCCCTTAAAAGCCAGCCATTCAATGCATATTTGAGCCCCTACTATGTGCCAGCCACTGTTCAGGGTTATGACAGTTAACAAACAGACAATAAAAAATCCCTGCCCTCATGGTGCTTATAGTTTAGTGGCTATCAAGACGTCAAAAAGCCTTGTTGAAGAAGTTAGGCTTTACTCTGAAGCCACTGAAAGAGTTAAACAAGGGAGTGATGTGGTTAGAATTATACTGTTCGAGTTAGGTATATGATTTCATCCAACAGAGGAGGGGACTCTTGAGAATGAAGATATTAATAATAATTATGCTGAACAATAGGTGTAAATTGGGCAAAGTAGAAAAGGTGGGAACCCTTTTAAAATGCGGGGGAAAAGACTGTGGACAAATCAGTGTAAATCAGAAATTGCCATTGAGGAAGCAGTGTGGTGCTTGCCCTCACAAGAGTAGCATCACTGTCACACAGAAGGGAAGGACTTTCTTGGTTCCTGGTCCCTATCATTTTTTGTCTTATACAGATGATGCTCTTGACTGGATGGTATTGTTCCAGGTTCTTATGAGGAATGCTTATAAAATTTGTTGCTGAACACACTAGATATCCAAAGTGCTATTTAATTGCTTAATTACCAGAAATGAACCCAAATAATGACTGAGTTTGATTTCCTGCAGAGTGGAATTGTTCCTGATGCATGACATTAGCGGGGTTCTGCCGTGTCTCTAATTGCACAGTCCTGAGGCTTAGCCATAAATAACTTACTGATTGATCAGGGAGGAAACCAGTGGTTCTATTAATGCTGGTGAAATGGAAGAACAGGGTAATTTGCATAAAATAAATTTTTTATTTCACTGTTAAATGATGGGGGTGGGGAGAAGATAATTTCTTAAAGCTAAAATATATTACTCTTATAAAGGCTCTCAAAATATAAACAGATGAGTAAGTGGTTAGAGATATGTTTGGGGTTTGTAGTTTCTGGGTTTACTGGCCACGCAGAAACGTGGGCAGGTTGGTTTTAGTACTGGACTGGCTTGGCTTGCCTCATTCTTCATGTATTCTGCTCCATAATAGCATCCTCTTTCCTTGTGTAAGAGGAAGAGGAGTGACTCATGATGACTCCTGGTTTTAGTTTCAGTCGATTCCTGAAGGTGCAAAACTGTGTTAACAAAATAATTTTCCTTAAACTTTGGTTGATTTCATTTGAGGGGAGCTATTTGCTAGTTTAAACAGTAATGTTGAGAAGCAGAAGTTTATAGATTAGACTATAACAAAAGAACTTCAGAAACGTGAAAATTAACTGTCCAATTTCCTAAAAACAAATGCTGATCTTGTTTTCTATGACCTAAAAGACATCATAAGCAGTACAAGAGCTATAACCCCTACATCTTCTTCCTTCCTTTCTTCTTTCTTTCCTTTCAACACATGTTTACCGAGTACCTACTTATTCCTGGTGCTGTACTCTGTGCTGGGATATAGAATTGCACCCCCCTCCACTGTTGTAGAGGGGATGAACAAACAAATTGCCTTGTAGAAGGATACATGTGGTTCTGAGGAGGCCAGCATGCTGAGGGAGTATCTGACAGGCTAGGAGTCAGGGAATGCTTGTTACACAAATGAAAATTGTAACCATTTTGTAAATGTTGTTTATTAACTTAACATTTTTCTTTTACTTTTGATGGATCCTTTGTGGATTTCTGTGACTGTAGAGTTGACTATTGAAGATTTCTGTAAAGAAATACGCACTTGGCAGACAGAGGAAGGGATGTTTTAGTTCAGTGAACCTTGGACCAATGCAAATTTAGTGGGTCAGATGTAGTGTTTGTAATAGATAAGAAATATTAGTCATCTGAATCAAATGCCAACACAGTGAACCCGGAAATAGTCACAGTTTATTTCACTATAGCAACACTTCTTTATAATAAAGGCAAATGTTAAAAATCATATTTTTGGTTTTTGGACACTAGAGACAAAGTAGAGGAAATGGCAAGTCTCTCAGGTTTGTGGAATCAAGCATTAACTCATTAATTGAAAATAATTTTTCTGAACACAGTAAAAGGACAGATTAGGAACTCCCAAATAAATAGTTTTTTTTTGTAGTTTGGAGACTGTTTCTTATGAACACCAAATAATTAGAGAGAAGTGAAGTGAGAGGTTGAAGTGTTATTGCTAATTGTTGCCTGTCAAGTTTTAGGGAAAGATAAGAAGGTTAGATGCAAACTTTGGTAAAATTTTCGAGGAACTTCTTAATCTTTTGGAATCTGATGGTCCTGGTTCTTTATAATATAAAATTTCATTTCAAAACGTATTTGTGTGTGTGTGTGTGTGTGTGTGTGTATGTGTGTGTGTGTGTGTGTGTGTGTGTGTGTGTGTGTGTGTATTCATGCCCACCAGGTCATTGTTAGCACTTCTGGGAATAGACCAAGCATCAGCTAGTTGTGAGTGAGTTTTTCTTCACTTAAAATCTTTATAGGAAGAAATAATTACTACATAATTATATAAAACAGACTTGAAATGTGTGCATCCATTTGATTAATATATAAGAGCTGTACATCCTGATACCATAGTTATCTATGGTTAAAGATGAGGGATAATGAGAACAACTGTTATATTGGAACAAATAACAAGCATATTGCTACCGAGTGAAGGAAAAGGCCCAGAGACAGCAACTGACAACTTAGTATAAGAAATAGCACACTTCGGGGTGCCTGGGTGGCTCAGTTGGTTAAGCGTCTAACTCTTGATCTTGGCTCAGGTCATGATCTCACAGTTTGTGAATTTGAGCCCCATGTCATGCTCTGTGCTGTCAAGAGCCTACTTGAGATTCTGTCTCTTCCTGTCTCTTCCTCTTCCCTGCTTGCATACCCTCTCTCAAAATAAATAAATAAACTTAAAAAAAACTAAAAAAAGAAATAGTACACTTCTTAGCTGGTATTCAGTTTAATTCAGAGACATGCCTTCAGGGCCTAGAATGTGTTGGGACTATGCTGGGTATTGTATATACAAAGATTGAGACATAGTCTATCAAGCAGCTTTTAGTGCATTTGGGAAAAATACATACATAAGCCCCAGCCCCAGCTCAACAATAACTGATTGATGTATCAGTAAGCTAATTTTTTCTAGGAAGTCATCCAAGAGGAGATGCTGCTGTTAAGAACACTTAAACAGTTGCCAGATACAGAAATAATGGAAGGGTCTTCCAATGAGAAAAAGAAAAGGATGACAAAGGTGACAAAGAATGACAAAGCCTTAGCCACAGGAGAGTATATAAGACATAAAGGAATGTTGACTCATTCCATTTGGCTAGAACATAGGGTGCAAACTGGGGGGAGAATGAGAGGCTGGTGTGGTAGATAGGAGCTAGATTTTGAAGGGCCCACCTAAGGTGTTTGGATACTCTCCTCTAGATGACAGGAAGCCTATGAACAGTTTGTAAACATATAGCAAAGTTGAAATAATTCTATAATGAGTGCTTGCATAACCATCATCCAGATTATGCTATTAACACTGTACTGTATTTCTTTAATCACATATGTATCCATCCATCCATCCATCAATCCATCCTGTTATAATCCATCAATCCATTTTATTTTTTGTCCATTTCCAAGCAAATTAAAGATTTCAGTAAATTCCTCTGTAAATACTTCATAATGAATATCATTAACTAGAGTTCACTCTTTGAGATATTTAATGTAAAATTATAATCTTTATAAGTTTTAAAGTATAAGAATAAGGCAATCAATTTTGTATTTGTGAAATATATTGTGGAGGATCACTTGGAAGAGGGAAGCAAATTAGAAACCTGCTTCAAAACTCTAAATGAGAGATGGTAAGAATGTGATGAGAGCCTGTGGTAGGAATGGAGAGGTACTAATTAATTCAGGAGATAATCCAGAAATAGAATCAGTGGATCAGTTGACCAAATGAATATAGGGATGGAAGTAGTGGAGGGCAAAGGCAGGGTTGGGGGAGTATAAAAAGTAAAAAATGACCACAAAAGACTCCAAATAGCCAAATCAGTCTTGAAAAAGAAAAGCAGAGCTGGAAGAATCACAATTTTGGACTTCAAGTTATATTAGAAAGCCATAGTAATCAAAATAGTATGGTAATGGCACAAAAATAGACACTTAATTCTATGGAGCAGAATAGAAAATCCAGAAATAAACCCACAATTATATGGTCAATTAATCTTCAACAAAGCAGGAAAGAATATCCAATGGGAAAAAGACCACCTCTTCAACAAATGGTGTTGGAAAAACTGGACAACTACATGCAATAGAATGAAACTAGACCACTTTCTTGCACTATATACAAAAACAAACTCAAAATGAATTAAAGACCTAAATGTTGAGACCTGGAACCATAAAAATCTCAGAAGAGAACACAGGCAGTAACTTCTTTGACATTGGCTGTAGCAACTTTTTTCTAGATACATTCCCCTGAAGCAAGGAAAATAAAAGTAAAAAATAAACTATTGAGACTACATTAAAATAAAAACTTCTGCACAGTGAAGGAAACAATCAACAAAACTAAAAGGCAACCTATGGAATGGGAGAAGATACTTGAAAATGACACAGGTGATAAAAGGTTAGTATCTAAAATATATAAAGAACATATACAACTCAACACCCAAAAAACAAAGAATTCAATTAAAAAATGGGCAGAGAAGACATGAACAGATATTTCTCTAAAGAAGACATCCAGATGGCCAATAGACACATGAGAAGATGCTCATCATCACTTATCATCCAGGAAATGCAAATAAAAATTATAATGAGATATGACCTCACACCTGTCAGAATGGCTAAAATCAACAACACAAGAAACAACAGGTTTTGGTGAGGGTATGGAGAAAGGGGAACCCTCTTGCACCGTTGGTGGGAATGCAAACTGGTGCAGCCTCTCTGGGAAACAGTATGGAGGTTTCTCAAAAAGTTCAGAATAGAACTCCCTATGATCCAGCAATCACACTCTACTGGGTATCTACCCAAAGGATTCAAAAACACTAATTCAAATGGATACATGCACTCTTATGTTTATAACAGTATGGTTTATAATTGCCAAGATATGGAAGGAGTGTCCATTGGTGGGTGAAAGTATAATGAAGTGGTGTGTGTGTGTGTGTGTGTGTGTGTGTGTGTGTATAATATTATATTATATGTAATATAATATATAAGTAATATATAATATTACTTAGCCATCAAAAAGAATGATATCTTGTCATTTGCAATGACATGGATGGAGCTAGAGAGTATTATGCTAAGCAAAATAAATCAGAGAAGGACTCATATGTGAAATTTAAGAAATAAAAAAAGCAAATGGGGAAGAAAGAGAGAGAAAGAGACACCAAGAAACAGACTCTTAACTATAGAGAACGAACTGATGGTTACCAGAGGGGAAGTAGGTGGTGGGATGGGTGAAATAGGTAAAGGAGATTAAGGCATGCACTTGTCGTGATGAGCACCAAGTGATTAAAATAAAAAGTGGAAAAAAAAGTGAAAAATGGATCCAAAATTTTCCAGCTTGGACAACTGGGTGTTGGATGATGAGATATGGATACAGAGGAGAAAAAGGTTTGGAAGTAGAACAGAAGATAGTAAACACAGTTTTGAATATCGTTTGAATAACGTTAGGCGCCTGCATAACGTTTCAGGTGGGTATGTTCAGATGGTGTTTGGAAATACTCTCTGGAGTTTGGGAGAAATATCAGAGCTGGGGTTGTAGTCAAGGAATGCATCAGGCCAGGTAAGTTGAAGCCATCTCTCAAGGAGAGTATTTAGAATAAGCAGAAAAAGGGGCTAAGGGGACCACCCTAGGGAAAGCCAGTATTTAAGGAACAAGAAGACAATGCTGAGCCAACAAAGGAGGTAGAGAGAAATACTAAGAAGGCTAGAAAAGAAATCAAGCCTTAGATAGATAGATAGATAGATAGATAGGTAGATAGACAGGTAAAGGTTTATTATGTATTTGCTATGTTCCAGGCATTCTAGGTGGTTATATTCATGGATTCATTGAATCCTTACAACAACCCTATTTTATAGATAAGGAAATAAGGAAACTCAGGGATAGAGAAGTAATTGCTGAAGTTCTTACAGTTAGTAGTGGCGAGCTGGTTTTTGAACTGAAGTCAGATTAGTTTGCTTTATTAGGAGGGCCAACGGAAGAGGGAGTTTCCAGGAAAAAGCAGTCAGTAGGTCACAGTCCTCCCTAATCTATCTTTCCAACTTTGTCTTCTAATTAGTCTTCACCTACCCAAGCCTTGTCAATTTCTAGTGCTCCATGTTTCCACACAAGCTCAAATTCTGCTACAGCTTACCGAAGTGGTTTGTGGGTCACCAGTTCCATGAGATGCTCTGTGAATAAAAGTGTCCTGTGGTCAAATAAGTTTGAGAAATGTTGCCAACTCTATTTTTCTTTTGGGTATTTGCAAGTAACATTAGTCCATCAAAAGTATTGGGAAATAAATAAAGAATGTATTCTAACTTTGTCTGCCAGGTGTTTCCAAAATTTTTTGAACTTATTTGATCTTGGGCCATATCCCCCCTTTCCATATAGACAATATATAAGCTTCCTTCAGAACTAAGGTTCAAGTGAAACCATGGCTACAAGTGAAACATGATTTTTCTTTCCTTCAGGTGGTCTTATGTGAGATGCACATAGCTTTTTCTGCCTCTCACTCTCGATGGCCACAAAACTCATTCTCCCCTATAATATCATTATTCATGCCCTGCACCTCTCCCATGGCCCAAGAGAATGGAGTCCACAGTGATTTCATTTTGGGGTTTTACATAGGATCTTCTGCAGTGCCTCTTACATAGTCAGTGTTCTGTCAGAGTCTATTTGTTGATAAATAAAATGTACAAAATACAGAAGAAATTAGTACCATTTCTTTTTACATAAAAGTTTTCTATTAAAAGGACTTAACTGTTCAAAACACGAATGCAAATAGACTCAAAGCTTTTCTTGGAGAATAAGGTGGGTGTATATTTTCTCTTTTTGTTTCCATTTGAACTGTTTGCTTTTGGTTTTAGTTGAGTAAACTGAGGAAGGTAACATTTTGGTTATTACTGTCCCAACTGCATATGGGGTATACCACGAGATCTTGGAAATACCACTTTTCTTGAGCAGTGTCTGGTCTTCTAATTTGAAGTCAGACTTGGATTTCTTAGGTAGATCAGTGCATACCTATACCTTTTTAACTCTCTTACTAGTTTGATATAATTATTTCTTTTGCTTATTGCAAAAGACTGTTGGCAGTAGTCCCACTGGTTTCATTATTTTACTTGTGAGTCCTTATATAGACTTTAGTCAAACGTGGTGTTGTGTCTGATCTTTCTCTCCTTTGAATTATATAACACATTCAGCTTGCCCTACTCTGTTTTCCCTATGAGACTAGAGTAGAGATTTCTCTGACTCCCTCCTACACCTTTTCTGCATCCTGTGGCAAAGAACTCCCACATGTGGTTAAGTCATATAGAAGTGTGTGTGTGTGTGTGTGTGTGTGTGTGTGTGTGTGTGTGTGAGTGAGAGAGAGAGAGAGAGAGAGAGAGAGAGAGAGAGAGAGATACGGAGAGAGAGAAAGGGGGGGTGCCTGGGACGAAAGAGAGAGAGAGAAAGAGAATATGTGTGTACAAGTCAGCATGAGTCATGCTGTGGGACACAGGCCAGCAATGAGCACAGGCAGTCCAAGAGCATGGAGTTTCCTAGCAAAGGCCTGAACATTTGGGTAAAATGACTACTTTCCTTCTTTATATCAACTGCACCTGCATTGAAGTTTTGTTTGTGTTTTAGCTGGCTGTCCTACCTCTGGAGAAGACTCCTTGTGAGTTTAGAGGGCTCTGTAGGAGTTTTATTAGCCCACAATACTTGTTTAAGAGCCCCTGATTAACCATAATTATTGTTTTAGAATGAGTCTCAGCTATTTTTATGGAGAAGGAAACCCCTACTTGGGGTATATTTTGTATTTTTGGAGTCTCCTCAATGCCATGGAGAGTAAGTTATTTTAATTTGCATATGTTAATGTAGTGGTAGTATATTAATAATCATTATTCAGAGAGAGAACAGTCCTGGTGGTCACTTACACATAAAGTTCTAAGTTTATTATATTAAATGATTTGTAATTTGGGAGAGGAGAAGAGACCCAAGAATCAGATCTGGCCATATATATTCTTTTATTATAATAAAAGAACATTATGCTATCAAGAATAATTCTCATCAATTTCCTTAGCAACATTATGGTATGCAATTAAAATGGCAATATTCTACATGGTGTGACAACATTGTATTGTCATGGCCACCATGTCATATAGGGAGAAAACTAACAGTATCACTGTAATAATACTGAAATATTTAGAGCAAGCATTAGAACTTTTTTTAAAGAATGAACAACTATTCTCTGCCCCTCCCCCGTTCATGCTCTGTCTCTCTCTGTCCCAAAAATAAAATAAAAAACGTTGAAAAAAAAAATTTTAAAAAAATAAAAAAATAAATAAAAAAAAAATAAAAAAAGAATGAACAACTATTATGATGTCATCAAAATTGAAAGTGTTGTAAAGGTCAGAAAACACAGTTTTGGCTGAATGCACAGGGAATGCTGATGGTATTCATTAAGCATAAAATAATATGAGGAAAAAAATTTCCATCTCTGTCCCCTCCCTTATGAAATATCTTCTGTGTTTTCATCGCTCCCTTTGAAGTCAATATAAGATCTTTGCTTTAATCCATTTTTAAAGCTTCCTTTGAAGTCAGTGGGAGCTCATGCCTGGAAGAAAGGAAAGTAGCTGAAGACTGGGTGCCTGCTGGGGAAGAGGGACCAGCCTAATCATCACCAGAAAAGAGTATTTGTGAGAGGATGTGATTGTCCTCATGTACATGGTCTATTAGGCTCCACAGCAGAGTCATTTTTAAAATGGTTGATTTGTTTTCTAGTATTGTGAAAGTATTAAGATGACCCAGACCAGTTACTTTTTTTTTTTTAGGACAGTGTTTTCATTTAATGTGATTGAAGAAAAATGAATATTTATAAATAGAAGTAATTCTTTTATCTTGATGCTCTCACAAATGCTGTTTTACCTAAGTGAATTTTCCAGATAATGAAACTAATAATTATCTAATAGAGTAATTCCTTCAAGGACAATTGAAGAGTGTAGGATTATTTTCTCCGTGAAATTACTTTAGACTGCTTAGCTTTTTTTTTTTTTTTTTTTTTTTTTAATATCATTAAATACTTGGGAGCAAGATAGGAAGTAATTGATTAGTCATTCTTCCTGCCTCTTTCTTGCTGCTGCCAGTTGTCCTCTGTGATGCAGGTCATGTGCTCTGTTTCTATTCTGCTCTCTTATTTTACACAAAGTTGCTTGAAGAAGGTTGGGGAGGCCTGAGGTAGCTTTATACCTTTCCTACAGGGCAAAGCACTAAGACTACCCCTTTCCTCATTTTCTTTTCCTCTCTCCTCATCTTGTCCTGTTCCTCACTTCCTGTCTCTCCTTGCCTCAGTCTGCTTCCTTTCCTTTCCTTTCCCCCTATGGCCTGCTCTGCTCTGACAATGCCAGCCCCCTGCCCCGGGCGCAGAGGGGGCCTGCATCCATGTTTGGCCTGTAGACTTGGGTGCAGGCTTGCACACTGCCTCTCTGATTGGATTTGACCTGGATGCCTCTCAGGACCTCAAACTCAACACTTGAAAGCTGAGCTCAGCAGCTCCCACCAAGATTTTTATTTTTAATCTCTGTGAGTGGGGTCATGGCATCACCTTCTACCCAGCCTGTATCTAGCCTGAAGATCTGTGAATTGTCCTTGAAAATGTGTCTTCCTTGTCACTCCACATTTAATCATTTAACAAATCCTGTCATGTCCATCTTAGAACTCCATGATCGGCCCATCTTCTTCACTCCTCTCTGCCACATCTGGTCTAGTCCTTATCACATCTTGCTGGTAACTACAGCTGCCTCTCTTGTTATATCCTTGTACAAACTTGTCTTCTCACTGTTGCAAGTTTTCTTCCTAGAATTTGATGCTTACTACATCATTCCCAGACTTAAGAATCTCCCGGTTTGCCTCAGCTGAGCATCTAAAGCCTTTTATAATCTGAGCTGCCTCTCTAGCTCCTTTTCTATGCAGGAAATCCGTTGCTCCTGCCACTGAAAATGCTGCTTGATTCACTTGGCAAATGTCTGTGTGTCCTTCCATATTAGGTGGAGTGTTTTTTCTGTGAAGCCTTCCTTACTACCTTCAGGCAGACACCTGCCTCCATCTGGGCGCCCACCTTCTGTTCTTTCCTCATTTACAGTACTTGGCATGGTGATCTACAATGATCTCTTTTTATGTGTGTCTCTAGCACCAGAATAAATGCTCCGGGGGAATGTAGTATATAGTTCATTTCTCTCTTCATCCTCATCCCAATGCCTACCTGACATCAGGTACAGATTAATAAACATTTGGTGAAGGAATGAAGATTTTGAGAGGTCTTTTTCACTTCCTTTGGGCTTGAAGTTATGTTATTGAAGGTGGGGTTCAGACATTGAAATAATAAAACATTTTAACAGATTCTCCCTTCAAGGGGCATATAGTTAGAAAGGGTATAAATTTTTTTTTTTTATCTCTTATAAGGGAAAATAATGCCTGAAGCTTGAGGATGATTCAGAACAAGGACAGAAAGTTCTGGTCCTTAGTGATGTCCTCAAACCCTTGAACTACCTCCAGTATCATCTGCTGCTAGAGTCCTTGTTACATGAGAAAAGTAATCCCCTATCATTAAAACCGCTTTTAGTGGAGTACATCTGCTTTAGAGCTTCCACTTTGCAAGATTTCTGGAAGGATTTCAGTTAAGAGCCTCTTACAAAAGCGTTTTTTCCTTAGTGTCTTTGGCAGGGCCTATGAATCAAAAACAACAAATCCCCAAAGTTTTATTTAAAAAAATAATAATAGAGTGGGAGAAACATGCAGCCAAAATACTTAATCTATGATAAGAATGAGAAACCTTTTTGCTTTGGAAGAAATGTAGAAAATGTCAATGAAGTACCCATCCTTACAAAGAGAAACTTGGTTTTAATCCTAGTGATGTTTCTGGGGAATGATAGAGATAGGAAACGATCCATTTAGCTAATTTAAAAATTGAGTGAGAGCGTCTGACTTTATTCAGTAAATACATAAAATAAAAGTATGCTTCAGTTCCGTTGGTTGGACAATTAAAGGAAAGAAAAAATATAAGACAGATGTGGAGGCAGAGCAGTGGGGGAAGTAGGAAGCAGAACACAGCTTGCTTTAGAGGGAAAGCTGGGCAGGTAGAGCTTCGTTGTCCCTCCCTCCTTTCTAACCTACCCCATCTGGCCCTGACCATCCTCCAAAGGTATGTCCACCCAAGGTACTTCATGTTCTTCTCTCAGTTTCTCATCAGTCTCTATCCTCATTCTCTGCTCCAGACTCTCACTGGCCTAGGGCCCAGAGTCCCATGAGCTGTGGGGTCTCATTCCTCCCTTCCCCCAGATGGATGAAACTTGGACCTGCTCATGCGCAGCTCGGTGGCATCCTAACTAACCTATGGTGTGTTATTTAACCCTCTGGGCCTCGGTGTCCTTATACATGCAAAGAAGATTAGTAATACATACCTCACAAGGCTGTGAGTTACCCAGCAGGACCTCAACAAACATTTATTTTCTTTCTCTCTGCTTTTTTGCTTCTGTTCTAGTTACCTCACTTCCCCTCTTGCTGATATCAGTGCTCTCCAGTCCTCTCACCACCTAAGCCACTGGTTGGAAATTTGCCTCTGGAATTCTCCCTGGAGTCTATCCCTGTGTCTGAGAGTAGGGTTTCAGAGGGAGGCTTTGAGGTGAGGACATCTTTGTACTAGCTACAGAGTGAAACATCAAGTCTCAGGTCCTAGTTCCATCATGTACTTGCTGTGAGAACTTTCGACAGGTTGTATTTTCACTTTGGACAGCTGGCCTAGTGTCCTCATTGGTAATTTAGGGATAATAATTCTACTTCTAGGATTGTAGGAAGGATTAAATAAGCTATTTTGTTGAAAGTATTTAGTGTAATGTCCAGCACATTGTAAGTGCTCAATAAATGTTATAAATACCTCAATTTAGAAAATTTGCTGGGGCGCCTGGCTGGCACAGTCTGTTAGTGTCCAAATCTTGACTTCAACTCACATCATGATCTTACGGTTCATGAGATCGAGCCCTGTGTCGGGCTCTGTGCTGACAGCTTAGAGCCTGCTTGGGATTCTCTCTCCCTACCTCTTTCTGTCCTTCCCTGCCTCAAAAATAAATAAACTAAAAGAAAGAAAGAAAGAAAGAAAGAAAGAAAGAAAGAAAGAAAGAAAGAAAAAATTTACTGACTAATGGCATGTTGTCCTCAATGTCCTACTTTCATCATCTCATGTCAGAAAGCACGGCAGGATTCAAGTGCTGGTTACAGAGGTGTGTCCAGAGCAGGCCCTTGATAGACATTTTCTGGCATTCACTGCCTGTGGGGGAGGAGGGAGTTTCAAGGTGGACACTGGCTTTGCTTTGTTTGGGAAGGAAGCTATCCCAAAAGGGAAGCATGCAGTGGCTTGGTTGTGGCTTCACATGAAGGGAGTTGTGGTGGCAGCTGGAATGAGGAGAGTAGAAAGGGTGCTGCTGCCATCACCTGAACGCTTTTGGTATCACCACCAGCCTCACCTTGTTGCCTCCAGCTTAGAAATCACCTAGTAGCACCAGAGCCCTGCAAACCCTGCTTAAACAAATTCTGCTTTATGGGGCTCCTGGGTGGCTCAGTCAGTTAAGCATCTGACTTCGGTTCAGGTCATGATCTCCCAGTTCATGGCTTCGAGCCCCGCCTGGGGCTCTGTGCTGACAGCTCAGAGCCTGGAGCCTGCTTCAGATTCTGTGTTCCCTCTCTCTGACCCTCCCTGGCACATACTCTGGCTCTCTCTCTCTCTCTCTCTCTCTCAAAAATAAAATAAACGTTAAAAAAAAACTACTTTAGAAAGATCATGTGCCATTCCAAGACAGAATTTTGAGATTCTACTCAGGAGGGCAACATTCACATATTTTTTTTCTCAGTGAAAAGTAGGGAGAGAAGCTGAAGATCAAACTGTTTTCAAAGATTAGCAAAATATTTAGGTGTGCCCAAAAAAGAATTGTCCTAAAGCAACTTTAAAGTATATCTGTTATTTAACTGTTTGTCAAAAATATTATCATATAACATTCTGGCCACAGGACTAGAATGCTTTTAAATAGGAAACATGAGTTTGTGTGTCTGAGTGTGTCAATGTACATAAAGGTACTATGCTATTTCTTATTCTAGTCTGAAATAATGAATGAGTTATCTTTCAAGGGCCTGTATTATTTTCTAGAATCACTTTAGTTTCTGAAACCTATAATTTATCACATATTCTGAGTCAGAGACAATACCTGAATTTGGCCAGTCCCAGAAAATCCAATATACTTGCCTGGTGACAGTATAGGGGAGTTAGGTCATGTGTAATTTAACATATGCAAATTCAACCAGGAGCATTTGGAAAGAGATTTAAATATTGTGATTCATTCTACATGCCAATTCACTCCATAAGCCTAGGCCTGCTGGAGAGCTCTCTTGAGATGGGAGACACCCTTTTTCTTTTCCTCAGTTGATCTCAGCTCCCTTGTGATCCCCAGGGTGGAGCATCTCCCTGAGCTAAGGGTGCTTCTGGGTTTAAACACAGCTCCTGAATGCAGGCCAACTTTTCATCTCTGCCTAACCCAAGATAAACTTAACCCTTCCAACCCTGGTGGAAAATAGTGTTACTGAGTGGCCAAGTATGAAGCTCTAATGTGGTGCTTTCCTGATGGATTTTCAGGAATGATTTTCAAAAGGAGTATCTTTTGCCACATCTGCAGTTTTGGGAGTTTAAGCCCTGGTGAACCCACCACTAATTACCTCTCTTATTTACCATTCCACAGTCCCTCCACCAACTCATGTTTTCTTCTTTCACTTTTGTGCATATAAGTGACTAGGGAGGCTGTAGAAGGCCTAGTTCATGACCAGCAAATGGCCACCAGTAATGGGTTCAGTGCTGGAATTAGGAGCATCTGCATAGCCACTAGCACCCTGAAAACTAAAGGCTTAGGTTTGGGGAAACACTATGAGGGAGCAGTATCCCTTAACTTGTGACACCAGACTCTAGCCCAAGAGGAATGTAGTCATTGTGTTCCATCTTGCTAGAATAATGAGAGGAAGACTTTCTTTCTAGACTATGTTAATTCTCACAATACCAGAGCAATAGGTAGAGTCTCTATGTGTCTTGAATTGCCCTAGTCTGTGGAATATTTAGGATATTTTTATTTTATTTTATTTTATTTTATTTTATTTTATTTTATTTTATTTTTAAACATTTATTTATTTTTGAGACAGAGAGAGACAGAGCATGAACGGGGGAGGGTCAGAGAGAGGGAGACACAGAATCTGAAACAGGCTCCAGGCTCTGAGCTGTCAGCACAGAGCCCGACGCGGGACTCCAACTCACGGACCGAGAGATCATGAAGTCGGACGCTCAACTGACTGAGCCACCCAGGCGCCCCTATTTAGGATATTTTTTAATACCACTAGACAGATCCTCATGGGGGAGTGGGAGGCCAACTCTGGGAAATTTAAGGTTGTCACCTCATGTTTTGTTGCTGTTCCTTAGTGATAGGAGGAGAAAAGGAGCCAGGGGTAGCTTTAATGGCTACCTACAAAGTCATAGAATCATAGAATTTTGGTAAAGGAGAGAATCTCAACTCCACTTCTTGAGTTTTAGAGGATGAAATGATTGTTTGAGGTCAAAATATGTGGCGGAACTAGGACCAGAACCTCAGTTTCCTGGCCCCAGGCTGGGGTTCCTTATGCTGTTACCATGTCTCCGATGAACTGGTTTAATAGGAACAGGTTTAACCTGTTTGGTGGTTGCACAGCCCCACCCTTTAATGCTCTCCCTGAAAAGGGGAGAACAAAGTCCATTTTATTCTTATCTGTTTTGTTTTTAGGGTGCATGATTGATTGTCACTGGCAAAGTGCCATGTGTGCCTAAGCTCTAAAAACTTTTGCTTGTATGTGCAGGGGGTGGGGATGGATTAGAATGGGTGGGTTAGGGTGGGTCAAGGGGTATGGTTTATGCTAATAATGAAAGTCACAGTTGCAAAAATGGATGCTTTTGGTAATGGATGCTTATGGGATTGATAGGGGTTTTATGAATATTTCATACTTTGATTTATTTGTTATTAGGCAGATCTGCAAGGAGTAAATTTGAAATGAGAAATAGTTTTAGACGACTTTCTTGGTACTTCACCTGTCATTGGTCTTGCTATTACTTCACCTTTGATAAGAAATCCCCTCTATCCTCATGATACCCTGGAAAATGGGTGGGCCTGATAAGCTGAGAGGCAAAAGCAGCCATTATGCAGATTGAAGGCATTTATTTAAATGTTTACTCTGATTCAAGCTTTGAAGTCCAGGAGTTCCTGTCACATGGCCATAGAAGGAAAGGAATTCTTCTTCCCCTTTATCTTTTAACGGCGTTGGTTTGAATGGAACTTCTATTTCACTGATATTACTACTGTATTTTTTTTACCTGCTAGTAGTGGCCTCTGGTTTTTTAATTATTGTATTTGCTACAGTACAACATGTGCCACACCCAGCAGAGAATAAATCTTGTTTAGGTACCAGTGTATAAGGGTTTGCTTCTTTGTGCTGTAGATAGAGGATTTACAATTGTTCTCTGGGACCAACTCCACCCAGACACATTTCCTCAATTGCACCAGACTCTTTACTGAGAACTTTGTGAAAGCAGCTAAGAGATTAAGTGCAAAGGACTTGAGATTGCTAACTGTTAATTTAAATCAAATGGCAAATGACATGAAGTGTCACTCTCACATTGATTTCCAGCACCTCCTGATTAGGAAGTTGGCACAACTCCTTGACTCAAGTATCTCTGCTCTTGCCTTATTCAGATCTTCTCTGATGTCTTGCTCTTGGGTCTGTACCTTTTCTTTCTCTACATTAGAGAGTTTATTTCCTTCCTCCCAGGCTTTTATTACCAACTGGGAAAAACTTGCAATGTCTTTACCAGTCGTGGTTGGGAGCTCATATATATAGACTATATAGGCTGTAGGTGTTTCTGTTCCTACAGGTTTCTGCACAAATATGTAAAAGTCTAGCTTTTTAAGAGGTTTGTTTTCCTACAAAGCATGTTCTTTGGAAACAGCTTCTTTCTGACCTTTGCGCAGTTGAGAAAGCAGTTGTATGATCCACCTGGACTCTGACTGGGAAGAAAGCTACTTCTCAATGGATTCTGACCTAAAGCCTCCTCCTCTACAAAGAAGTCACCGACTCCATATGACACTCCTGGGCTACAACCCACAAGTGTTCACAAAGAGTTGATGGGGATAGGGAATTCTCTTAACTCAATTCTGAATGAGCTAAATCAGCATAAATTAGTATTCATGCATAAATGATTTTGTCATGAATCTTATAGGCAAATACAACTCAGCAAGTTTACTAGCTTTCTGATTGTTGGCTGTGTGACTCTATTCATGCAGTCAGTGAGTGAGAAAAGAGAGAGGGAGACAGGTTAGAAGAGGTAGAAAGAAGGAAAAGCATGGGGTAGTGGGTGGAAAGAGGGCAAGGGGATGGGGGTGTGAGAGATTGAGAGACAGAGTATTTATCTGAAGGCTTCACCTTCTGCTAGATTATGTTAATTTCTGATTTTAGAATTGGCCCCATTATTCAGCAGTATCCCTGAAGATGAAGATGATACATTTCAACTGCATTTTTAAAGACAGAAATATATATGCTAGACTTTCAGATATGCCACAGGAGGAATTTGGCTGTATTCCAGAGTGTCATTACAGAACAGAAAATATCTCTAGAATTCTAGTGTGAGAGCTGGAAAAGATCTCAGTTTAGCTTGTCATTTCCTGGTATCAGAAACTGAAGTACAGTGATGTGAAGTGACTTTGCTAGAGCTCACCAGCTGAAGAGGCAAAGCAGGGATAGGACACAGTTCTTCTGTATTCTATGTGCTTTCTCCTGAACCCTGGACACGTGTGCATCATCAAATGTGCGAGAAAACTGACAACGTCTGGGAGACTCCAGAAAAAATGGCTTGGTTGGTATTGAAGTCAGGGGAGGCTGACCTGTTTTTCAGTGGGAACAAGGCTGAGGTAAAGATTTTGATGGAGGCAGTTCCCTCAGGCAGCCTCTGATGGGGCAGGGTGGGATCTGAGTCCTGGAAGAGGAATCTGTGAGAAGAGATATTATCATCTGCAGCAGCAGATCTTCAGTCTGGGCTTCAGCTTGTGGTGACCAAAAGAATAAAGTTACATGGCTGGTATCTTTCATATCTTAACTCATCTGGCTAAGCAGAGGGAGTGAGCAGGAGAGCACAAGGCATCTTGATGAAGGCAGTTGACAATGAACTGCAGAGAAAGGAAATGTTGGCAGTGTCTGAAATTTATCATATTAACTCTGCAGTCTTATCTAGTGTTGACCCTTTGCCTGTCAGCTGTATGCAGGTAAGTAGATTTTTAGGGCAAGTATATTTGTAGGGCAGCAGTTCTATACAAAGACCTTAATAAGGATGTTGTCATTGGTTGACACCAACAAAAGTCTAATTCACAAAGGAAAATTCACCCCTGTTTTAGGTCTGGGAAAAACTCATTTAAATATTTGGGGATCTTCCTTCCTAACATCTGTCTGTGCATATTTACATGTGCATACACACATTTATTATTATACAAATGTGATCATACTATACATCTTTGTAGCCTGGTTTAAGTTTTAAATCACTTTTATTGAATCCAAGAATTGAAGAGGCAGGTGGCAACATAATCCTCTCTTCAACTTAAGTTTTTCTTTCTAAAAAAAATTGAATTTTTAATCCAAAAATTATTGAAGTATAATTTATATGAATAAAATAAACCCACTTTAAATGACTTAAACATTTTTTAAAATGTTTTATTTATTTTTGAGAGAGATAGAGAGACAGAGTGTGAGTGGAGAAGGGGCAAAATGAGAGGGAGACACAGAATCTGAAGCAGGCTCCAGGCTCTGAGCTGTCAGCACAGAGCCCAATGTGGGACCCTAACCCATGAACTGTGAGATCATGACCTGAGTCAAAGTCAGAGACTTAATCAACTGAGCCACCCAGGTGCCCTGATATACACCCACTTTAAATGTACAGTTTAAGGAGTTAAGAAGACATAAAGAACTCTTAACAATTCAATAATAAGAAAACAAGTAACCCACTACAATGGAGCAAAAGATTTGAAAAAACTCTATGAAAGAAGATATTTCTCTATTTGGTTCCATCAGTTTTTACTTCTTGTATTTTGAAACTGTTAGGAATTTGAAAATCTATAAGATTGTTACATATTTTTGATGAATCAACCCCTTTATTATCATATATCCCCCCTTTTAAAAAATTTATTTATTTATTTTGAGAGAGAGAGAGAGAGCACACCTGTGCATGTGCATGCCAGCAGGGGAAGGACATAGAGAAAGGGAGAGAGAAAATCCCAACCAGGCTTCACAATTCAGGGCTCAATCTCGTGACCCATCGAACCACCATGAGATCAGGACCTGAGTAGAAATCAGGAGTCGGAGGCTTAACTGACTGAGCCACCTAGGTGCCCCTATCATATGTGCCTTTTACTCCTTGGTGTTACTCCTTGCTCTGAAGTCTACTTTGTTTGATATTGAAATAGATGCTTTATATTTCTCATGGTATATCGTTTTCCATTCTTTTATTTTTAACCTATTTTTGTCTCTATATTTAAAGTAAGTTTCTTATAGACAGAATACAGTTGGGTCTTGGTTTTTAATCCCTGCCTTTTAATTGGAATATTTAGCCAGTATAATTACTGAGTAGTTGGATTTAAGCTTACTACCTTCCTATTTGTTTCTTATTTGTTCTGTCTGTTCTTTGTTCCCTTTTTCCTATTTTCCTGCCTTCTTTTAGGTAGAGTATTTATTACTTTAGTAGTATTATTTAGTAGTGAATATTTATTATTCTGTCTCCTCTATCTCCTTTATATTTGGTATACTGATTTATTGCTCTAAAATTTACCGTATGCTTTCACTTATCATAGTTTATATTCAAATAATACCACTTCATGTATACTTCAAGAATCTAAAACTTTTAATTTTTCCCCTCCTGGCCTTTGTGCTATTATTGTCATACATTTTACTTCTATATATGTTGTTAATCTCATATATGTTATTATTATTTTGCTTTAAACAATCAATTATTTCTGAAAAACATTCTTTTAAAGATTTTAAGTAATCTCTACAATGTAGCACTGGAATTTACAACCCTGAGATCAACAGTCATATGCTTCACTTACTGAACCAAACATGCACCCGTTAAAAACATTTTTAGATGAGAAAATATCTTATGTATATATGTGTATCCACATATTTGCCCTTTTTAATACTCTTAATTTCTTTGTGTAGATACACATTTTGATTGAGTTATTTACATTTTGTCTAAACATCTTTTAACATTTCTTATAATACAATGTTGCTACTGATAAATTTTCTCAACTTTTGTTTGCCTAAAAAATAATTTCTTTTGAAAGATATTTTTACTGGTTATAGAATTCTAGGTTGACAGTTTTTCTTTTACACCCTAAAAGGTCATTTAGTTGTCTTCCGCCTTGCATGGTTTCTTACAAGAAACCTATGATCATTTTTTATTCGTTCTTTGCAACATAAAATATCTTTCCTCTGACTACTTTTAAGATAATTTTTTGACATTTTTTTTTTTTTAGCAATTTGATTATGTTTGTCTTTGTGTGATTTTTTTTTTTTTGTATTTATCCTACTTAGAGGTATTGACTGTCTGGGATTTGTGGGTATATAATTTCTATAAGAGACAGAAAATTTTCTGTTACTATTTTGGATTGGATGCCAGCCCCTGTGAATTTTCCATTGTGTGCACTGGATTTTGTCATATTTCTTTAAAGGTTTTTGAACTTTTCTCAAGAAGAAGTTAGATGGTTTGCAAACCATTTCAGTGTTTTAGAGTTTTACTTATAAACTATAGTACTTGTCTGGAGCAGTCTTTACTTTATGGGTAGTTCAGCCCTACTACTAGGGTGTGACTCCTCTGGAGGCTCTATGAATGCCCTGTATATTGAAGGAAGTTTCTCTTCTCTGCCTAGTGGGAGTTAGAATGAGTCCCAATCCTCTGTGAGCTTTGAGAATTGTTCAACTTGCATCTCTCTTTAATTGCTATTTCTTAGGAAGCTGACTGGCCTTACAGGGTTTCATCCTGTGCATCCACAGATTGTATTCAGCCAAAAACTCAAGATTTCTACTCATATTTCTGGAGCTATTTCTCTTTCTAGCTTCCTCTTTTCTGTATTCTTCCCTATCAATTTAAGGTGCCATGCCCTCTCTAAACTCTAATTTCTGTCTCCTCAACTCTGTGAGACCATCAGCTATTTTTAGGCCTCCTTTCTCTGCAATATGGTCTGGAATTTGCCTCTGGGCAGAAATCTGTGCCTACTATAGTGCTGACCTCATTTATTTTCCTTTTTCCAGGAATCATGGTCATGTTGCTCTCTTTGGTTCAATGGCTAAAAACAGGGCTAAGACCAGGTTTAGGAGAGGTACCAAAGGTATAAAATTTAAGAAGGCACTCACTCTCAGGCTCATGCAAGTGCAAGATTGGCTTTTAAAAAGGAGTGCCTTCTTGGGGTGCTTGGGTGGCTCAGTCATTTAAGCGTCCGACTTCAGCTCAGGTCATGATCTCACTGTTCCTGGGTTTGAGTATTGTGTCAGGCTCTGTGCTGACAGCTCAGAGTCTGGAGCCTGCTTGGGATCCTGTATCTCCCTCTCTCTCTACCCCTCCCCCATTCATGCTCTGTCTCTCTCTGTCTCTTGAAAATAAATAAATGTTAAAAAAATTTTTTTAAAAAGGAGTGCCTTCTTAAATTTTGCACCCTAATCACCTGTCTTGCCCCCCCTTAGTCCCAGACCTGATGAAAATATTTGTCATGTATTGTATCCAGTTTTCTTATTGTTTATGGTGGGAAGGTAATTCTGGATTCTGCTAATCCCTCATTGCCTAAAGTGTAAATCTCTTGTTGTTTGCATATTTAACTCACCAATATGTCATAGACATTATTCTACTTCAGAGAATTTAGATATTCACCACCCTATAAAATGATTGCTGTGTATTCTGTTGTGTGGAATGGATCTAAGGAATTATGGAAAGTAAAACTCATTTCCTAAAAAGACTCCTCATTCTCAGATGTGACATTAGTGTATTACTGAAAATGAAATATGAGAATGTACATAAACAAACATTTCATTTAGAAATATGCTTTTTACTGAGTGTATTAGCTAAGAAGCAAGAATAGCAGATGGTTTTTCAGTACACTTCTTGATTTGTTACCTGCAAGTATTTATTAATCCAGAAAGTGGTCTGTAAATAAAATTTGTCCTTGTGGCAGTGTTCAGCATTACATTCTGGAGCATGGGGTGACCTTAACGGTGAATCAAAGTTAGCATTTTGAGAGATTGACAAGACACATAAAAATTACTATCTTGTGGATGTTGCTCAACTGGTTTTCTTTCTCATTTAACAGTTTTTTAATAGAGATAAAGGTGAAATAAGAACATTAAGGTTTATTTATATTCAGAAACAAATCTAAATGAAGAATAGACTGACATATGTTTTCCCATTTTCAGTTTAACAACAAACTAGTTACCTAAAAAGCATAGTTTGTGCTAAAAATACTTTTAACCATCTAAATATTGTTCTCATTTGTAACTTATATGGTGCCTATTAATTTCTGAACTAGATAGAAACATTTTATCATTATCATTATAGCAATTATTAGACATTATGTAAAACCAATACAAAATTCCAGAAGGATATACAGGAAAATGATGCAACATTGATTGTTTGGATGGTAGGATTTGGAGTGGTGTTTCATTTCCACTTTTTCCCCTGTTTTTTAAGGTAGTTATCACACTTTTAGAGTAGAAAAGTACATTCCCATATCAAAATGGAATGCAACAACAAAATATTAGCAAGTCAAATCCAAAAGTAGGTAAGAAGAATAATACAGCACAACCAAACTAATGCAATCCATCATATCTACATGCAAAATAAGAAAAATTTCATGATCATATCAGTAGATGTAGAAAAAGTATCTGACAAAATACAACACTGATTAATGGTAAAAAGTCTCAACAAATTAGGAATAGAGGGAACATCCTCAGTTTGATAAAGAACACCTACAAAAAAAAAATTCCTACACCCAATTCATACTTAATAGTGATGAACTAGAAACTTTCTCACTGAGATCAGGAACAAGGCAAAGATAGTCCCCTCTTACCACTCTTTTCAACATTGTACTGGTAGTCCCAGTAATGTGATCATACAAGAAAAAGATATGAGAAGTATGCTGAATGGGAAGGAGGAAATAAAACTATCTTTGTTCATGGATGATATGATTATCTTCTGTCTATAGAGAAAATCCAAAATAGATTCTTAGAGCTAGTAAGTGATTACAGGAAGGTTGCGAAATACAAAGTTAATATACAAAAGTCAATAAATTTTCTATATACCAGCAATGAATAATCTGAAATTCAAAATATAATACTATTTACATTAGGCACACACAAAATGAAATACTTAAATATCAATCTAGCAAAATATGTACAAGATCTAAATGAGAAAAAGTACAAAATTCTGATGAAAGAAACCAAGGAAGAACTACATAAATGGAGAGGTATTCCATGTTCATGAATAGGAAGACCCAAGACTGTCAACATGTCAGTTCTTCCCAACCTCATCTGTAGATTAAATGCAGTTGCAATCAAAATCTTAGTAAGTTATTTTGTAGATATTGACAAACTGAATCTAAAGTTTATACAGAGAAGCAAAAGACCCATAGCCAAAACAATATTGAAGGAGAACAAAAGAGGTATTGGTGGAAGAATAGACAAATAGATCAATGGAATAGAATAGAGAGTCTAGAAATAGACCTACAGAAGAATATTCAACCGATCTTTGACAAAGGAGCAAAGGCAATACAATGGAGCAAAAACATTCTTTTCAACAGATGGTGCTGGAACAACTGGACATCCACGAAGAGTGTTAAGACCTTACGCTCTTCTCAAACCTTAACTCAAAATGGATCATAGACCTAAACGTAAAATGCAAAACTATTAAACTCCTAGAAGATAACATAGGAGACAACCTAGATGACCTTGGGTGTGTGATGATTTATTAGATACAACACCAAAGGCACATTTCATGAAATAAAACATTGATAAGTTGGACTTTATTAAAATTAACAACTTCTGCTCTGTGGGGCACCTGGGTGGCTCAGTCAGTTTAGCGTTCAACTCTTGATTTTGGCTCTGGTCATGATTCCATGATTTGTGAGATCAAGCTCTGCGCTGAAGCATGGAATGGAGGCTGCTTAAGATTGTGTCTCCCTCTACCCATCTTCCCTGCTTGTGTGTGCTCTCTCACTCTCTAAAATAACAACAACAACAACACAACAACAACAAACCCTTTTGCTCTGCAAAAGACACTTTTAAGACAATAAGACTGGGAGAAATTTTTGCAAAAGACATATCTGATAACGGGCTATAACCCAAAGCATACAAAGGACTCTTAAAACTCAACAATAAGCAAATGAACAACCTGATTAAAAAAGGGACCAAAAGGGGTGCCTGGGTGGCTTAGTCGGTTAAGCCTCTGACTTTGTCTCAGGTCTTAATCTCGCGGTCCGTGAGTTCAAGCCCCGTGTCAGGCTCTGTGCTGACAGCTCAGAGCCTGGAGCCTGTTTCAGACTCTGTGTCTCCCTCCTCCTTTCTCTCTCCTCCCCCACTCATGTTCTGTCTCTCTCTTCTCAAAAATAAATAAACGTAAAAAATTTTAAAAAAAAGGGACCAAAAAAGAAACAGACACACCATGAGAGAAGATATACAGATGGCAAATAAGCATATGAAAAGATGCCAAACATCATATGTAACTAGGGAATTATAAACCAAAACAACAATGAGATACTACTACTTACCTAAGGTGACCAGACTCCAGCATACTGACAACACTAAATGCTGATGAGGTGGTAGAGCAACAGGAACTCTCATTTATTACCAGTGTGAATGCAAAACACACAGCTACTTTGGCAGACAGTTTGGCAGTTTGTTGCAACACTAAACATACTCTTACCATATGATCCAGCAATTGCACTCCTTAGTATTTACTCAAACAAATTGAAAACTTATGTCTACACAAAAACCTGCACATGGTTGTATATAGCAGCTTTATTCATAAATGCCAAAACTTGGAAGCAACCAAGATTTTTTTAGTAGGTAAATGGATAAACTGTGATACATCCAAGCAGGGAAATATTATTCTGTGCTAAAAAAAAAAAAGGAGCTATCAAGCCATGAAAATATATAAGGAACCTTAAAACATATTACTGAGTAAAAGAAGTCAATTTGAGATGGCTCCATACTATATGATGCCAATTATATGACATTCTGGAAAAGGCAAAACTATAGAAACCACAAGGATCTGTGGTTGCCACGAGTTAGCAGGGAGGGAAGGATGCATAGGTGGAACATAGAGGATTTTTAGTATAGTGAGACTATACTGTGTAATCAATGTCATTATACATTTGTCAAAGCCGATAGAATGTGCCACACTAAAAGTGAGACCTAATGTGAACTATGGACTTTGGATGATAATTATGTGACAATGTAGATTCACTGATTATCATAAATGTACCACTCTGGTGTAAGATTTTGATAGTGGGAGAGATTATGCATATGTGCGAGGCAGAGAGTACTTGGGAAATTTGTGTACCTTTAGTTCAATTTTTCTGTGAACCTCAACTCCTGTAAAATAAAGCCTATTGAAAAAAAATTCAGGGGCGCCTGGGTGGCTCAGTCGGTTAAGCGTCCGACTTCGGCTCAGGTCATGATCTCACGGTCCGTGAGTTTGAGCCCCACATCGGGCTCTGTGCTGACAGCTCGGAGCCTGGAGCCTGCTTTGGATTCTGTGTCTCCCTCTCTCTCTGACCCTCCCCCATTCATGCTCTGTCTCTCTCTGTCTCAAAAATAAATAAACATTAAAAAAAAATTAAAAAAAAAGAAAAAAATTCAATATAACACTGAATAAAAATAAATGTTATAAGGCTAAGAGTTTTTGCTTAGTTTCTCTAGAAAGCAGAGCCCAAGGCAAGAATTCAGGTGCTTTGCTTGAAGGTGCAAACCCAGGTAGTGAGGACTGAGAGTAAAAGAGAAATGAAGCAAGGAAGAATACCAAGTTATGTGATGTAAAGCATTATTGTACTGGCTAGCCCTTGACAATGAGGAACAGATCACTCAGCAGGCAATGTCCTTAGAGACTCCTCTGAAGAGCTGCATGAAAGACCTGATCCTTCAGGTATTTCATAGAATCTGAAAGTGGAGGAGCAACCCAGTCCAGTGGGACACTAACCAAGAAAAAGAAAAAAAGGAGGTGGTTAGGGCAATATGAAGACATGCGGGTTTTGTGTACAAATGTATTAAGGAAGAAAGAATGAGGAAAGTGTAGGAAGAAATGGCATCAAAGTCAAGAAGGGCAGTAGGCAACTATAGCAAGGTCCTGGACACATGATGTTCTGGAACAAGGACATTAGTTTTAGAGTTACAACTGGATCGAAATCCATGTTCCATAATGTAGCTTTTGTGTGACTCTGGGAGAAGTTAGGGAGTTAGATTACCTTTGTAAGCCATATTTTTCATTGTCTCTGAAAATGAAATGAAATATAATTTCATAGGGTGGGTTTTTTTTTTAAATCTGGTTTTATTTTTTTAATTTTAGAGAGAGATCATGAGTCGGGGAGAAGGGCAGAGAGAGAATCTTAAGCAGGCTCCACACTCCACACAGAGCCTGATGCAGGACTCAGTCCCACAACCCTGGGATCATGATCTGAGCTGAAATCAAGAGTCAGATACCCAACTGACTGAGCCACCCAGGCACCCCTCATAGACTAGTTTTGAGAAATAAATATATAAGCTTAATGAAATTGCTTGACTCTCAATGTACATTGCTTCCCTCTGTTCCAATTCTGTTCTCTTAAAACAATTTTTTTAAGTTTATTTATTTTTGAGAGAGAGAGAGAGACAGAGCACAAGTGGGGGAGGGACAGCGAGGGGAAGACACAGAATCCAAAGCAGGGTCCAGGCTCTGAGCTGTCAGCACAGAGCTTAACATGGGGCTTGAACTCACAAACCATGAGATCATGACTTGAGCCAAAGGCAGACACTTAACCGACTGAGCCACCCAGGTGCCCCTATTTCTAATTCTCAGTGGTTAGCTATTTGCATTCCTTTTTCTTTTCCTCTTAATTGTTGTTCAGCAGTTTGACACTGCTTTTGTCCTCATGTCTTTTCATTTTCATTTTGGAGATGGAAAGCTTTTAAATAGAAAAATGGCATCATGGAGAATATCTCGAGTCTACATTTCACCAAGTTGGTGGAAATTGGTTATTAAGGGTAAAAAAACCCCTAAAATCTTTTAGTATATAAAGCACAAATATACATATAGTACATGTAGAGTCTATCTGCGGTGGTAAAATTTTATGAGGAGTGATAACAAAAATATGGTGCTAAAGCAGCACCTGTGGGGTATTGGTATGAAAAAACAGGTTCAGAAACAGTGGTTGAGAGCCAAGAAAGATAATTTATAAAAGTTAAAACTGTCTTATGGACTGAGGGCTTTCAAATAACTGTCTCTGTTAACATTGTTTTATCTGTTAATGATCATCAGACCACAGAAAATGCTGATTATGTAGAAGTTAATTGTCATTTATATCCTTTCTTTTGCTTTCTAGCAATGTCTTTTCTTTAAATGTTTATTTTTAAGGGAGAGATAGAGGACATGAGAGTCACATGGGGGCAAAAAAATGGGGGACAGAGGATCCGAGGCAGGCCCTGCGCTGACAGCAGTCAGCCCAACACAGGACTCAAACTTACAGACCACGAGATTGTGACCTGAGCCAAAGCCAAACCCTTAACTGACTGAACCACCAGACACCCCTTTCTAGCAATGTTTCTTGTGTTTTTGTTTTCTTTCTAGTTTGTTGGTTGTTGTGGCTATTTTTCATTGTTCTCCAGTGATGATTAAATTATGTATTGACAAGATCAGAGTCAGGGTTGTTGGAGAGAGTTGGGACTTTAAAATCATCTCTTTCGTTTCATTCCTCCACAAGTAACTGCTTTCTCCTTTTACCTTATTTCTCAACTCTATACTTCATTAATAAAAGAAAAAAAATAAGAACCATTGGTTCAACAATAAACAAAAATTTTCTGGTGTTTCTAGCCATTTTATTGGATAGGACTCTGTTCTGAATTTCCAGGGTACTTTTTATACTACCTTCCCATCATGAGCTTGGCTTTATAGCCTTTTTCTCAGTTCTGTTCTACCGTACTCCTTATCTTCCTAGCTCCAGAGTGTCTTAGGTCCATAATTACTGGCATTCAGAAGGTGCCCAGTAAGTATTCATTAATATCTAGTTAAGGTCCCAGATAGTTAAAATATAGCACCAAAGAGAGATACCAGAAATAGTAATTTAATATCTATGTGCAGAATTTTTCCAAACAAATGCTTTCCTGTAAATGAGTGAGGAGCTGTTTTGTGCAATAAAAGGAGGAGTCCTGCCAAGTTTAGGCATGCATGTCTGTGAAACAGGTGTTTTTAGAAACATTGTTCTCGAGGAAATATTAGTTGAAATCTTCCAGAATTTGAACAAGCTGTTGCATCATTTTCCTCCATCCTTCTGGAGAAAATACAACAAACAAAAGACTTCAAAATAGATTACAATCTCTGTGAACTGATATGGAATGGTTTCTTTGGTATATTGTTAAGTGAAAAAAGCTAAATGTAAATGATTATCTATAGTATTGTACCTTTCATGTAAGAAAGACAGACAAATAAGAAAAGGTTCATTTGTGAAAAAAGAAATACAGGAAGGATGAACCAGAAACAAATGAGATTGGTTATATGGAGAAGGCAGGAGGGAAAAATATGTGTGTGTTGGGGGTGGGGGTGCAGAATAGAAATTGAATAAAAGAGATGAAGAGGACGTGATATCTCTGAATGTATATATTTTTTGTGTAGTTCTGACTTTGAGAACCATGTTAATGCTTTACTTACTCAGAAAATCATCCTGGATGTGGTGAAAGACCAAATAGAATATGGTGATATCAAATGAACCTAATTATTACACATGAATAAGGTAACCACAGTAAGTGGGATGGAAAAGGAAAGTAACTTTGGAAAACAATTTTTGACTATATAATGTAAGACCAAAAACCAAAAGAACTACACACAAATAATGTCCTGTGGTTAACAGCTTATCTTTTTCCACAGGGGTGTGGGTTAGAAATTTTGAAATGATTTCATGTGTATTCTAGAGCAAATAAACACATTGTAGACAATGAAAACCAAGTCTGTTACTTTCAGGGAAAGTAAATGTAAATAGAGAGGGGATGACCCCTTAGATGGATTAGAATTGGAGGTATCAGTATGAACACATGGTTTTAATATATACACAAACATATATAGAAATAGCTATAATTGTGCATGTATGGGTTAGTATATGGATATTTCCTACTTCCGTCCACCGAGAGGGCCTAGAAAGAACAAAAACCCAGTGGCCATGAGCACTACCAGCCTGGACCTTGGTTTCTAAATATCTTTCTCAGATAAAAGGAACTTCAGCTCCTCAGAAAAATGGCTAATTGCAAGGCTGAGGCAGAGAAAGAACAAGATGAGCGTAGAGTGTCTTATTATGTCAGAAAGTAAGGACATGCTCAAGAAATGATTGGGACATGCCAAGAGGACATAAGAGCCAATGTGAAGGAGCTCCTACTAGCCAAATAGAAAACAATTTGAGCAACAAAGTAATTAATGATAGTAATGGATTATAATTCATGGATAAAATAAGGATCCATGATCCCACAGTATTAAATTTAATAAATAAATGGGGAAAAGAGACATCTCTTCTTGTAGTAGAATTCTAATTAATAAATACAGAAGAAAAATGGAAATAGAAAAACTATCATTTGTTAAATACTAGAACAATAATTGCTATAATCAAGAATCATCAACGGTTGCTTAAACTGGTAGACAGGAGCATTTGCTAGTCTCAAAGTATCTGTCCATGAAATATTTATTAATTTCAAAGGGAAAATACTAACTTTACAGTGGAGAAAGCTGTTAGATACCCCTTAACCAAATGATCAAAGTTAACCTCATCTGTAATTAGACGTATCAACATCATGTGTTTCCTGCTAGGATACACTGAGAAAGGTACAATATCACTTCTGTGGTATTCCTGTCGAAAATGCATAAACTGACTTTATTAATGAACAAACATCAAACAAACACAAATTGAGAGACATTCTACAAAATAGCAAGTCAATAATCTTCAAAATTGTCAGGGCTAAAAGACAAAGAAACACTTAAGAACTGTCTGTCCCAGGTTGGAGGAGACCAAAGGGACATGGCACATAAATGCACTGTGTGATCCTGAACTGGACCCTAGACTGGAAAAAGGACATTAGTGAGACAAATGGCATAATTTGAAACAGGTTTATAGATTAGTTAATAGTATTGTATCAATATTTATTTCCTAGCTTTGATAGTTGTATTGTGGTGTGTAAGAGATTAGCATTTGGGGAAGGTACATGAAGAGTTCACTGGAATTCCTTATGCTATTCTGCAACTCTTTTGTAAATCAACATGAACAATTAAAGTTGTTGTGGAATTTAAATTTAAAAAAACTGAAAAGAAGAATTGTAGCAGGGAGAGATTTAAGGACAAATATAGTTTCTAGTCCTCTTCTTGGCCATTTTATTTCTGGGTATGACTAATAATGATGCAAAAGGAAGAAAGTGCTCTTCCTCTAAAGAAATAGATATGTTCAAAACACCTGAGATTTGTCATGTGTTTTAAATTCTGTTTCAACTCTAACTTGAAAAATTGAGTATATGAGTAAATAATAGGATGGGGTGTGGAAATTATGTTGGAAGGGAAGAACAGTTTTTTAAAAAGAAAAGAAATTGTGTAGAAAATATCCACCTTCAACCAGGTTCTCTAGGCTTCAATTACTGCATGTTTAAAATCAATAATGACCATGAGGCCCTCTCATCTACAGCATTATGTTAAATGATTATATTTAACACAGGTGCATAAATTTTGCTTTTTCAAGTATGAAATTGATAACTAGTAGTATCACATTCATTAAGATGATCTTTGAGCTGTAAATGAAATTGAAAGCCATTTGATAGTGGTGTTTCAAGAGGAGTTTTCCTGATGCTCTGCTTCCAGGGTCATTTTCTACTTTCAATATAGCTTACTGAGCATTCGTGATATGTTGAGTGTCACCCACAAGGGATATGCTCTCTGTTTGCTTGAGGAAAATGTTTTAAAATTCCAAAGATTTAGGATTGCAAAGGAGTCTGTCAAGTATGTGTTCTAACATTAGGGAGGTAAGTTCAAAAACTGGGACAGTGGGAAGGGGGTAGTGTATGACCTTTGGCCTTATACTTCTACAGGATGAGACAGAACATCAGAGTCTCAAATAAAATAAAAAGTCTTAAAGCACAGCAAATATGGGTCACATGCATGTTGGCAAACAGAGCAAACAGCAATCAAGGTCACCTACTCTTAGAGAAATGTATATTCCCATCACATGGTAGTTTTCTTTCCTTTTCTCTTTCCTGCATCTGAATGCAAACACACATACAAAGACACATACACAGATTTCCCTGGATGTGGCTGCATCATGTTTGTTTGTTGCATGTGTCTTTTTTTGGTGGGGTAACCTTCAGTTCTTTTCCTAGTCAACTGAAAAATAGTTTTTTTAATTTGAGTTCTGTCATTTAGTTGCAGAAGCAATTACTGACCTGTGGACACAGCTTTATTTTTGTGTTAAAGGTTCTGTAATTGCCATTCTTAGAAACTAAAGGAAGAGGAGAAAAAAGACCTGGGTCTCTTGAAAATTGTGGGGCAAAACAAATTTGCATGTAAAAATTAAATGTCTTCTAATTAGAGTAGATCCTGGTGCAAGTCAAGGTCACCTTGGTGTTCTTTCCAGGGGCCTTAGTTACCACAGGTTAGGAGTTGACCTCAGAAATTGAATACTAACAGCATTAACCTAATAGCTGTTTTCCTTACCTTTTCCGACCAGGAGCTCAGAACAGATCCTTTTCATGCCTACTATGGGCAATCATGGGAAACTTAGGGATATGTTCCATCCCCCGGTAGGCTAAATATAACTCTATCCCTTTTCTCCTCCACCTCTGAAAGCACATAAGAATGCAGATGATAGTAACAGAATTATAGTGATAACCTTGAACCTGCTTTCACTTATTAAGTAGTGAGTTATTTGCATAGTTTGGTACTTTATTATTCATAGCTAGTTACTTTCAATGTATCTCAAAAACATATATAGCCCTTGAACACCTGCACTGAAGTGGAACATCCTGTCCTAGAACAGGTCTGCTGCTTTGTTATATAGACGAAATGCTCTGTTGTCTATGCTGCTATCTGTGTTACTTCTTTTTTTCTTTTTTAAGATTTTATTTTTAAGAACATGGGGCTCAAACCCACAACCTGGAAATCAAGAGTTGCATGCTTCTCTGATGGACCCAACCAGCCGCCCCGTCTGTGTTGACTTCTAAAGATTGTCCAGAAACTTGCACTTTTCCCCCCTATTTGTCTTTTTTTTTAAGTTTATTTATTTATTTTGAGAGAGAGAGAGAGAGATCAAGCAGGGGGAGGAGCAGAGAGAGAAGGAGAGAGAGAGAATCCCAAGCAGGCTGTGCATCGTCAGCATGAAGCCTGATGCGGGGCTTGAACTCATGAACCATGAGATCATGACCTGAGCAGAAACCAAGAGCTGGTAGCTTAAACAACTGAGCCACCCAGGCACCCCTCTCCCTATTTATCTACCAAAACCTTCCCGGGGTATCACCTCCATCCTTCATATCTCAGATGGAGTTCATTGCTTTGATGTCTTAGTACATTTATAGTGTAAGCATACAGCTGTTATTGCCCCCTGCACCTGTATTGTGTTCATTTGTTCACTTGTCTGTCTCTCCATTTCACTGTGGATTCTAGAGATGAGGACCCATTCTTATTTATCATCGTATCCCCTTTGTTTAACACTGTTCCTGGCTTAGAGTTGCTGCTCTAATTAAAGCCCGGTGAGCTGTGGAAATAACTCCAAGATATATTATTTGTGAGTGAAATATGTCATTCATTATCTACAATGTGTATTCATATCACTGGGGAAATGGCCAAAAGACCTCTGCTATTCAGTAGATGAGTAAAGAGTATTGTTAGGGATGGAAGAAGAGGGAGAAAGATGGGAAAAGAAACAAAGAGGAAATAGTTTTCCTTTTTCACTTAACTCCTAAGTTTGCCTGTGTGATTTGATAAATTTCATTCCAGACTAACTGCCATCCAACAGTAAGGGGTGGAGTTTATGGTCTTGACTTAACAGCTTTAAGATGTTTAGCTTTAACTGCCATGTCAAGAACAGATGATTTTCCTTCCTAACAGCATGTTCTTGGAAATGAGTTGACTTTGGAGTAGTCTACCTGTCAATCATGTTTCCTTTCTCTCCCCTAGCTGAAGCCTGATTTCCTTTTGGCACCCAGCTTCCCTCTACACTAGGCAGGTGGTCTGAGCAAGGGATAGACCTTGCTCAGCGGGGAGGAGGGGAAGTGCAGAGCTGACTCTACCACCAGATGCAGGAATAGGCCTGATTGATCAGTCCCATCCTTCTGCCAGTAACTGGTTCAGGAATGATTTTGTGTTACAACCTGGACCCATGATAAAAGAGGAAAAGTGGGCTAATGATTTCTGGGAAAGTTTTCCCTCACTCTTTTGCAGAAGTGAACTCTCTCTCTTGTGCTACAGGCTTTTGTGGACAGCTGTGAGACTGAAGGGCTGCTGCCATCTCATTGGCATCCTGAAGATGTTGACCCTCAGACGTTGGCAGAATTAATAGAATTCTGGGGAAACCAAGCCAGGGCTGATAGATCAGGTCACCCATGGAATCTGCCCTTATGCTACTTTTCTAGTTATGTGAGCCAATAAATGTTCTTATTGTTCAAGCTAATTGATAAATGTTCTGTTGTGATTACAGCAAAAGTGTCACAACTTGTTAAAATAACAAAACAAAACTTACCCAGTTTTGAATAGATGGAAAATGGAAACAATGCAAGATAGTTTAGAAGGTGGGAGAGTCTTTAAAAGACAGTTTCCTTAGACCAGTGCTTCTCAATCTTGAGCATACATGAGAATTGTCTGAAGACGTTGTTAAAACACAAATTGCTGAGACTTAGTCCCAGAGCATCTGATTCTGAAGCTCTGGGTGGAACCCAAGGATTTGCATGTTTTACAAGTTCCCCCATGGTGCTGATGCTGCTGGTCCAGGGACCACACCTTAAGAACCACTATGTCAGATTCCAAGTGTTTTGCTTTTTCTGTTGGGATAGTCAAGGGCATTGGGCAAGGCCATGGTGCCAAGAAATATCTCTTCCTGCAGGAGGCACTGAGCTCTTCAAAACAAGTTGGGCAGGTAAACCCACATAATGGGCCAAGTTATCAAAACATGATTGTCTTCTTAAACAAACTATATACTTCACGAAGAGGGCATCTATGACATAAATATCTTTGCTCCCCATTGGATTTAACACACAGATCTAAGCACATTGTAGGCACTCAGTAACACTTGATTAACCACCGGAAGGAAAGTGCTATCTGCCAGGCTTTTTTGGTTGGATGTTTTAAGGCAAGAGTGGATACGGTATATGTGAGGCAGTCTAAAACTAACACAGGATAGTGATTAAGTAAAAAGCTCCCCTAGTTGCTAAGAAACTCTAGCAAAAATTTGCTCTTTAGGGAAATGGCAGCACTGAGATCTTTGCTTTGAAGTTTTAGACTTCTGAATGGGAAAACTGTAATCACCTATCACCCTCTACTTACTTTTCATACTAACCACAGAATAAATTTCTGATACTTCTCTACTTATTTGGCAATGTTGCTTTTGCCTCAAGTATTTACTCCCTCTGTAGATACCCCAACTCCAGGTTTATAATAAAGGAGACCTATGTGTTACAGATAGATAACCAACTCTCACTTTCTCAGAGGAGAGAGCTTTCCTGCCCTCTGTGTACCTTGCATTCAGATAAGTAACCATTTCTTAAGTAAGGAACATAATTGATGTTTATGCACAGGCTGGAAGTGCTTCCACACGGTGGGTCCCAAATGCAGTGACACTCTGCTTCTGACCTGTGGTGGGAGGAAATCCGCAGTCAGCAGGCATGAGGCATGAGGCCTTCTCACTGGCGGGGAGTTGCTACTTCCTCCAAGCCTTTGTTTAAACCAGGTGTTTGTTCACCCTGAGGCACCGTCAGGCAAGGACTTCTTGGCATAGGTAGTCTTTTGCATTTCTTTTGGCGTCAGGTTTTGCCAAGTGATTCATATATGCTGGAAATGCAGAGAGGAACCTGAAGGAGTAGCCTTTACTTTAGCCAAGAATGGATTAAGACAGGAACTTCATATTTGATGAGCAATCCCTGTGCTTTTCAGCCATCCACAGATGTTTTCAGGCCATTCCCATAGCTTCAGGCTTCTGCTGAGTCTGGGCCAGAAAGAGTGGGGCAGTCTCTGTGAACAAGTGAATTTGCGATGATCACCAAATTTGCAGACCTTCCAGGTGGTTGTTGCTCCAACACTGGAATTGAATTTTTATTTTGTACAAATTGATGGTACTCTGCATACTGCTTTCTTCCCTTTGTCTTTCCACAAGTTATTAGAAATAAAATTTCAAGAAAATATTCCTAATTTAGGTAGTCAGAGGAAGACACTATTAATAGTTTGATAAAGACTCACTTAGATAATCAGAGGTTTCAGTTTAATCTGGTATTTTCTGAAATGTTGGCTTTGTTGGGAAATACCATAAAATATAAATATTAAGCTGAAAAGTTAGCATATGATAAGGAGATCTACAGAGCAAGAATTTTTCAAAGCTTTTCATCACATGTTCCCTTCTTATTCTCAAAAATATCATTGCCAGTCATTTAATTGTTGTCTGATTTTCACCTTGTTACTTCAGGGACAGGGACAAATCTTTCCATGTCATGGTAGGAGTAGACATTTGGTACCATATAAAGCTGAGCATTTTGGGAACTCCCTGATCAGATACCCAAATTACAAAATGCTTTATGGAACAATAAGCTTCCATAGCTTCTTTGTTCCACCCAAGGCTGATTTCTCAGTGAGGTCATACATTTCTTGTTGAGAAAGATAGAAGTTGGGAATTTCCCTGTCGTATCCTTTTCAAAACCGCTTGGTTCTTTTTTTTTGATAATATCTTATTCCTTTCTCATATTTTTATTCCTTCTTTTACTTTTAAAAATAATTTAAAACCTACTTGTCTTTTCGCCTGTCCTGATAATTCTACTACATGGAATTCAGATTTGTTGTTTCTGCTCACTTTTGTTCACGGTCACATGTTCCTTCAGGTATTGTGATTTAGGGTTGTGAGTTCTTGTTATCTGTGAGAACCCTTTATGGCCTGAGTTGAGGATATGTCTTTTTACAAAGAGGCTTCCTGTTTGTTCCTTATTAAGCCAGGACCTCAGGAACAGTGAGATTTGGAAACCACTTTTGATGTTAATTTCTGTTTGAGGTTTACCTGCCCTTGTAGGTAATATAAATGTGTATTTCAAACCCACATGAGGGCAGGACTGTGGTTACAAATTACCGGGGGAGATTTTTTTCCCTTAGAGTTCAGCCTGAGGTAGAGAATGTTCATTGTTTCCTTCCTCTGTGGGTAGATTTTTTTTTCTCGTTTACCTGTTCTCAGAGAAAGTCCTTTTAGGGTCCTGGCTCAACACAAGAGTCTCAGTTTTATTGCCTCACCATGTGGCCATCTTATGTGTCATTTACACAGAAAGCCCTTTATTACTGAGCGTGTCAGTGACCTCCAGAGTAACAGAAGCTTGAGTACCTGTTTTTCAGATTTCTATTTGAGGCCTTTTGAGGTTAGCCTTCCATTTTCAAGATAGGAAAAAAAGGTCTCTGTTTTATTTCTGGACCATCTATTGAGGCCTCTAGACTCTAGACTCTAAGGAGCAAGGAGGCCTCACAACCTGGAATTTCTTACAATTCCAGAACCTAAGGAAGACTGTAGACTTGAGGACATTTCTCTGGTTGATCTTCATTTAAATATGAACATGAAGGAATTTAGAGCCTCCCTAGAATATGGGTATGGGCTGGGGTAGCCTACTTTGAGTTCTGGCATAATAGAATGAAAACCAGATTTAGAATCACAAGACCTAAGTACATCTTGACTTTGCTATATAAAATTAGGTAAGTTCAAGGGATACAGGAGTACTGATGCATAGGGGTACTTGTACCCCAATGTTTATAGCAGCACTCTCAACAATAGCCAAATTATGGAAAGAGCCTAAATGTCCATCAACTGATGAATGGATAAAGAAATTGTGGTTTATATACACAATGGAGTACTACATGGCAATGAGAAAGAATGAAATATGGCCCTTTGTAGCAACGTGGATGGAACTGGAGAGTGTTATGCTAAGTGAAATAAGCTGTACAGAGAAAGACAGATACCATATGTGTTCACTCTTATGTGGATCCTGAAAAACTTAACAGGAACCCATGGTGGAGGGGAAGGAAAAAAAAAAGAGGTTAGAGTGGGAGAGAGTCAAAGCATAAGAGACTCTTAAAAACTGAGAACAAACTGAGGGCTGATGGGGGGTGGGAGGGAGGGGAGGGTGGGTGATGGGTATTAAGGAGAGCATCTGTTGGGATGAGCACTGGGTGTTGTATGGAAACCAATTTGACAATAAATTTCATATATTTAAAAAAAATAAAAGAAAATAAAAAAATAAAATTGGGTAAGTTAAATTGTCTGAGCTTCCATTTCTTCATCTGTAAAATGTAGACAAAAGTAGCTGACGGAATTGCTGTGGAAAGTTAAAGGGTATAGTATAGGTTAAAAAAAATCAGAATGGAGCAAGCATTCAATAATGCTAGTTGAATATAAGTCTTTAGTGATCTTAATGGTTGCTGATCCAGGTGTCCTGGTCATGGTGGTTGATAATCCAACACCCATTCCATTCTAAACTGGTGGTTCACAAACTTAAGTGTATACTAATCACCTGGAATGCTTGTTGTAAAATGGATTGCTATGCCCAATTCTGGAGATTTTGATTCAGTAAGTCTGGAGCTGGTCCTAATAGTTCACATTGTTTCCAGGAATTGCTGATGGTCCAGAGACCACACGTTGACAACCAGTCATGGTAATCCTAGTCTTCCCACTGGTAATTTGTTTAGGAAAGAGCATGTAATCTAAATCTGAGATGTGAGGGGAAGTCTGCTGAGAGCTTTCAGGAAAGGTTACCTCAACCCTGAGGAAAGACAGGAAAATCTGGTCCTGCTTTCCTCTGGACATTGTGTCAGAACATGATGCCTAGAACTGCCACAGGCATCTTGCCTTCATCCAGAGGATGAAGCCATCTATGGTAATGCGCAGAACCAAGAGACTCCCAGTGCAGAGCTGGAATCCTAATAGCTCTTCCTTGTCTAGACACTACCTACCTCTGCTATTTCTCTATGTGAGATACTGTGTGAATGCAAAATTAAAAAAAAAAAAAAAACTTTTTAAATACTGTTTGAGTCTGTTTCCTGGTCATTGAAAACTCCAAATATTCTTTTTTTTTGGTCTTTTTAAATGTTTATTTATTTTGAGAGAGAGAAAGAGCACATATGTGTGAGTGGGGGAGGAGCAGAGAATCCCAAGAGAGGGAGAGAGAAAGAATCCCAAGCACACTCCATGCTGTCAGCACAGAGCCTGACATGAGGCTCGAACTTATGAACTGTGAGATCATGACCTGACCTGAATTCAAGAGTTGGATGCTCAACCAACTGAGCCACCCAGGCATCCAACAGCTTCAAATATTCTAAGTGATGCAGCTATCATATGGAGATGTTGTCTTATTCTCTGCCACACCCAGCTATGCTAAAGTATTTGAGTTCATTTAAAATTATGCTTTCATTCCTTTTTTTCGAACTACTAATTTCCTGTGAAACTTTCTTCTCCACTTTACTCCCCGCCTCCCCATGGTCCTCTGGGGGATGTGCTATAACACTGTCAAAATTGTGAATCCTTTGAAAGGAAGCAACTGCTCCAAACTTGCATCTCATTTGCACATGTGGGACTGTAGGATCCATTTCTGGTTGAATGCATGATGACAGTTTTACTGGATGTCTACTTTCTTGTATTCTATTTCTATACATTGTTATTTTCTGACAACCTTAGGTAATTAGGAATGTAATCTGTCTCCTTCAGACTTTAATTTCAGTTCCTAGAATTTCCCAATCAAGTTAACATTGATTCTACCAGAATTTCAAAAATACCCTGTCCTTCTGGGTTGAATTTTTGCGGGAAAGAATTATAGCAAGAATCAGGGCCACATGATACAAGTGCCTGAATCCTGAATCGTGACCAGGATTGCAAAGAAAATAATAAGGGAGCTCTCTAGAGAGTTGGGCCAGGTCAGCACCTCCACATGAATCTGAAAACTGAAAAAAGGAACAGTGATTTTTTTTTTCCTTCTTTTTAATCCTAGTTTGGACAGCTTCTTTATTCAGAACATCAAGGACTGTTGACAGATGAATGAAAAGAGTAGGGGATCATGGGATTGCTAATGAGATAGAAAGCCACCTTGAAATCAAAATACATTTTTTTTTAACGTTTTATTTAGTTTTGAGACAGAGAGAGAGGGAGACACAGAATTGGAAGCAGGCTCCAGGCTCTGAGCCATCAGCCCAGAGCCCGACATGGGGCTTGAACTCACGGACCGTGGGATTGTGATCTGAGCTGAAGTCGGACACTTAACCGACTGAGCCACCCAGGAGCCCCTAAATCAAAATACATTTTTATCTGTTGGCTCCTCTGGCCCCAAGGAAATTAGTTGAAAGTCTCAAGCTAATTTCTATTGACAGGTATCCTTATCATGGTTAACAGTGTGATGCATGTCCTAGTTGGCTTCCCAGATGGAAGGCCAAGGGCTTCAACTTGTGTGTTTCCTTCCCAGCAGATAGCTGGGCTGTGGTGAGCAAATTGGTACTGATGAGTCATGAAGCACACTATCTGGTAGGATGGTAAGGTTCTTTTTTTTTTTTTTTTTTAAGTTTATTTATTTAGAGAGAGACACAGTGCAAGTAGGGAGAAAGTACAGGCAGAGAGAGAGGGGGAGAGAGAATCCCTAGCAGGCTCTGTACTATCAGCATGGAGCCCGATGCAGGGCTTGATCTCATGAACCATAAGAGCGTGACCTGAGCCGAAATCAAGTTGGATGCTTAACTGACAGAGCTACCCAGGTGCCCTGGACAATAAGGTTCTTAATAATTATAGCTAACATATAATATTTCTCATTAAATTACATTTTTAAACTTACAGATCCAGGCAAGTGTTAAAATGAATTCTCTTTTTTCCTGATATCAAATGCCTTTTCCATTTCCTCTCCAATAGTAATCATATCTATAGGCTAGATCATATTCCAAGTCTTCTTTTGAAGCCTTGCTTGACATCCCAAGCTAGAAATAATATTTCTTTCTTCTGATCACCCAGAGAAGTTAATCACCATACTATTATTTTATCTTACTTTGTAAAGAGCTACGCAGCTCTTTGAAGGCAGGGATTGTATGATGTCTTTTCCTATATTCTCCACAGTGGTTAGGTATAAGGGCTCTAAGCCAGGCGACCTGCGCTTGAATCCCAGTTCTGTCACTTACTGATTGTGTGACCTTGGATAAATTACTGAAACTCTCTGAATCTCAGTTTCTTTATCTGTAAAATGGGAATGGTAATAGTGAGCTAATTCTTGGGGTTTCCCTGAGGATTAAATGGTTCAATACCTGTGAAGTATTTAAAACAGTGCCTTGCACACACAGTAAGCATGATGTGTTAGCTGTTATTATTGCTATTGTTTTTGTTGTTCAATTTTACCTCATTTTCATCAGTACAGATTAGCCTTGGTAATTATGTCTTCAGTGGCCCTTTCCACCACCACATTCTCTCCCAGGTAATTACTTATGGGTCACAACAGATTGATGAATTGCTTTGCAGAAATTAGGTAGTTTTACCCCGTATCAGGTATAATTCTCTATTTTCTTGCTAGAGTTTACTTGGCATTCTGAAGTCAAGTTCTTACATTACGAAAGTACGTAAGTCATTTTAAACATTACAGGGGGAGAGAATCAAGATCCTTTGAGTTTCATAAGTATGCCTTTTTTCCTCATACAACATTAAAAAATATCTACAAAAATATTCTTCATTCTAAGAAAAACTTTTAGTAGGGTCTTCTTACTGACATTTTAGTTACTGTTTACTTAGAAATAGCTAAATGAAAGGCAAAGAATGCAGACAGATTGAAGTCAGTATGGTCTAGAATTCATTCTTTCTATTAGCTATAACATTAACCCTTTAAAACGATAAAAGGTTAGGGGCACCTGGGTGGCTCAGTCAGTTAAGCATCCTGATTCTTAATTTTGACTCAGGTCATGATCTCAAGATTCGTGAGTTCGTGCCCTGCATGGGACTCTGTGCTGACAGCATGGGGCCTGTTTGGGATTCTCTCTCTCCCTCTTTCTCTGTTCCACCCCTTCTCTCAAAAAGAAATAAATAAGCATTAAAAATGGTAAAAGTTTTGATTTAATCCCAGAATGTATAAATTTCATTTGCAGAGATGGTATGACTGGTGACTTCTTAGTTCCCACTTCTGAGAGAAGCAGAAAAGTGATGATGTGTTTTTTGTGGAGGGAGAAATTGTACTAAATGAGGCACTTTTCATCCAATGTTACTTTTATGAAGTGACTAGTAAACATTTGAGAAGGGAAGTTATATTTAGAGGCTGTGCTGCAGAGATTCCTCAGCTTGGTGCATGTTCTGTGATATTTCCCCTAATATTCCCTGAACCCTAAAACTATAATTAAACAACTAATATCAATTACTCTATTCCCAGGAGTCTAAGAGCCCATGGAATTAGAATATGCATATTTAAGGAGGAGAAAATTTCCATTTGAGGTCCAGGATAATGATGGAAACTGGGGTTATAAGGGGGTAAGAATATAAATTAATCAGAGTCTTAGCAGGAAATAGTTGATATTGGATAATTTCAGAGTTTAAAACTAAATTTATAAAGGTATGAGAAATGGTAAAGGATAGTGCAGTATTCTTAGGCTACTAAGGGGTGAGGGCGGTGTCTGTTCACCCGTGTGTCTAAATTGGGAAAAGGAATAAGCAATAATTGTAATCCAGACAGACACACACACACAGACCCCCCCCCCCACACACACACACACAGAGGGAGAGAGACAGGGTGGGAGATAGAGAATGTTGAGAACCAGCTGTGTGGAAGGAGTTTCTGATAAGAACTCTGAAATCTGACCATAGTCAGAGGATGATGGGAATATAAAATGGTACACTACAGCCATTCCGCAAAACAGTATGGAAGTTCCTCAAAAAAACTAAGAACAGGGGCACCTGGGTGTCTTAGTAGGTTAAACATCTGGTTCTTGATTTTGGCTCAGGTCATAGTCTTGTCGTTTGTGAGTTTGAGCCCTGCATCAGGCTCTGTGCTGACAGTGTCGAGCCTGCTTAGGTTTCTCTCTCTCCTTCTTTCTCTGCACCCTGCAACCCCCCCGCCCTTCCCCCGCAAAATAAAAACATAAATTAAAAAACCTAAAAAATTGAACTACCATATGATCCAGCAATCCCACTTCTGTGTATATATCCAAAGGAAAAAAAAATAACTGTCTTGTAGAGATATATGCACCAAACATTCATTGCAGCATTATACACAGTAGCCAAGTTATGAAAGCAACCTAAATGTCCATCTACAGGCAAATCGATAAAGAAAATGTGATACAGCAGAATAATATTCGATGAAATATTATTCAGGCAAAAAGAGAAGGAAATCCTGTCCTCTGGATGATCCCAGGGGAACATTATGCTAATTAAAATAAGTCAGACAAAGACAAATGCCATATGACCTCACTTATATGTGGTATTTAAAAATACCTAATTCATGGAAAAAGAGAGTAGAACACTGGTTGCCAGGGGCAAGGAGGTAAGGGAAACAGGGAGATATTAGTCAAGTGGTAAGAAATTTCAGTAATGTACAGCATGGTGACTATAGTTAATAACACTGTATTATATATTTGAAAAGTGCTAAGAAAGTAGATCTTAAGTGTTCTTACCACACACATGCAAAAAAGGTGAATATGTGTAGTAATGGATAGGTTAATTAGCCTTATTGGAGGAATCATTTAACAATGTATATATGTACCAAAGCATCATATATATGATATTTGTCTATCATACCTCAATAAATCTGGGGAAAAAAGTCAAACAATATTATCAGACTGAGGCAAGCCTGCAGGGAAAGGAAGACATGAACGCCCCAGTCTCATTCTTCTTACCTGATTTATACTAGTGGTCCTTTATGAGTCTAATTGGAAGCCAGAGGGCAGGGAAGACAATGTGCTCCATGGAGGTAATGGCGTACCAAACATTTCTGACACCAGAACAGATAATTTTTAATATGCCTCCCCCTACCCCTATGGGATAGACAGAATTATTTTCAATAATAGTCATATACATAATCAGTCATCGTCATTGTTTTCTTGATTCATTCTTAAGTTTTACAAAAAATAACAGTTTAGAAAGAATATAATGTTAAAATTATTCAAATTCAGTAAAATATTTTATGTATGATCTTAAATTTGCATTTATCAAACACATGATATAGTTGTACTCTGCTTTACTGTTTGCACGTGTTCTAAATTTTAAGCATGAATTAAAAATTCCAGGGGGTCACACAAAATGGCACGATTAATATAACTCAGGTTTTGGTTCTTCTTGATAATCACTGTTTCTAATACCATATACTATTTAAACAAGGGATATGAAGTACTCTAGGGGCTGGAGGCAAGAAATGCTTCTATAGCAAGCTCTGATGATTTTGGACCCTTAGAACTTAGTCTGGAAAGGAATGCCTGTAGTTGGGTCTCTGTGGGTCAGGACTGACAGTATAACTGGAAGCTTTTTGAATTAACTTCCATGTAGAACATAATGTTAATTAAAAGTAAAAGAGAGAAGGTTGGAGGCCTATATACACATTATTAAAAATGTAGCAATTCTTTGTTTCAGAATTTAGCCATAGTGTTAATAAAAACAGTGAATTTTGGTTGGTTCATTATTGTTTTCAAATTATCCGCAAACAGTTCTCCTCTTATTGCCTACACCAGGGGCACAGAGCAGGGTAGGAAGTGGATCCAGAGGGACAGCAGCAAAGCATCTTGCTGAGGACAATAAATTATGAATTGAGAGTTCTCTAAGCCAGGAGTGGTGAGCTCTTACATCCCTGTTTTTCTTCCCCTTGTTTGTCTGCATGAGGTTGTTGGGAACATTAGCCTCCGATTACAGATTTTGTGACAGCTATGTACTCAACATGAGCGGCTGAGTAGAGTGATTATAAGAAAATAGAACATAATTCTATATAACAAACGAACACTTTAGGAGCTCTTCTCTAGCTGCAAGACTGCTTCCTAGAGCTTTTAGGAAATGCCGTTCTGGGATAATTTGTATTCTATATGTGTATTCTCTTTTTTGGGGAGTTTGCATACACCCAAGTGCCTCCCATTTATCTGCCTTCCTCTTCCTTCTGCTTCCCCATGTCTTCAAGATATGCTGGCTGTTTTTGCTCTCTTGGCCTTCTCCCCACCCCACATCTTGGCTACCTCTGTTTCCTTCTTCACTGGACCAGACATGAATTTGTTCTGGGAACTTTTAGTAATCTATGGAAAAAGTTGTTAAAGGCTTCATGTCAGATGTTCAGTTGCTTGGTAACCCAAAGAACCTCCTGCCAAGTTTATGTTCAGAGAATTAGAAAAATGGTTCAGTCCCCACTGTTTTTGGGTCTGGGCAGCATCAGTTCACCCACTCAGCTATGTCTAAGGAGATCCCCATAGAGACACAGAGAAGAGCCTCAGCCTCCACACTGAGGGAGAGGGCAGTGGCAGAGCCCACCTGGCCAGGCCTGAAGAAGCACCTGGGGAGGCTGACCTGTACAGAGGTGTGTGCACCTTTGTAGAGCAACAAAAACAGACTAGTCACTAGTCACTGTATGTTGGTGTGGTAGTTTGAGATGATCTCAGTTTCTCTACTTTATGATCTCTCACATTCTCATTTCACGTCTTAGTGTCTTTTAGGAAACCCATAATTTTAGACTTAAAGACTCTAACAGCTGGTATCAAGTAACCTCAGAGCAATGGCACTGAACACACTCTTGTAGCCAATCTCTATAAATACACAAAACCAAACAAAATCCCCTAGGATTATGGATTGGGAGATACCAACTTGGGGGAAATGAGGCTTCCATAATGGCGGGTAGGATAAATCTGGGTAAAATATTTGGTTTTAATGCCTGTTAATTGCTGAGGCACCAGAAACACCCCAAGGTCCCACAAAGAGTTCCTTGCTGGACTACAGACTATATTTACCTCCTGATGATGTGCCGAAAAGTGCCAGAAGAGTAGGCTCCTTCTGAACAGTGTCAGGATCCTCTATTACATGCACAAATCACCGGCCTTGAAACTCCCCCAAAATGTAACGCCAAGGAGGTGGAAAAGCTTCTCAGAAGAAAGGAACTGCCATAGCATGAATAAAAATTAGCATTTGGCACACCCTGGTTAGGGATGTGGAGTGGGAGGGGAAGCAGGATTTTCTCCAAGACTGGCTGGCTGGGAGCCAGGATTATTCAAGTGGAAATGAATAGGGAAGGAAGGGGAAAGAACAAAAGTCTATTGAAGGGTACAATAAAAATTTTAGTAAGTCTTCAAATGTTGCATTGTCTTGTAAAAGTAGTTATTGTATCAGTTGTAAATTAACTTTGAAATAATTGAATTGGGATAAAAACTTAAGAGTGATTACAAGAAAAGAAAAGATCTCACATTAGCAACAATATTTATACTAAAGTTTTCAGTGTTCAGAGTAACAGATTTTGGTGATGGTTTTAAGTGTTATGACCTCATTTGATTTTCATTTGAATGGGCAAGGAGTGTCTCTAAATAAGAATGAGATCTAGGGCATCTGCTGCAGTTTTCCCTAAGAATACAGGTAAATTGAGTATGACTTCATTTTAGCTTCTTTTAATAATTAGCACTATTAATCATATTCTGCTGTAGTTTAAAAAAGTATCTCCAAGTAGGTATATGTAGGGGAGGAATATGAATTTTGTGCCTTTACTCTCATGGCCTTGGAGTAGGAATAAGGATCCCTGCTTGGTGGATATTGACGAAGGGTGTGTAAGTTCATGTCCGCAGAGAGGATGATCCTAGTGAGAAGCTGCATGTGTGGGATAATTAGTTTATATAATCAATCACGATTAGTTCAGATAAGCCACCATCTTGTACAAAGATTCCCTTCCCTTTTGAAAATGCTAACTACTGAGATGACTTTGGGTGTGTTTGAAAGGAGTTAGGAAGGTACAAAGGGGTTTGGTGGCATGGATGCTCAGTTAGGTGGCTTAAGAAGCTTATTTTGCTCCCTTATTTCTTGATTTTGCTGAGGTTCGGGAAAATTTGGGGGGGATGCAAAATTACATGGATAAAGGAGGAGCCCAGAACTCTTGAACTGAAACTGATGAATTAGAGAGAAAAATATTTTTTTTTTCTTTAAAGGCTAGACCAATGGGTCAAAGTTATAAAAGCACATTTGAATAGCTTTGTAATTGATTCATAGCTGAACCATCTTCTTCAAAAAATAGCAACTCTATATCCTTGACATGTAGCAGGAACTTTGAAGTAGTTATTTTTCCTGGGATGGGAGGTTGACAAATGACTCTTGAGGTTCCTTTCTACTCTGAAATTGTATGGTTCTCATAAAAACATTTTTCTTATATGCAAAATGCATTTCACATATTGACATAGCTTAATAACAAAGGTTTTCTTCTTTTTCTGATTTGAAACTGACATTAAAACCAGTAGGGGGCTTGGTTAAGCATCTGACTTTGGCTCACGGCATGATCTCGCAGTTCATGGGTTTGAGCCCCACATTGGGCTCTGTGCTGACAGCTGAGAGCCTGGAGTCTGCTTTGGATTTTGTGTCTCCCTCTCTCTCTCCCCTCCCCCACTCATGCTCTGTTTCTCTCTCTCTCAAAAATACACATTAAATTTTTTTAATTAAAAAAATAGTAAATAATGTGAAAGGTAATAAAATTCCACATGTTCAACCTGATGTTAGATGCTCATCTCTTACAAGAGGACCAGAACTTCAGAGGTGTCCTCATGAGAATCTACCTGACTTACTTACCTGTCTTGATCATGTATGATGAGATTTTTAAAAGGTGATGATGATGATAAATGTTCCTTGAGTGAGAAAGAGAAAACTAGGATTTTATGAAGTAAAGTGAAACCTAATTCATTTCTCATAGGTAGACAATGTTAATACATTTTTTTTGTTTTATTTTTCAATTCTTTTGGGATACTTTTAAACTTTGATGTTTTTTTTTAATTTTTTAAAATGTTTATTTATTTTTGACAGAGAGAGAGAGAGACAGAGCATGAGCAGGGGAGGGGCGGAGAGGGAGGGAGACACAGAATCTGAAGCAGGCTCCAGGCTCTGAGCCATCAGCACAGAGCCCGACGTGGGGCTCGAACTCACGAACCATGAGATCATGACCTGAGCCGAAGTTGGACCCTTACCCAACTGAGCCACCCAGGCGCCCTTTGATGGTGTTTTTTAGGAAGTTTTGTTTAAGGTTTAGATCTTATAAAGAAAAAAACTAATTTTAGTTGAGAAGAACTAGACCATACTATGCTTCCTAAATAGCTAATTAATTCAAGCATAAATTACAAGTGTATCTATATTTACCCATACAAAATTTTACTTAATATCTAAGAAGCTGATTTGAAGTCCTGAGTATGTGGGAGAGGCATATTAACTGTGAGCAAGGCATTGGTTCTCAACCAGGAGTGACATTGCTACCCCCCCCCCCCCCAACACACATACCGTAGGGACATTTGGCAATATCTCAGTGAAGTGCCCTGTCACTGTGCTTTCTGCTGCATTCAACCACAGCTCTTAGCACCATGACTTGAGGAAAAAAGCTCTTCACATTTTTCTTCATTGACTGATGGTTAAATCCAAGCTGCAAGAAACAGTGTTGGATTTCTACTTCTCTATGGAGCACATCCTCATTCTCACATTTTGGGGTTTACCTTTAATGTTTTGTCCCAGGCAGAAGGATGAGCCCAAAGTGGAGACCTAAATTGGCAGCCAATGTAGAGGATCGAAGGGAAAATATAGACACTGAGCACAGGAGATGCCAGTGTCAGAAGTTAATCAGAGGTTTAGCTAGCCAGAATCTAGAATGCCAGATGAAGGGTTCCAGTGTGAAACTAGGAACATATTGAAAGAGGGACATAAGCTTATCAAAAGCAAAATGAGAGATTCAGAGTTGAGGTGAAAAAGTAAATAAAATGCGAAGCTAAGCATGGCTTTCAGTTTTTTCTCCTTTTAATACTGATTGATTGAGTTTGGGTCAGCTGGGGCACATAGGAGCAGAGACTGTTGAAGACAAAGGGCTGGGAGGCAGGATAGGAAGATTTCTTGCTTTTGACTACATGAAGTCTGGAATCCATACTCTTTTTGTATACAAGTGATACTTGGAGTTTTCTGGAGCAACGTTCCCCATAGTGTTCCCTAAAGGATCACTGTTAATGAAGAAAAATATTTGGAAAATAATAAATTAAACAAAATTAAGAAGTTTCTTCCTGAAGACTCCTAGGAGCAAATGTGCACTACATATCCTCCCATAGGAGAAATGTGTAAACAGTGTTCCCCAAATTGTTCAACCTCCAAACCTCTTCTTACCAGTATTATGTGAGCCACATTTTGGGAAATGATGTTTTGGCTGCTATCTGGATGTTCATGTAGAATTTCCATGTCTTCTGCTCAGAACATTTTGTTCTGCTGGCTGTCAGAGCTCACCTTGTGAAATTTTGTAGCTGAATGAATCTATTGATATATTTTTATACTTATTTTCAAAGCATTGTTTATTAAGATGACAATGCATTGAGGAAAAATTTGAAGCCCTTTCACCTTACAGCCAAGTTACAAAGAGAGAATGACCACAGTAAAAGTTTTGGGCAGTTCAGATCTCTAATTTAGTCTTGCCTTAGGTAGAAAATAACCTTGAACAAATTACCAGATTAATCTATTTACTGAGTAAAACTTGCCTTTGCCCAGATAACTAAATTTGGAAGCATGTTTAGTTTGAAGTAGAAGTAATTATTTCACATATTTCACATATTTTTTACATATTTTTAAAATTCCTCCCCCCTGTTCAGTTTTGAATAGAGGATTGCTTCTTGGCCTTTTGGCTAAGATCAAGGAGAGTTTTAAATAGAAGTGATTGATCCAATTATAATCTAAGACTGAAATTTTGGATATTTTTCTCCTTAAATATTTCATAGACACACAAATAACCAGTAATACTAGAAAAAGTCAAAGACAAGAAGAAGAGGTTAAATCTGTATGATGATGAATTATTTTGGGGGTATAATGTGATGTACAGGTATAGAAGACCCTCTGTTAGCCATTGGATGATGTCATCCTACAGTGTCATTGTATGTAATGCCCATGAATTTCCTAAGATTTTTAGGTTAACGATTTTTGTGTGTGTGTGTGCCTATCCCAGTCCATTAAATGAGCAAATACTCAATACCTATTTAAGAATTACCTTTGTTATTTTAAGACTTTTGACTAATTTTTGAATAATAAAAACAGTGTTATTTTAATTCAAGTGACTTCTTCATAGTTTGAACCCAAGATTTATTTTAAAATGTTTTGCCCTCATAAAGATAAATATTTTAAGTTTTGTAGTAAAAGTACATTGTTTTACTTGTGTTTGCCTGAACACTGAGATCATTTTATAATATAAACCTAGTTATATTTAAGTGTGTGTGTGTGTGTGTGTGTGTGTGTGTGTGTGTGTGTGTGTGGTTTAATATATAAATGTAAATGTAGAAGGTTGTAAGAACTCTGTGAGGTGATAGCCAGATATTTTCCTTTGTTGTAATATAGACTGATAAACTGGGCTTAAAAGTAAAGAGACTTGGCCCAGCAGGAGATATTCCCATCTTGGCCCTGGATATCCTAAAAGGGCCCTATACTAGGCATTAGCCCCTTGCTAGCCACAATCTGTGACAGTCCTGTTGGAACAGGGACCAGAAAGGAGAAACTCCTGTCTGTATCCCCAAAGACCATAGAAGGGCCCTATACATGGCTCCAGCTTCCTCACAGCCATAGACTGTCAGTCTTCCAGCAGTCTGGGGGCCAGGGTCCCAGAAGGAGACATTTCTATCTGTGCCCTGGGAGATCCTGAAAGGACCCTGTATTTCAGCCCCTCACACACTCAGTATGTCAGTAGTTCTGGTGGCACAGAGACAGGGAAACAGATACTTTTGTACACTTTCAGGGTATCCTGAAAGGGCCTTAAACTTTGTTCTAGGCCCTCCCAGGTGCAGGCTATGAGTAGTCCAGCTGGCACAGGGACAGGTGGAACATCCTCATGTCTGCACCTCAGATCCTGAAAAGATTATACACTTGGCTCCAGCCCTCTAGTTATTGTCAGGGACCAATCCAGCCTACTCAGGGACCTGATGGGAGACACACCTATTTGTGCCTCTGGAGGAAGGGGCAGACCTCAATCTTAGCTGTGGAACCTAAAACAGCCTTATGGATTGAATCTCAGCCGTGGTCCAGAGCTGGTCCTGTCCACCCAGGGACTCATCCAGGAACCAAGAAGTAGTCTTCCCAGGGTCCTGGCAGGAGCCACACCTGCCACAGACATGGGAATAGGCCCCCTGTCTGAGGATACAGCTGTGAGACTTGAAGTGGATACTTGTCCTGACACCACTTTACTGAAGAAGTTACTAGAGGTAGTCCCATCTACTCAGGGACCAGGCACAGTACACACCTACCTGAGACCCTGGTAACAAGCCTGACAACCATGGATCTTGCTGCATACCCAGTCACAGCTTTATAACAAGCTCCAACCCAGTGCAACTGTGATTCTGGAGGTAATCCCATCAATCCAAGGAACAAATAGGAGAAGGTCTTTTCCTGCTGAAACCAGTCTGTAATGACTGGAAAAGATGTTGGCTCTTTCAAACGCAAATGCATCAGTGTGGGACTATATGGATCATAAAGAATCATGCAAATTTGACACCACCAAAGGAAGCTAATAAAGCTCCAGCAACTAACCCCAAAAGAAATATCTACAGTTTGCCTGAAAATAATTTAAAAAAAATTATCTTAAGGAAACTGAATTAAATGCAAGAGAATATAGATAGACAGATAAATTAAATCAGAAAACCAATGCATAAACAAAATGAGTTTAATGAAGAAATAGACACCATAAAAAAGAACCAAACAGAAATCCTGGAGCTGAAGATACAATGATAGAACTGAAAAATTTAAGAGAGCGCTTCAACAACAGACTTGGTCATGCCGAAGAAAGAATCAGTGACCTTGACAGATCTTTACTTTTTTTTAAGTATTTATTTATTTATTTATTTATTTATTTATTTATTTATTTGATAGAGACAGAGACAGCGTGAGTGGAGGAGGAGCAGAGAGAGAGGGAGGGAAAATCCCCAGCAGGCTCCACACCAACAGCACAGGGCCCAACATGGGGCTCAAACTCACCAAACTGTGACATTATGATCTGAGCTGAAACTGAGTAGGATGCTAACCGACTGAGCCACCCAGGCACTCCTCAAAGACAGATCTTTTAAAATTAGCCAGTAAGAAGAACAAAAAGAGAAAAAAATGAGAAAGAGTGAAGATAGCCTACATGAGCTATGGACACCATCAAGCAAATGAACGTCGTATCATGGGAGTCCCAGAAAGGGAAGAGAGAGAAAGGAGAAAAAATATTATAGAAAGAAATAATAGCTGAAAATTCCACAAATCCTGGAAGAGATATGGACATTCAGTTACAGGAAGCTCAAAGGACCCCAGGCAAGATCAACCCAAAGATTACTGAGACACATCATAATCAAATGTTAAAAGTCAAAGCATGGAGAGAATTTTGAAAGCAGCAAGCAGAAAATGACTTGTCCATGCAAGGGAAACCACAAAAGGATGTCAGTGGATTTCTCTGCAGAAACCTGAGGGGCCAGGAGGCAGTGGGATGATATATTCAATGTGTGGAAAAAAAAAAAAAAAAATATATATATATATATATATCAACCAAGAAAACTGTACCTTTATGCCTTAAAGGCAAAACTGTCCTTCAGAAATGAAGGAGAGAGAAGAACATTCCCAAACAAAAACAAAAGGAGTTCATCAACACTAGACCTGCCTCACAAGAAATGCTGAAGGGAGTACTTCAAGTTGAAATGAGAAGACACTAAATAACAATATGAAAACACAAAATTCACTGGTAAAGGTAAATATATAGTCAAATTTAGGATTCTCAAATAATGTGATGGTGGTGGGTAAGCCACTTTTATCTCTAGAATAAAAGCTAAAAAATAATAACATTAAGAATAGGTATAGGGGCACCTGGTTGGCTCTGACTCTTGATCTTAGCTCAGGTCTTGATCTCAGGGTCATGAGTTCAGGCCCTTTGTTGGGCTCCATGCTAGGCATGAAACCTACTTAAAAAAAACAAACACCTACTCCCTCAGACAAAACAAAGTAAAACAAAACAACCCCCAAAAATCCTATAGATAAAATAATTTGCTAATGGATACACAATATAAAAAGATGTAAAGTGTGACATCAATAGCATAAAATGTGGTGGGAGAAATAAAAGTATAGTTTTTTAATAAGGTTGAAGGAGAATAGTTATCAGCTTAAAAGACCGTTATATTTATAAGATGCTTTATATAACCTCATGGTAACCACAAGAGAAAAAACCCTTAATAGTTGCACAAAAGACAAAGAAACAGGAAATAAAAGCATACCACTACAAAAAAAATCATAAAGGAAGACAGTAAGATGAAACAAAGGAACTAAAAAAACAGTCAGAAAATAATAAATCACAATAGTAACTAGTGATTACCTACTAGTAATTATGTATAAATACACTAAATTTGCCAATCAAAAGGCACAAAGTGGCTGAATGGACAAAGAAATAAGATCCAGCAATATGCTGCCTGCAGGAGACTCAATTTAGCTTTAAGGACACATGTAGGTAGAAAGTGAAGAAATAGAAAAAGATATTCCATGCAAACAGTAGCCAAAGGACAGCAAGAGTGTCTATACTTATATCAGATAATATAGACTTTTAGTCAAAATCTGTGATGAGAGACTGTCACTTATAGTGATAAAGGAGTCAATTCATCACGAAAATATAATAGTTGTAAAGATATATGTTCCCAACATTGGATGACTAAATATTAAAATTTTTTAAATGTTTATTTATTTTTTGGAGAAAGAGAGCAAGCAAGCAGGGGAGGGGCAGAGAGAGAAGGAGACAGAATCTGAAGTAGGCTCCAAGCTCAGCACAGAGCACAATGCGGGGCTTGAACTAATGAACCACAAGATCATGACCTGAACCGAAGTTGAATGCTTAACCAACTTAGGTCCCTGGAATGCCTAAATATTTAAAGTGTTAATAGAACTGAAGGGAGAAATAGATAGCAATACAGTAATAGTAGGGGACTTCAATACTCCACTCCCAACATTGTATAGTACATCTAGACAGAAAATTAATAAGGAAACAGCAGACCTGAATAACAGTCTGGACTAAATGAGCTTGACAGATATGTATATAGAACATTCTATAAAATGTCCCTAGAATACATATTCTTCTCAAATGCATGCAGAACATTCTCCAGGATGGATGATATGATGGGCTGCAAACCAAGCTTTAACAAATTTGAGAAGATCAAAATTATATCTAGTATCTTTTCCAACTACAATGGTATAAAAATAGGAGTAAATCTGAATATGGGGAAATTAAACAACATTCCTGAACAACCAATGGATCAAAGCAGAAATCAAAAAGAAAATCAGAAAGTGTGCTGAGACTAATGAAAATGAAAACACAACATACTAAAATGTATGGGATACAGCAAAGTAGTTCTAAGAGGGAAGTTTATAGTGATAAATGACCACATTAAGAAAAAAGAAAGATCTCAAAAAAAAAAAAAAAAAAAGCTTAACCTTATACCTCAAGGAATTAGGGAAAGAAGAACAAACTAAGCTCCAAATTAGCAGCAGAAAGGGAAAAATAAAGATTACAGCAGAAATAAATGAACTAGAGACTAGAAAGACAATAGAAAAAAATCAATAAAAGTTGGTTTTTAAAAAGGTAAAATAATTGGCAAACCTTTGGCTAGACTAACTGAAAGATTACAACTACTACTACAGCAATACAAAGTATCATAAGAGGCTACTATGAAACTATTATGCCAATGAAATGGATAAGCTAGAAGAAATGGATAAATTCCTAGAAATATATAACCTACCAAGACTGAATCAGGGAGAAATAGAAAATTTGAGGAGACCAATAATGACGTAGGCGATTGAAGCACGAATCAAAAACTTTTCAACAAATAAAACCCCAGGACCAGATAGCTTCAATGATGAATTCTACTAAACATTTAAAGAAGAATTAACATGAGTCATTAAATGCTTCCAAAAAAAAAAAAAAAAATGAAGAGGAGGGAACACTTCCAAATTCATTTTTGAGGCCGGCATTACCCTGACACCAATGCCAGATAAGGACATTATAAGAAAAGAAAACTATAGACCAATATCCTTAATGAACATAGATGCAAAAGTCCTCAACAAAATATTAGCAAACCAAATTCAGGATCATACACTATGATCAAGTGGGATTTATTTTTGGGATGCAAGGATGTTTCAACATACACAAATCAATAAATGTGATATTACACATAAATAGAATAAAATATAAAAATCATATGATCCTCTCAACGTATACAGAAAAAGCATTTGACAAAATTCAATATCCTATCATGATTAAAAGCTCTCACATTGGGTGTAGAAGAACATACCTTAGCAGTCATATATGGCAAACCCACAGCTAACATCATATTCAATGGTCAAAGGCAGAAAGCTTTTTTTCTAACATCAGGAACAAGACAAGTATGTCTACTCTCACCATTCCTATTCAACATAGTACTGGAAGTGCCAGTCAAAATAATTAGGCAAGAAAAGACACAAAGGCATCCAAATCAGAAAAGAAAAAGTGAAATCATCTCTGTTTGCAGATGACATGATCTTATATAGAGAAAATCCTAAAGACCCCACCCAAAAATTGTTAGAACTAATATATGAATTCAATAAAGTTGCAGGATACAAAATCAACATAAAAAATCAGTAAATTTTCTTTCTTTTTTCTTTTTTTCTTTCCTTCTTTCTTGTCTTTCTTTCTTTCTTTCTTTCTTTCTTTCTTTCTTTCTTTCTTTCTTTCTTTCTTTCAAGTAGGCTTCATGCTCAGCACGGAGCCCAATGCAGGGCTTACACTCATGACTCTGAGATCAAGACTTGAACTGAGATCAAGAGTTGGATATTCAACCAACTGAGCTACACAGGTGTCAGTTGCATTTCTAAATGCTAGCAAAAAAATATTTGAAAGAGAAACTTAAAAAATTCCATCATTTATAAAAGCATCCAAAATGATAAAATACTTAGGAATAAATTTAACAAAGGAGATGAAAGAGATACACACTGAAAACTAGAAGGTATTGATGGAAGAAATTGAAGAAGACATGAATAAACGGAAAGATATCTTGGGTTTGTGGATTGGAAGAATTAATATTGTTAAAATGTCCAAAGACGTCTATAGATTTCATGTTATTTTTACCAAAATTCCAATGGCATTTTTCACAAAAATAGAAAAAAAAATCTTCTGAAATCTGTATGGAACCAGAAGAGACTCTGAATAGCTAAAGCTATCATGAGAAAGAAGAAAAAAGCTAGAGGCATTACATTTCCTGATTTCAAACTATACTACAAAATAATAGTAATAAAAACAGCATGATACTGACATAAAAACAGAGACCATGTGGAATATAATAGAATAGAGAGCTCAGAAATAAAACCATGTGTATATAGTCAACTAATATTTGACCAGGAAGGTAAGAATATTCAATGGGGAAAAGATAATCTTTGCAAGGTATGGTATGGGAGAAAATATTTGCAAACTATGTATCAAATAAGGAGTTAGCATTCAAAATATGTAAGGAACTCATAAAACAGAGCAGCAAGCAAACAAACAACACAATTAAAAATGGGTAGAGGACTTGAATATACATTTTTTCCAAAGAAGATATGCACATGGCCAATACATGTATGAAAAGGTGCTCAAAATAATGAATCAGCAGGGAAATGCAAATCAAAACCATGATGAGATATCACCTCACATCTGTTAGAATGACTATTCTGAAAAATACAAGAAATAGTAAGTGTTGACAAGGATGTGGAGAAAAGGAACACTTGTGTACTGCTGGTGGGAAGGTAAATTGGTGCAACCACTATAGAAAATAGTATGAAGGTTTCTCAGAAAATTAAAAATAGGGGTGCCTGACTGGCTCAGTCAGAGGAACACATGACTCTTGATCTCAGGGTTGTGAGCTCAAGCCCCATGTTGGGTGTAGAGATTACTTAAACAAAAAAATAAAGAATTAAAAAGCAAATTAAAGATAGTACCGCCATATGATCCAGCAGTCCCACTTCTGGATATATATCCAAAGGAAATGAAATCACTATCTTGAAGATCTATCTGAAGCCCCATGTTTGTTGCAGCATTATTCACAATAGCCACAACATGGAAAAAAAAAACCCTAAGTGTTCGTCAGCAGATGAATGGTAAAGAAAATGTGATATGTATATAATGCATCCATAAAAAGGAATGCAATTCTGCCATTTGTGACAACATGGATGGGTCTTGCAGGTGAAATGAAATGAGTCAGGCAGAGAAAGACAATTACCATATGATATCACTCATATATGGAATTTAAAATAAAGCCAAACTCTAGAAATGAAGTAGAATGGTGGTTAGTAGGGGCTAAGCGTAGGGAAATGAGGAGATGTTGGTCAAAAGGTACAAACTTCCAGTTATAAGATGAATAAGCTTTGGGGAGCTAATGTACAGCATAGTGACTATAGTTAACAATATACTTTATTATACGTTTTAAAGTTGCTAAGAGAATAAATCTTAAATGTTCTCACCACATACTAAAAACTGTAATTATACAAGCTGATGGATATGTCAGCTAACCTTATTGCGGTAATCATTTTATAATATATATGTGTATCAAATCAGTTTGTACACCTTAAGCATACACAATGTCACATGTCAATTGTATCTCAATAGGGCTGGGGAAACAAAGAAAAAATGGAAAAAAAAAGTACAGAAGCTGAGTCTTTATGTTCATGATCAAATTTCTACAACCTCTTCATCCTTACAGTTCAACTGAGAATTAAGTACACATAGAAGCTGCTAGACCTTCGTTTCCTGGACCTGAAGTTTCTGGAGGGTGGGTTGTTAGCAAGTGTTGACTGAACTTGGTTTCCAGACTACCCAGGAAAGTGTCAAACAAAGTGAGATGCTCATTAAATACATTTTTTTTCTTAAACTCTAGTGTACATAAAACTGTCAGGCTGATATATTCTTCTACCTCCTTATAAATATGTCTAAATCTGTTTTCTTTTACATTTGCATCTTATTTTGCACATTGTGGTAGAAGAGGAAAACCATATTCTGTCAACTGTTTCTGTTTTTACATTATGTTAAAAAAATGAAATAAACAAAACTCTCACTTTATAGACTCCAGCTTAATTAAAGGGCCATTCCAAATGCTCTTATTTTAAAAATTGAGTCAACTGCATGTTAATAAAATATTCTGGATTATTCGTTTTCAGGCATAAGTGATATTTCTTACTCAAGAAACTCATTCAAAGGACCTTGGATATCTAAATCAGTGGTTGAGTCATACAGAACTATTAACAATGACAGGATCGTGGCAAAGGCCACAGTGAATAGAAGCTATGACAAGCAGAATCTGTCTGAGATGCATTTGTATTTGGCTTCAAATGACTAAGTAAGACCAAAAGTAGCTGTGTCATGTGATGTATGATATGATTGTTTTTCAGTAACTGAAAAATTATAAATGGATGATTTCTAGAGCCTATTGGAGAAAGGCCAGCTGTTTCTGAGTGTCACATCGGTTTTAACTATTGCTAACAAAGAAAGATATGAAAAATAAGAATAAAAAGCTTAGGAGACAGTCAGCTTTCAAGCATTTGAATCCCTCTTGGATGAAAGCCAGGTGCTCATGTGCCTGGATGATAGAGCTTATCGAAGACTTACCTAAGTAGGGCAAGAAGTGAAAGGCTCGGAAATGATGACCTCTCTGGGAACCTGCTGCTCCTTTTCTTCCCCGCCAGCCACCGCTGGACTTGGTTCATGGTGAGTGATAAAATCAAATGGCTGGAGGGTTTAGCTTTCAGCTTAGGCTTTACACTCTCATGGCAGAGGAGAGAGAATATGGGTTTGTCTGTTACACTGTTCAGCATTTTCCCCTTTGTACTCCTGTGATTTAGAGGAGTACAGAAAAAATTTTTAAAAAAGTTTTTTTTCTGTGTTTGCTGAAAGGAAAATCTGGCAAAGCATCTAGTAATATTCAGTTTATAACTAATTTTCTAGAATTGATGTAGGATCTGCTGAGTTCTTTTTAGAGGCTTTTAAGTAATTAGCCCTTACTTAGCATTTTCTATATTGCTATTTATTTCACTAAGCAAGGGAATAAATAATTTATTAAGAAAAAGATAAAAATTCAATGAAGGTGAATTTATGCTTAAGCTGGTCCATGCCTCAGCCTTTTATTGTCTACCAGAATACACAGCCCAAAAATATTTATGAGCTTATACTGTCTCTATACTTTTCACTAGAAAATATGTATTTTGTTTTTCTTTGAAGGTCTGTGATATATAACTTTTGTTTGTTCTAGGAGTTATTTTTCAAAACGCTGATTCATATGACAACAAGTCATATTTTATCAGACACTCACCTTCAATTTAGATGGCTGGTTGGGCAGAAATGTTTGACAGTATTTAATGAATGTGATGCATATGAAACAAAACCATTGTAATATATTTAAAAAAACAGATTCTACTTGGCTAAAATTGTTTCTTTGAAAAGCAGACTTAATTATTCCTTCTTTAATAAAGAATATTCAGAGAAAGATCTTTGATCACATCAGATCTTTGGATATTAAAAGCCTTTGCCATTGCCCATTGATATTTTTTTAATCTGACATCAGAATCTTTAAAAAAAAATCATTTTTGCATGTCTGGGAGGCTAGGGTGGGAAGGAAATAATAGTGAATAGGAAATAATGCTTTTGAAAATCCTGGTCTTTATGAGAGTTCATCACCCGTAAAATGCCTTCTGTTTATGGAAGAACAGCAGTATGGGTAGTTATTTGATGGGTTCTCATGTTGCAGCATGAACAGCAAAAACGAATGTAATATTACTTGAAAGATTTGGCTTAAATTCCTTATTTGGTATTTCACTCTGATTCATTGTCCTCAAAAATGAAAGTTGTTTGCTAAAGCATGTATCTCTTTGTGAAACAAATAATAAAATAATTTCACCTTTAACTTGATCACTTAATCACCTGTGGCTTTTATCATGAAATCAGATTTAGTTTATAGGAAGCAGCTCTTTCTTAAAGAGATTGTTTGAGTGAAATAAATACAACCTTATTATTGAACTGAGTCACAGTAAGCACTTTGTTTTAAAAACCACGGTGTTTTAGGAGGTGGGTAGGTACAATTTTAAACTTAGTATTTTAACCAAGTGCCACATCCAATCTTGTAACATTCTCTACCAAAAATCAAAGACTAATAATTTTCATATTCACATAAGTTTGGAAATTAGTGACCCCTATTTAGAAATGCTCAGTGTACCTGAGAGTATTAAAACCCTGTCTGGCAATTAAGAAAATCTTTTAGGGCTGCCTGGCTGGCTCAGTTGGTTAAGCGTCCAACTTCGGCACAGGTCATGATCTCATGGTTCGTGAGTTCTAGCCCCGCATTGGACTCTGTGCTGTCAGTTCAGAGCCTGGAGCCTGCTTTGGATTCCGTGTCCTCTCTCTCTCTCTGCCCCTCTCCCGGTTGCACTCTGTCTCTCAAAAAATTGAATAAATGTTAAAAAAAATTTTTTAATAAAAAAACCTCTTTTGTTTTTTAATCTATCTATATATATTAAATTTTTTAGAGACAGTGCAACTGGGGGAGAGGGAAGAGGGACAGAGGGAATCCTAAGCAGGCTCACGCTCCAACAGGAAGGTGGGGAGGAGGGGCTGCGTCCCACAATCCTGGGATCATGACCTGAGTCGAAATCAGAAATCAAACCCTCAACCAACTGAACCCTCCGGGCACTGCTTAATCTAGATATTTTTAAGTTTTATGTTTGCATACAAATAGTTAAGAGTCAAATATATGCTCTTCTTTTCCATGTCCTGTTTTCCCAAGGAGAACAGGAGGAAGAGTTCTACCACTTTTCATCTTTTCTTTAAAAAATGTTTGTTTATTTTTGAGAGAGAGAGAGAGACAGTGAACATGAGTGGGGGGAGGTGCAGAGAAAGAGGGAGAGAGAATCCCAAGCAGGCTCCACGCTGTCAGCACAGAGCCTATTGTGGGGCTTGAGAGATCATGACCTGAGATCAAGGGTCAGTCGTTTAACTCTCTAAGCCAGCCAGGCACCTCATAGACTTTTCATCTTTTAACTGATTTTTTTGGTACCAACCTCTGTGTTGAGACAATAGAATTGTATGACTACTTCCTATTTTCTCTCTTTTTAAAATTCAGGTATACTTAACATACAGTGTTATGTTAGTTTCAGTGTGCAATGTATTGAATCGCTGTTCAACGGTTCTATACCTTTCTCACTGCTCATCAAGATAAGTATACTCTTAATCCCTTTTATCTATTTCACCCATCCTCCCACCTACCTTCCCTTTGGCAGACCACCAGCTTGTTCTCTATATTTAAGAAGCTGCCTTTTTGTTTGTCTCTTTTTTTCTGTTTGTTCATGTGTTTTGTTTCTTAAATTCCACATATGGTATTTGTCTTTCTCTGACTGACTTATTTCACATAGCATTATACCCTCTAGGTTCATCTATGTTTTTTGCAAATGGCAAGATCTTATTCTTTTTTATGGCTGAGTAATAGTCCATTCCATACATATAGACACACATGCACCACTTCTTTATCCATTCATCTATTGTGGACACTGGGGTTGCTTCCATATCTTGGCTATTGTAAATAATGCTGTAATGAACATGGGGGTGCTTATATCTTTATGAATTAATGTTTTTGTCTTCTTTGGGTAACTACTCAGTAGTGGAATTACTGAAACACATGATAATTCTATTTTTAATTTTTTGAGGAACCTCCATAATGTTTCCCCACAGTGGCTATGCCAGTTTGCATTCCCACCAACAGTGCACAAGGGTTCCTTTTTCTCCACGTTCTCATCCACACATGTTATTTCTTGTGCTTTTGACTTTAGCCATTCTGACAGGTGTGAGATGATAATCTCATTGTGTTTTTAATTTACATTTCCTTGATGATTAGTGATGTTGAGCATCTTTTCATGTGTTTATTGGCCATCTGTATGTCTTCATTGCAAAAATGTCTATTCACGTCCTCTGCCCATTTTTTAATTTGATTATTTGTTTTCTTGGTGTTGAGTTGTATGTTCTTAATATTTTTTGGATATTACTTCCTTATCGTATATATAATTTGCAGATATATTCTTCCATTCATTATGTCAACTTTAGCTTGTCGATGGTTTCCTTTGATGTACAAACCTTTTTACTTTGGTGTAGCCCTAGTAGTTTATTTTTGCTTTTTGTTTTGCTTGCCAGTGAAGACATATCTAGAAAAATGTTTCTATGGTTGATGTCAAAGAAATTACTGCCTATGTTTTTTTCTAGAAATTAAATGGTTTTAGGTCTCACATTATGTTTTTAATCCATTTTGGGTTTATGATTATGTATGGTGTAAGAAAGTGGTCTAATTTCATTGTTTTGCATGTAGCTGTCTAGTTTTCCCAACACCATTTGTTGAGGAGATTGTCTTTTCCCCATGTATTTTCTTGCCTCTTTTGTTGTAGATTAACTGACATTACAAGTGTGGGTTTATTTCTGGACTCTCTATTCTGTGTGTTTCTATGCCAGAACCATGCTGTTCTGATTACTACAGCTTTATAGTATATTTTGAAATTTGAGATTGTGATACTGCCAGTTTTATTTTTCTTTTTTCAGATTGCTTTGGCTATTTTTGTGGTTCCATACAAATGTGACTTTTCTCTTGTCTTTATCTGTTGACTTCTTATTATGAAAGATGAGAATTTATTTAGCTTGCCCCCATCCCATCTCTCTGTCACCCTTTCACAAGGGTGCACATGCATATGTGTGAGCCCACTCACAATTCCTGCTCTCTCATTCATCCTGTAAAATTATGTTGTGACTTGGATTATATCAACATTTAGTGTTTATATTATTAAGATTAGGTAAATGTAATTTTTTTTTTAGCTAAACCACATAGAGTAATATGATTCCTGATTTGTTTTTGTACACTCTTTAATTTTTTCTGGAATTTATAATTACTGTTTGCTTAGTTTTCTATGTTTATTTCTATTTCAACCCCCAATTCTCTACCAGTTGAGTAAGTCTCTTCTAAGTATATTAATTTACATCAGGTTTTCTCTCAATGTCACCTGTTTGAAGCAGTCTTTCTGAGAGTCTTCTGACCTGTTCCATTCTGGACTGGATGCTTCCTTGTCTGGTACACAGCTGCCATCCTGAGATTTCCTTTCTTCATAAATCTGGAATGCTAGGTCTCCTGGGTTCTGATTCCCATGGCTTCCTCTTTCTTGGTTTCCTTTGTTTTGGTAGAGTGTCTAGAGAGACTTTGATATCTTTTGATAAAAGTATGTGGGAAGTTAGTTTTTGTGAACTTAAATATCTGAAAATATCTTTATTTTATCCTTACATTTTACTGTTTATCAATCTGTATTTATTTTGGTATACAATTCTATGCTATATTTCTTAACCTTTTTTTTTTAAAGTAAGCTCTACACCCAACTTGGGGTTTGAACTCATGACTCCGAGATCAAGAGTCAAATATTCTATTGACTGAGTCAGCCTGGTGCCCCTCTATGCTACAATTCCTTTTCCTTTTTAAGGAAAATGTTGTTTACAATGTAGCTGCTATAGAAAAACACACTCTTGTGTGTCTCCTCTATTTTCAGTACTCTACTTCTGGTACTTTTGGTCACTAACTGTGTGGTGGTTTTTACCACACCAAGCAATTCTATGATAACAGCTGGGTATCCTATATTTTAACTCAATTCTGACATTATCTACCTGAAGATAGTGTCAGAATCCACAGGTTAAGGACTCAGTTCCTCAAGACTGTCCCCCTCCCTCCACCCCCTTTAAATGTCAATCTTAAGTCCAGGTTGTTACCTGTGTATCTGACTAGTTATAACTCATACCCCTCCTCAGGTTCCTACCACCCCCTTCTCAGGTTTGATTAATTTCCTAGAGCCAGTCACAGAATGCAGGAAAACAATTTACTTACTAGATTACCAGTTTGATAGAAAGGATATTAAAGCATATGAATGAACAGCCAGATGAAGAGATAAATAGGGCAAAGTCCAGAAAGATCCTGAGCACAAGAGCTTCTGTCCTCATGGATGTGTTTTTGTTTACTGATCTAAAGGCTCTCTGAACCATTTTTGGGGGTTTTTATGGAGGCTTCATTACATAGGCATGACTGATTAAATACTGATCGTTGGTGATTCATGCAGTTTCCAGCCCTTTTCTTCTTCCCCGAGATTGAAGGGTGGGACTGAAAGTTTGAATGCTTTAATCATGGTTGGTTACTCTGGTAAGCAGCACCTTCCTTAAGGGCTTTCCAAAAGTCACCTCATTAACATAAACTCAGGTGTGGTTGAAAGGGACTGGTTATGAATAATAAGGACAGTCTTTACCTTTTTGGTTTTGGTGCTATTTCAGGAACCAAGGACAAAAGACCAACTACTATAACAAAAGATACTTTCCTTGCTTTGTGCTTAGGAAATTCCAAGTCTTAGGAACTCTCTGCTAGAAATGATGACATAGACCAGAAATATGCTTCTTATTATAAGTCATAATATCATAGCTGCTTTTGAGAAATCCAAAGCAATCTAAGTTATGATTCTTTGTATATGTCTATACCTCTAACCTAAATTTCATTTTCCCTGATATTCTTAGATTCCAAATAAAGTGCCTTAGTGTTTGCCTATTTTTATACACTATGTGGGTCTTTTTAATCTAGAAACTTATGTCCTTCTATTTCTTCAAAATTTCATTGATGATTTTTTTCTTTTCTCTTTACTTTTGCCTTCAGGAACTCCTGTTCTCCAAATGTTGGGCCTCCTAGATTGGTGGCTAATTATCTTACTTTTTCTTTCCTAATTTCTGTCTTTTTTTTTTTTTGCTTTACTTTCTGTGAGATTTTCTCAAGTTTATTTTCACCCATTGTATTGAGATTTCCCTTTTTGCTATCATGTTTTTATTTTTCCAAAGTTCTTTTTTGTTCCAAAAATATCTTTTAAAAATAACATTCTCTTCTTTTTTATGGATACAAAATCTTATCTCTGATAATATTTCATTTTCAACAAAATCATCTTTGTGCAGAACCTGTTTCCTACAGGTTGAGGTTGTTTGTTTGCTTACTTCAGGCCTATTACCCATATTAGAGCTTTCCCTAAATCTGTGCTAATTCTTGAGTGCCTGATCATATTTAGGAGTGGGAGACTAAAATGCTGAATGAATGCTCTGAATATGTGGACAGACCTATTGACTGTGGATGTCACTGTAGGGTGATATGGATGTGCTAGTTTTATATCTTGTCTTCTTGGACTGATCAGACCTCTTGGATAAAGGGATCTCTAGTCTTTTGACTAGAGGGTAGAGACTTTGGAGAATCAAGTTGGGAGAGAAGACTGGCAGGAAGGGGGGTTCTCAACACTCAGAATGTTATGTTAACTCACTCCCTCATTTTCAAGGTACTTCTTTCTTCAACTGTGTCCAGTGTCCCCAAATCCAGAGACCTTTTGATTGATCTTTTCTGGAGAAGAAACCTCCAGTCTTCTGACAGCATTGGGTGTGAGAGCAACCACCCAGCAACACAGAGTAAGGAAAGATTTAGGGTTATAACTTCTTTTAAAACATTTTTCAAACAAAATAAATCTCAATGTGCTATTGCCCCTTTACCCAGAGTTAGGCCACACTCAAGGTTAAGGGCACAGTCCTCCAAGGCTGTCAAGTGAGCCCAAGACTTCTGACAACAGCTGCAAATTCAAGGGTCTCCAGGGATATCCTCACCTTAAAGCAGCTGATTATAAATTTAGGGATCCTCACAGACTCCTTCAGATTTGATAATTTTATAGATCAACTCACAGAACTCAGAAAAACACTATACTTGTGCTTATAATTTTATTATAGCAAAATAATACAAATCAGAACCAGCCAAAGGAGGAAATAGAAAGGGTGGAATCTGAGACTGAGAAGGTTTCAACTGCAGAGCTTCCACATCCTCAGGGATGCATTACCCTCTTGTCATTAATGTGTGACAATACTCATGGAGTATTGCCAACTTGGGAAGTTTGCTTGAGCTTCAATGTCCATAGTTTTTATTGGGGCTTCATTACTTATACATGATTGATTGATTGATTGCTCTGGTGGTTGCTCAAAGCCTGAACTCTTTAACCACATGGTTGGTTTTTCTGTCTGGCTAGCCCCCATCATGAGTCACCTTGTCAGCATAAACTGTCAGGTGTGCTCTGAGGGGCCCACAATAAATAACAAAAATACTCCTACCATTCTGGAAATTCCAAGGTACAGAGGTTACCTCCTAGAAGTCAGGACAAAGGCCAGACTTCTCTTTTTGTAAAGTTAATTTTTCTTTCTACACTCTTCTTTCTTTACTTCAGAGGTACCTGGTTCGACCAGTTCCAAAATGCTTAAAGGATTCTGAAGTAAACTCAGGTTGGTTCTTTGTTCTCTGCTCTTCTGGGTTAAGATTTAGCTTTCTTGAGTCAGCTAAAGAATTTATCACTTGTTCATACAATTTTCTGTTTCCAAAAAGATTATTGTTTTTCCTCCCATTTTTGAATGTTCACGTTAAAAAAAAGAAAAAGTCCCAAATAAAAAATCCCTCTGCAATGGTGTTAGTGGGATTTCTAGAGGAAGCAGAATTAGATATTCAGTTTGCTATCCCTACCCAGAAGTCACCCAGAACTCTCAATTTATTTGTCAGAATTTATTCAACTTCTAGTAGAATACCTATTACCACTAGATAAATAGATACTGAGTTAGCAAACACTTGTATGTTGGTTTATTAATACAGACAACTAATTTAGACTTCAGAATCTTTAAAAATGACTGTCCCTATAAGGCTCATTTCCTTTCTACTTTACATAATGAGGTCACAAAAGATAAATAGCCTCTTATCACTTATTGACTGGGGATAAAAATATAGGAATAGAGGAGGATCTTTTAACTTCAATGTTATCTATTTTTACAATATTTGAATTAATATATATTAATTTTTAATTAATTTAAAATAATTTTAGAACAGGAAAAAGTAAAAACATTGCATAAAATAATCCTTATAAAATTTCCACTTCACATCTATGATACTAGGGTTAATGGAGAACTAAAAATGGAGAAATCTTTTTATATTTAATGGAGTAGGTAGGACAGAGCACAGAACTCCCTTAATTACTCTGATCTGAAAGTCATATTTGTAGGCATCTTTTCTTTTTCTGTAGGCTTCCTTTCTTTTTCTTTTTTTCTCCCACCCACTATCTTTTCTGGACCAGAAAGAGGTTTTTAAGCTTATTTTTATATTAATGAAGTCTACCTGGAAAAGAGGATGTTAGTCCTCTCATAATGCTGATTTCTCATTTCGTTTTCTTGGTAAATAAGTGTAGATGCATTGATTTTCCTGTCCCATTTTAGAATACAACTGCAATCCTTTTCTCTTCTTTACAGTCTTTTTCAAGTTTCTGCTTCCTGTGAGATTCATTCCAAACTCCTTCCTAGCATGGCCTTTTCAGTACTCTTATATTATGCCCACAACTTACTTTGTAGCCTTGTCTGTTTCTGGTCCCCATCAAGCTCCCATTTCCTCTCAATGCTGGATTATTTGTTGATTCTCTTAACTTGGTGTAGCGGCATTCTCCCAGGCTGGAATTGTTTTCCCACTTCCCTTCTACCCCTGCCCACCTAAATCATACCTGTTTTTACCAGCCTATCTCAAATGTTACCTGGTTCAGAAAATATTCCTTATCTTTCCTCCTTTCAGGATTAATCCCAATCCACTAGGGCCTTCACAGGGCTTTGTTTGCCTACCTCCTGCTTGTGTAACAGGTATCAGTGGGTGAGTGTGTGTGTGGGGTTGGGGGGGAGAGAGTGGAGGGAGGGACAATTATAATATTGTCCATATTATAATTTCCTTGAGGGCAAATATGATGAATCATATATACACATAATACCTTATATAAAGTTGATTTTCAGTAATGTCAGTTTTCTTTCTGTTAATAGCACTGACGAGAGCAGAAGTAGTGTAGATTATGTATTAGAGTTTTACAAATCCATTTCCTCTCAAGACGCTTTCTTGAACAGTAGAAAAGTAGCTGCCTAACAGTTAAAGATGATTATTAGCAACTTGGGATGAGAGTAAGAAATATGAACACTCATCACTGAATCCAGGTCCATGCACTCATGAGCATGGGCACCATTAGCAACTGACCGGTTGATGCAGCCAAGTGAATCTCTGGGTGACAGGAGCCGACTGCTGTGGTGGGGGAGAGAAAACACAGGAGGAGTAATGACTAGACGAGTCAATCTTGGTGTCCCTGCCACAGGAGAAGGACTTGATAATCAGGGTGGAGGGCTGGGGAGTAGGAGGAGAAGCCAAGGAAGGAAGATAGTTTGATGAAATGTGTTATGGCTGATGGAAGACTCTATGCTCTGGGTGAGGGAGTTAGTGGTGACTGAAGGGAGACTGGGAGAGGTCCCTGTGTGATTAGCAGCATATAATCAACCATCTGCCTGGGGACACAGTTGTGCACAGAGGACATATTAAAGAGGGAAAAAGAGAGAGGGGAAACAGCAGTGATAACACCAAGAAAATCGTTTTAATTGCAGAAGTCTGTCAGGGACCCACTATTTACATGTTGTCGCCCCCTTCCCTCCCTCCAAAGTCCTTCTCGCGGATATCCTATCCGCTTGCAGGCTGTTCTGTTGTGGCAGGAGGATTAGAAAGTGAGACTAATCTGGGGTTATGGCAGTGATCTCACTAAACCTTGTTACTCCAGGTGAATGCTGCAGGGCTTGGAGCCAGGAAGAGGGCTAAGGAGAAGGAAGAAGCAGACAGTGATTATGGAAACTTCCTTAGGAGCATCTTACAAAAACCACCCTTTATTTTTCCCCCCAAGAGCAAATCTAACTTAACACTTGTCAGGAACTCTTAGGCTCTCATCTTTAAGAGCTTAGAGCCATTTAAAGTTTCCTAATGTTTGACCTCGCAAGAGGCCAGGAATGTACACAGGCAGCAAGATTTAAAACCGGATAATGAATTAGAGCCTCATTCGTCTAGGTAGGCCATGACATTTAATTCAGCCATTTATTAAACTTGTTTTTGTGTTTTCTTCGCAGAGCCTGATTCTAGAATGCCGGAACCAGATACAGGGTACCCCTCTTAAGTTTATTTCTTTTTCCTTAATGTAATCAAAGCATAAGAGCTTAACCTTGGACAAAAATGAAAACATTCCAGTGGAACTTTTTTTTTTCCTTTCAAAATTCAGTGTCTCTATAAACAGGTTCTGTAAAGGATGATTATGAGAACATGAAAGAGATGAAACGAGGAGGGAGGAAAAAGGATCCTCAGTGATGCCTAACATAATTTTCTCTGTCTCAGTTTTGTAACATGTGCGTAGTAGCAAACATATCTGTTAATTTGGCTAGAATTATGCTTTCATCTCTCACTTGTTTTTAGGGACTAGGCAGAGCACAGAAAGATTGAGAGCAAGTATTTAGGTTTGGGTTGATTTACATGGATGGTAGAACTGCCTCTCACATGATACACAGCATGATGTTCTTTACTTGGAAAGAGCAATTTCTTCCTAAGAAAGGAAAGGGGGCCTGACCCTATTCCACTCAGATTGGCTTTGTCAGCTGGTTATGTTAATGTAGTACTATTAATTTAATTATGCATTTATTAATTTATTCTGCTTTAGGATTACTCAGTTTTTAGGGTATGTTTCGTCTTGGTTCTTCTGAACTGTGACTGGATGTGTTCTGTCCACCCAAACACTCTTTTCCATAGTGATCCTTGTTTTGGCAACTGTCTCCTTTTTCTCTGCTCACTTATCACGGCTTGTTTGCAAAAGACCCAACTGTAACCGAACAGGCCTGGAGCTTATACATTAGTTTCCAAATAGGGACAGCGGAGTAGCCTTCTCTTTTTAAGAGATTTGGGCTACTAAGGACTTATGAAGCTGGTGCCCTGCAGACTCACCAGTGTCCTGCTGGCATGGAGCAGGCCTGACACCGGCCTTTATCTTATTTGGCCACAGGAAGAGAACCCGAGGGGGGTGGAGAAGGAGGAGCCAGACGCTTAATCCCGAAGGACCTTTAGGGACAAAACCATTTACAGTGAGTACATACGGCAGATTTCTGGCTTTTCTATTCTTTTATTTAAGAGAGAAAGATTACTAGAGAAGGGAGAAGGAGGTGGGCAGCTTTGATGGCTGTGTGGCTGCATTTTTCGGTCTCCTAGCTTGGTACAAGAACACTCTCTGATTGAAATGTGTCTTATTCAAGTCGAATGCATTCTGCTAATGTCAGGTTTCAGCTAAAAACTTGTGGACTGTCAGGAAGATAGCAGAACTGGTCCGTGTCAGTAAGCAATTTGTGGCATGTTTCTTCTGTTTCTATAGGATGATAAATAGAGTATGGTGGGAAAAGCCCTCCCACATATTTAAAAAAGAAAAAAAGAAAAAGCTTTTAAATCTTTACCGCTTGCAGCTCTTGCACTTTAAATGTTGAATCTTCTTTGGATTTGTGGAAAGGGAAGGATTTGATTTATGTTATTTTTAACAGCAGCTGGGATAAAGGTGGTATTATCTCTAATGCTGGAGAGGTGGCCACAGATAATTACTTGATGGGGGAGGGGAAGGGGAGGTTACTGGTTTCCAAAAAGCTGGTTGATCACTCCTGTCACACATGCACCTTTGGAACCTGAGTGAGTGGGTGGGCACCTGGGCACATTTGGGTCATTGCTTTCATCTGTATCGTCTGTTGTCTAGTGGCTTTTTAAAAAACTTTCTCTGTGCCTGGAAAGGAATCTCATTTTAAGACGCCTTGTCAAGAAAGAATACAAAACTTACAGTATTTAGAAGAACGTATAATAGACCTGTGCTGAATTTCCTACTATTTGCATTCAAATAGAGTAATTAATTCAATGGAAAAGCAAGCTTGAATAGGCATGATAGGGGCAGGAAAAATATACATAAAGGTTGTTACTATAGGTCTCTACAATGTGAAGCAGTTTTCCTTTAAATTATAAATTTATCTTTGAAATCAGATGTGATTCTGTGAAAATCAAAAAGAGATTGGTTATCCATGGGGGCTTATTAAATGTGAACTACTAGAATGGAAATTTAAATGTTTATGGTAATTACTTTGCATGAAAATGGATAATTAATCAATTTTATGCCACTTTCCAGGCTTGCTATGCTGTTACAACACAGGCAGTATTCCTTTCCCAGTGGCAAAGGTATACTAGAGGGAAAATAGAGATTAAAATAAAACTTGAGTAACCCCTGCTTTGCTTTACTTCTCTGAGATACTGAAGTTTTCTTGTTTATACTGTGCTCAGTTAAATATAGAAACATCACATCCAGGTTGAAATTTTATAGACACAGGAAAATTTTGCTTTGTGGCTTGAATATTAGGTTTCCTTAGCATTTACTCATGTGTGATGAACACCAGCTACATTTTTGTATAATGTTTTTATTTTATTCTGTGTGTCCTCTACATATACAGCCACATCTCTGTTGTCAGTCTTTCGTTTCAAACTCTGAGAGAATCTCCCATATTTGTTTCTCTGGGAAGAATTAGCAACACATAATGTGTTAATAATGATTTATAAAATGCATTTGCGTGGTAATACTTTATTTCATTCCATTAAGTAGGAAAATCTATTGAAGCTGTTCATGTGCTTTGTTAAAATGGAGGACCAGCACTTGGTATCTACACAGCTCTCAGTATAGGCAGGATGCTATTTTAATGGCTTTGGAATCTCTGGAAAATAACCCAGGGTAATCACAGATTTTTATGGTCTGATGGGATCTCATTAATCACCTAGTCCAATTTTGTCATTTTACATATGACGAAACTGAGACCCAGAAATGTGGAGCATCTTGTCCCACATAAAACTGCACTGTGCCTGCTTAGTGCACAGCCTGATGGTATCTATGGAAATATTGTATATTAGGACATAAATTGCTTTGAGTCGATTTTTTATATGTTCTTTAGTTTATAGTAGGATGTATATTCCAGAGAAGGCCCTGTGTTGATTCAGGAGTTTCAGAGAAAACACAATGACCAAGCATCATTTTTCAGTTGTGCAGCGTGCTTAGGAGAGATCTGGGGTTGCGTGTGTGAGTCAGTGTGTGGGTGTGGCAGAAATAGTTCACTGTACACTACCCTGGCATTTAGTTTTCTGATTTGGGTGAATCCGGTTTCTTATAAGAGGTAACCATTGTGATACCATTGTCTTCTTCATTTAACACCAGGTCTATGACCTTCCAGTGGAAACCTTTATTAACCTTTGTGTATCCGATTCCTTCTCTGGGATTGTGATTCTAAACGGATCTCCCAGAGAGCAAGTGAATTGATTAAAATTTTAAAAGTGCTTTGAGAAATCAGAACCAGAGCCTGTCTGAGGCTAGGGTATGAATAAGTAGATGGCAGCTCACTCTTCCTGGACTTTTATTGCTTCTGAAGTTTTGATATCTCTTCATTGTGTTTTTTAAATAGCCAGGTCTAGGGGTGCCTATGTGGCTCAGCTGGTTACGCTTCTGACTTGGCCCAGGTCATGATCTCACTGTTCATGAGTTTAAGCCCCCCAGCAGGCTCTGTGCTGACATCTCAGAGCCTGGAGCCTACTTCGGATTCTGTGTCTCCCTCCCTCTCTGCCCCTCCCCTGCTCATGCTCTGTCTCTGTCTCTCTCAAAATAAATAAACATTAAAAAAATCTTTAAAAAATAGCCAGGTCTAGTATGATTTTAAAAATTGTATGTAAGAGTGGTTAAGAATGTGGGGCATGGATTTCTCTCTCTCGCAATTAGATGGAGAAAACTGTTGAATTGAAGCCTAAAATCACTTTCTAAGGCCAGTACCAGAGTGATAAACTTACCTTAAGACATAATATTTTATTTTTACAAATAACTTTGGTTTTAAAAATTCATCCATAATCCTGCTTATCATCTAATTTAAAAATTAAATGTTCAAGAAATTGGGAGGGGGGCAGTGCAATGCAGAGTTGGAAGGTTTCTGAAATAATATGTCATAGGAATAACTTATTCTTAAGGCTTTTGTCAATTCAATAAGTTTTTTCATTCTCTGTGCCCATTTCTGTATGGAAAGTTACATGTTGCTGGTCAAAATGGGAGCTTTCTTGATTTTCCCCCCTCTATTTTTGTAGGTAAAATAATTTTGCTATTGTTACTAAGTGAATAGTGAGAATCTAAAGAAATAAAGGCTACTTTCTGGCAATCACATTTAATTTCATATTTTGTTCAACCACATTTCATCTTTGGAGAAGGGAGCTAGAATGTGTAGAACCAGAGAAAGTGTCATAAAAGAAGAAGAAACCCAGGGATGCCAGAGTGGTTCAGTAGGTTAACTGTCTGACTTCAGCTCAGGTCATGATCTTGCAGTTCAGTTCATGAGTTTGAGCCCCAAACTGGGTTCTCTGCTGTCAGCAGGGAACCCTCTTGGGTCATCTGCCCCCCTCTCTCTGTCTCTGCCCCTTACCCACTTGTACCTTCTCTCTCTCTCTCTCTCAAAAGTAAATGGACATTAAATATTAAAAAAAAAAAAAAAAGGAAAAGAAACCCACTACCTTGAGTAGAAGAAGCTGCTTCTGAAACTAAAAATGTCTATTTGAAATGTTTAAAGTACAAGATCCTAAACGTTGTCATTTTATGTTAGACTAGTTCTAGAAGAAAGATAAATTATATAGTTTAGATCATTACATTAGTAAGCTAGCTTACTAACAAGCTTATCAACTTTACTTTAAAAAGAAACTTTATTATGACTTACAGTTATGTTATTTTAAACATATTTAGTTAACTTCTTAATGTTAAGTGTTTAAGAGCAATTTATTACTCTTGAAATTCTAGAAGCTTCTAAAATTTTCAGTATCACCAAAAATTAATGTAATTTAAGTTGATAGTTAATTAGATATTTTGTATATACTAATTCCTGATTTATACTTTCTGGCAAAGTATAGGTTTGGAATTACTGCATGATATCCTTTTATCTAACATATCATAGAAAGGAGCAACCTCTCCTGAATTCAGCATAGTGTTTTTGTTAATTAGAACCTTGTTGCCTCTCTAGTTATCCCACGTATTGAATATACTGATTATAATAGCCAAGATGATGCTTAGGTGCTTATAGTAGAAAAGCCCCAAGTGATAGTGACTAAAACAAGATAGAAGTTTGTTCTTCTCTCAATAAAAGTAGTTCAGGGCAGCAGTCTAAGACAGATACAGTAGCTCCTTGTTATCCTGTGGGATCCATGTTCCTACCACCTTGCTCTATCATCCTCTACTGCCATACCCAAATGCATCTCCTGGTCAGAGACAAAAACTGGAACTCTAGTCATCAAGTCCACATTATAGGCTAGAGGCAGGGGGAGAAGCAGAAGGGCAGAAAGGAGGCCCCTCCTAAATTAAGTCAGGTCCTTTTAAGCAGCTCTCCCACACATTCACTTACACCTCATTGGTCAGAACTTAGCCACATGGCCATACCTAGCTGTGATGGAGATAGGAGATGTAGTTGTAAATTCTTGGCAGGAATATGCACAGCTGAAAAGCAGGATTTTATTAGTAAGGAATGAGGAGACGATGGATGGTGGGGTAGGCAATACCACATGGTTTTGTGTTCCTATTATATGCCGGGTCTTGGAGCTACTATGTAGAAACTCACAACACCTCCTTCTGTTTTTGCCATGAGCTATGGTTTCTTAATTTAGAAATCTGGCTTAATTTAGAAATCCTGTTTCTTCTGCGAAGTATGATTTCTTTATTTGGCAATCTTGTCTGACTCTTGCTTTCTTCTTTCCTCTTGCCTTTCAGCTGTTTTGGAAAGAAGTAAGGTTTAGACTTCTCCATGTTAACCATGAGTGTGACACTTTCCCCTCTGAGGTCTCAGGACCTGGATCCCATGGCTACTGATGCTTCACCCATGGCCATCAACTTGACACCCACTGTGGAGCAGGGTGAGGGAGAAGAGGCAATGAAGGATATGGATTCTGACCAGCAGTATGAAAAGCCACCCCCATTGCATACAGGGGCTGACTGGAAGATTGTCCTCCATTTACCTGAAATTGAGACCTGGCTCCGGATGACCTCAGAGAGGGTCCGTGACCTAACCTATTCAGTCCAGCAGGACTCAGACAGCAAGCATGTGGATGTGCATCTAGTTCAACTAAAGGTAAGGAAGGTCTCTGGACTTAGGTCCATTCTGGACAGAAGTCTGAAAAAGGCTGTAGCACCTGGCGCCTGAGTTCTATAACTCGCAATGAGGAAATGTCCAGGAAGAAAAATAGAATACCAGGTTCGATACACATGGGCAGAATTCATTCTTGCCTGATTTCAATTCATGGGTTGGCTCTCTGGAACCAAACTGATCTTAGACAGGGGGGAAAAGAGAAGGGCATTTTGGTGCAGTGTCATAGAAATCAATTATGAAGAATAAAAGTATTTTAAAAGGTTTAATAAGCCTCTCACAGGTAAAACATCAAATTGAGCTGTGATTGTGAGTGTGTGTATGTGATTATTATCTTATATTGCAGTTGATGCCACCTTTGTGGCATACAGTGAGTTCTGGCATGATGGGGAGGGGTAGTGTTTGCCTTTTAGAATGAGTCCTTTCATCCAGGTACAATGTGTCATGAAGAACAAAGGTGCTTTTATAACAACTCACTCAATGTTCAGATGTTAAAAAAAAATGTCTGTGGATTCTAGAGCCCTTGAAAAGCCTGATGTTTGTTAATCATGAAATGGAGGTGCTAGTAAAGAGTGTTATTAATAGAGATTCTGGCCTAGGGACCCCACATTACAGTGGATCTTGTCCTGTCATAGCCACTTATCTCATCCAGGTCCCTGAGGCAGACACATGCTCAGGTTAATGACCAGCAAAGCAAGGCAGATTTGTCATCAATCAGGGCATTGACCCCAAATCCTAATGTAAATTTCTAGTTAGTTAGATGAGATCTTAAGGAGAATTTTTTTACCTAAGCGAATTCATCCCAAATGATCTGAAACCAAAGACCAAACAGATTCCTGGATCTTAACACTTAAATGGTTTATAGGCTGCAGCCATCAGTGTGAGAAGAGAAGGTGGGTAGTTAAGGTAAGAGAACACGTGCCCCAAAGCCTAGAGCAGAGCTGGCTCAGCCTTTAGGCTGGGTCAATAGATCCTGAGCCCGTCTTCCACATTAGGGAGAGTCCCAGAGAGGAAAGGATGGAACTGGGGGAGAGAGAGAGAAAACAAAAGAAGCCAGAATAGCAAGGTGGCTAGCTGGGCTTCTCCCAGGTTGAGTAGGCTTGGGTGGTTTTCTTTCCACAGGTTTTTTGGGAATGAGAAAGTGCAAAAAGGATAATAGAGAGAAGGCTAGGAACTAGTTTCAGTGTAAGCCTGCCTGTTTCCCCACTGTGTCCATAGGGAATAATTTGTCTCAGTCTTTGAAATATGGTTCCTTTAATCAAAGGAGCAGCTCTCCTTGAGGCTGGAGTGAAATGGAAGTCAGGGGCTTCACCTCATTCCTCCTCTCCTCTGTTGCCTCTAATGCTGCACTTACATGAGACTCCTGTAAGTAAATACAGGGTTGGGGTTGTCAGGCAAGTTGACTGTTGCTCCGCCCAAATCTTGCAGATTTACACAGAAAAATTTAAATCTTAATTTCATGCAGGAATGTAAAGTTTTTATATAATCAGCCAGGGTTAGGGTTAGTGTTTGAGAAATCACCTCTAGGGTGATTTGCTTGTCTTTTTCTCATTGGAACTGTCACCTTCTCACTTTAGTCAAAAAGCATGTAACACCTGCCTCCACCCAGCTCTGTCCCAAGGTGTGGTCTGTCTCCTCTGCTGAAAAAGGAGCCCCAAAAGAGCAGGAATTCAACATAGTAATCACAGAGTAGTTAATCAAAGACTGTTAAAGGGATGAATTGACATTGTCTTATATTAATTTAATTTTAGGGTTTCTATCACTACTTTTTTTTATACTTGTCTCATCAAGTGACTTAACCAACATTTTCTGTTATGTTCTCAAATATTCTGTAATAATAGAGCCCTTTCACACTGAGCCCAAAGTCAACAAACTCTGGTCAGTGAACTGAGACTTAATCTACACAAGTCTCCTAATCTCACATATGGTTAAATTTCCCCTTTATTTGTGTAATATTTCTTTATTCAACCAAGTAAGCACTTTGATGCATTTAAAACAATTTTAAATACATGTCAATTTTTCAGATTCCCACATTGATCCACAGAATAAAGGGGCAACTTGGACATAATGTTTTATATGTGAAAGCACAACAAAACAACCTTGTGGGAGCAGCTCTCATGTAAGGGATATGGCAAAGCAGAGGGGCAGACCCAGCCTGGGCAAGACCAGCCATCTGCTATGGGATGTCCCATTTTGGCTCTTACTGCCTTGGTGAATAATTCATTTTTTTAATTTACCATGAAAAATAACCATCCCAAGGATGGTAATGCCATGGCTTTAAGGACCATCTAGGCACAGATAATTTCTAGATTTATATATCTATCCTAATGTTCTCCCAGGAACCCCATCTGCCTAACTGACATCTCTAATTGTGTCTTTAAGTGAGAATCTCAAACCAGATATGACCATTGAAAAGCTCTTAATCCGTCCTACCCCCATGTCTTTCCAATTTCAGTGGAAGGCACCACACATTGCAAAGCCCAAGTGTGACTCTCCATCCCACCCATCTGTCTTATCAACAAGTCCTATGGATCTGTCTCCAAAATATGACTTAAAGCCATTCATTTTTCCACAACACTACTGTTGTCTCCCTAGACAAGCCACAAGACTGCTTGCCTGGGCTACTTGTGGAGTCTCCTCTACCACCTGCAGTTTATTCTCCACACAGTAGCCAATGGAATCTTTTAAAAATGTAAATCAGGTCATGTTTTTCCCTTGCTTCCTATTGGCTTCTAATAAATCCGAAATCTCTTCCTGTGGCTCTGCACCTGTTTGGTTCTCTGGCCATGTCTCCTGTTACTTTCTCCTTGTTCATAAAGCTCCAGGCACACTGAAATTCCAAAGGAATGTTAGGCTTTTTTTAAGTTAGACATCTTGCTTCAGAACTTTTCCTGTTGCCTCTGCCTAGAAACTTTCTTCCTCTGTCTTTGCCTGGTAGAGTCTGGATTCTCATCAAGCAGTCAGGCAGAGGCGCAGCCAAGTTCTAACATCTGGAGGTGCAAGCCTAAGAGAGAGTTAGGCAGGGGTTGGGGTGAGGTGGGGCCTGCACTGTGTTTGATGAAGGGCAAGCACAAAAAAAGGCACTACCTTTACCTTGCTTGTTTTTGTGCCTCACACTCCCTTTCAACATTGCTTGCTCTATGTCTTGTTACCATGGTCTTCTCTGCCATTGTGTGGATGTCTAACTTAAAAAATCAGTTGAAAAGTGCTTTTGGAAAATGCTTAGGATAGGCTAAGCCTATGGTTTGTTTGCTTTGTTTGGTTTTTTTAGATTCCATATATAAGTGAAATCATATGGTATTCTTCTTTCTTTATCTGACTTATTTCACTTAACATAATGTTCTCTAGCTCCACCCATGTTGAGATGGGTGGTAAGATTTCATTCTCTTTTATGGCTGAGTAATATTTCATTGTGTATATATACTGCAGCTTCTTTACCCATTCATCTATTGATGGGCACTTGGGTTGCTTCCATATCTTGGCTATTGTAAACAATGCTGCAATAAAAATAGGGATGTATATATATTTTGAATTAGTGTTTTGTTTCCTTTGCGTATATACCCAGTAGTGGAATTACTGGATTGTATGACATTTCTATTTTTAATTTTTGAGGAAACTTCATACTGTTTTCCATAGAGATTGCACCAATTATATTCCCACCATCAGTGCATAACAGTTTCCTTTTATCCTTACCAATGCTTGTTATTTTTTGTGTTTTTGATTTTAGCCATTCTGACAGATATAAGGTGATATCTCATTGTGGTTTTGATTTGTATTTCCCTGATGGTTTGTGATGTTGAGCATCTTTTCATGTGGCTGTTGGCTCTCTGTGTATCTTCTTTGGAAAAATCTCTGTTCAGGTCCTCTGCCCATTTTTTAATTGGATTATTATTTTTATTATTATTTTGATGGTGAGTGGTATATGTTATTTATATATTTTGGATATTAACCCCTTATCAGAAGTATCATTTGCAAATATTTTCTCCCATTTAATACATTGCCTGTTTGTTTTGTTGATGGTTTCCTTTGATGTGCAAAAGCTTGTATTTTGGTGTAGTCCAAATATTTCAATTTTGCTTTTGTTTCCCTTGCCTGAGGAGACATATCCGTAAATATGTTGCTAAGGCCAATGTGCAAGAGATTACTGCCTATGTTTTATTTTAGGAGTTTTATGGTTTCAAGTCTCACATTTAGGTTATTAATCAATTTTGAATCTATTTATTGCTTCAATTTTTATTTATTTATTATTTATTTTTATTTTATTTAAAATTTTAGTTAGTGACCATATAGTGTAGTATTGGTTTCAGGAGTAGGATTCAGTGATTCATCACTTATGTATAACACCCAGTGCTCATCACAAGTGCCTTCCTTAGTACCCATCACCTGTCTTTTGCATATGGTGTAAGAAAGTGGTCCAGTTTTATCTTTTTGCATGTAGCTGTTCAGTTTTCCCAACACCATTTGTTGAAGAGACTGTCTTTTTCCCATTGTATAATCTTGCCTCCTTAGTTGTAGATTATTGACCATATAAGCGTGGGTATATTTCTTGTCTCTCTAGTGTGTTCCATTGATTTATGTGCCTATTTTTGTGCCAGAACCATACTGTTTTGATTACTACAGCTTTGTAGTATATCCTGAAGTATGGCATTGTGATACCTCCAACCATATTCTTCTTTCTCAAGGTTGTTTTGACTATTCAGGATCTTTTGTGGTTCAATACAAATTTTAGGATTATTGTTCTAATTCTGTAAAAAGTAATATTGGTATTTTGACAGCAATTATACTGAATCTATAGATTACTTTAGGTAATAAGGACATTTTAATGTTAATATATAATGTTATTATATATTAGATGTCACTTTCTCAAGGAAGCCATTCCTGACCCCTATTCTAAAACATCCATCTTCTTTCCCAGCAATTATCTAGTCCATTATTCAGCTTATTTATTTATTTAGTAGCGATCACTAGCTGCAATTATCTTATTTATTTGTTTACTTATTTGCATTAGCCCCAACGACCTCAAATGTCTAATTCTCCACTTTATCCCTGTTGCCTAGGACAAGAGCCAAGCACTTGAGGGGGGCTCAGTTCACATTTGTGGTTGAGTCCAAGTTTGTATGGTTAGTGCCTTCTCTCCCCATAGATAGGCTTGCCCTGGAAGTTCACACAAGGAAGGCTGTTTGTCAGGGGTTGAATTAGGATGGAGGCATTGGATGAATCAAGGCTCAAGTACATTTGGGGTATTACTTTCTCATCATAGAGAATCTGAGTGGCTCAGAAGTCTTGGCGATCGTTCCTAAGAAAGTCTTCATGGAAGAGTCTAGGTGGCTTCTTTCTGTAAGTAACTATGCCTGGTCCTTCTCCCCCTCCTCACTTTTCTGTTTGACTCCTTCTTTGGTAATGATTTTAGTCAATAAGCATATGCTTAGGTCTTTTGGACTCAAATCCACTCTTTTTCTTTAAAGGTAATTTTGCTTATCTTCTGGTCATTATGTTGATCTCAAAGTTTATTTATCAGAAACTGTATTTATATCAACCTTACTTCCAAGTTCTTAGGGGAAGTTTTATTGTAACCCCCAGGATGAACTACAAAGCACTATTATGAAGTTCCCATGTTGGCAGGTGGAGAAGTGATTGTTTTAGAGAGTGAATAAAAACATCTAACCTTAAGACTAAAATATGGAAACAATGCAATATATTATACTGTGTAGTTTTCCCATTATTTTTAAGCTGAAAATATAATCCACATATCTTACTTCTTAGCTTCCAGATATTCTTTAGTTAAGAAGTATGAGAAACCAACTGAACCATTTTTAGAAACTTTCCCCTCTCCTCCCTCTCTTCTTTTGGATTCTGAGGCTGTGCTGTGTAGGAAAACCAGACTAAGAACCTCACAAGATTTTGACTTTAACTGAGACTTCTTGTCTGGATGAATGTATTTGGGTGCTAAACAGGCAAATTCAGCACCCCTGCTTCCTGATTAACAGTCTTCTTAGGGAAAATATTATTTGTATTCCTGGAAACATGACAGGGAAGAGGTAAAGCTTAGTCTAGCTAGCATAGGCTAAATTATGTGCCTACATGACAAATAGAAGTCTTGACGTGACATAGCTGGAATCAGCTCCTCCAAACAACCTACTTTAGATAAATTGTGCTCTCAGCCACCTCCAAATGAATTTTGTGTCTGTTTCTTGGATTTGGGCCTGGTTCTCAAAGTTAGAACATTAAACAGAGACTCTGTTTACAAGATGTTCTGACTGGGCTGTATCCAGACTGAGATGTGCCTGATATCTGGAGTTGAGCCAGATACCCAGTGACTCACGTGGGGTCTGGAGGGCTTGCTGGAAAAAAAAAGCTTGAATTCTCTCTGTAGCTGAAGTTGGCACATCAGATGGGCCTGATGGACTGAAAGTGATGGAGGTCCTAGGATGAGGGAGCTCTTAGGAGAGAATTCACCCTCATCATGGGGCCAGGGGTCTGTCCTAGTGCAGGAGGGAGCATAGGGAGGGGGGTGGTAGTTTGTGGTAAAGTGTGTTTCTGACTCTTGGATCCATCCTGAGCAGCCAGCCAGGCGGCGTGAGGACCCAGGGAAGGGAAGAGGTTGTGGAGGTGACTTGGAGGACCTGCGTCAGCTGACTCTCTGCCTGAAATTCTTCCCTCCTCTTGTACAGCAGGTGTAGAGGAAGGAGTGTTCTCTTTCTCCCACTACTGGAGCATAATTAGCTGAAGTCTGCTGGAGGTGGCAGAGGTTGTTTCAGAGTGGCAGCTGTGAAGTGCTGGGTCTGCTGGCCATGACTGAGCAGCAGCCAGGGTTGATTCTTGGGCACATCTAAAATATGCCCTAGGATTCTCAGAAATTCTTCATAAAGGGAACCCTGAATGAAACTAAAGTTCTGACATTAACAGTTTGGAGCTTGAAGGATTCTGATCTTAATGTTAATATGACCAACTTGAAATGTACGTTAAAATGGCAATCCCAAAAGCATATTCCAAATTCCAGGAAACTAGAAAATAGAGCTGAATTTTCTGTTGGTAGGTATAAAGATATTACTTTGTTTTGACTTCCCCAAGCCCAGATTTGTGGCTGGAATTTCTTATATGGTTGATGTGAATTCCTCGGAGGGTATTTTCCCAGGAAAGCTGGATGTTCATTGTCTAGTGTTTTGGGAGTGTGGCTTCAGTATGGTGCTTATCAGTGGACAAGTTTTTCCTATGGTTAGTGCCTAGATTATGAAAAAGTGTTTGGTGTCATTGACCAATAAAAATGGATGAAATAAAAAGAGTGTTTAATGTTTGAAAAGCTAAGTTTAGATATTCGGGACACCCAATTATGTGGAAAATTCATCTCAATCTTGGAATAAATATCTCCCCACTTCCCTGCTCACACATCCAATGCTAGAAAACTGGCTGTGTGCTAAATAAATACTTTTTGCTTGTTGACTGGTTAATATATTTTCATCATGATTTTGGGAGATGATCTAAAAGTCTCAGATCTAGCACATGTTTCCTACTACAAGTCAGTATTCTTGGTTAAGATTTAGGAAGGGCAACATGGAAAAATTAACATTGGTAGCTTCTGACACATACTACTATGGAAAATTTTCGAGTATATATGAGCCTTACTCACATACACTAATGTATTTAGAGCTCAGGATGGGAACATTAATTGTCAAGGTGGCCCAATAAGTCTACCAGATTTCCCAGCTGTGTAATTAAAAAAAAATTTTTTTTAGTATTTATTTTTGAGAGAGAAAGAGACAGAGCACGAGCAAGGGAGGAGCAGAGAGAGAGGGAGACACAGAATCTGAAGCAGGCTTCTGGCTCTGAGCTGTCAGCACAGAGCTTGACAAGGGGCTCAAACCCACGAACTGTGAGATCATGACCTGAGCTGATGTCAGACGCTTAACTGACTGAGCCACCCAGGCGACCCCCAGCTGCATGATTTTTAATTAGCAATAGTAGCATGAAAAATGAGGATTATTATAGACTTCATAATTTGAAAGAAACCATGAAAACAGAGTTTAGAGAGAGGTAATAAATACCATAAAAGGATTTGAAAGTGAGACCAGTGAGAAAAGTCTGAAGAAACACATTATTTTGATTAGAGAAGTCTTACTGGGATTTGTTACTTAAAAAAAGGGGGGGTTTAAAATACTGTTGGTATGGTACAGTCTTCCAGTTATGGAATGAATAAGTCATGGGAATGAAAGGTACAGCATAGGGAATATAGTCAATGGCATTATAATAGCATCACATGGTAACAGATGGTAGCTACACTCATGATAAGCATAGCATAACACAGAGAGATGCTGAATCACTGTTTCATACACTTGAAACTAATGTCGCATTGTATGTCAACTATACTTCAATTAAAAAAATAAAATAAAATAATTCCAGGATGAACTATCACTGAGCAACACTACTTATCAGCTTTCACTTATCACCTAACTCAGCGGATTAGGTGTTTGTAGGAGCAGTGCACCAGAGGCAAGATATTAGTTAACTGTCTTTCCTTGCCTAGAGAGTTTTCAGTTCAGTAGCATTCACTGAATGGCTGATATGAACCAGGAGTTTTTATTTACAATATTTTATTTAATCCTTACCATAATCCCCTATCATGTATGAAGAAGTTGAGTCTTAGAAAGGTTAGAAGCTGATCAGCTTGGGAATCAAACCATGCTCAAGAAAAGCCAAACCATACTCAAAAAGATTCTTAAGTTGAATATTCTTTCTACTTTAGTGCAGTGGTCTCATACCCTTCTACATTGTGAGAAATTTTGGTGGCTATAAAGTATAGGGCAATAAGTTCTGGCTTTCTTGTATTAGATGTTTAAGATGAATGGATTTGAGAGTGGGGGCTCATTGTTTTTCGTCTTCTTTTTTTTTAATTAAGAAGAAGATCTAAACTATGGGTATTTTAATTCATCACCAGCAGGAATGTGAGGGTTTTGAAGTGGGATGTAAATGAAATCCTGGGGTCCCTTTGAGTTAGGGGTGTTCACAGCTACCCAGAACTAGGGAGAGAACTTGTTTCTTTTGTTTCTTTTCATTATTTGCCGCTACTTTTCCCACTCTGCCCCCTTCAAAATGTTATATCCCAAAGAGGTAAACATGTGATCTAACTAAAGTGAAATGATTCCAAGCTGTGAATTACTAGTATTCTAGCATGGAAGTGGGTGGAACAAGCGATAGACATCTTTAATGAGAAATGTTAAGAAATCAATTGATTTCCAGGTATGGCATGCATAGAGACAGTGTTTCTTATCGTTGGCCACACAGTAGAATCTCTTTGGAAGCTTAAAAAACAAACAAACAAACAAACCCATTTACCAGGCCATGCTCCAGACAGATACATTAGAATCTGGGTTTAGACCTAGGCATGAGTCATTTTAAAGACTTCTCAGGTGATTCCAGTACAAGCTAGAGCTGATGACCCTTGGAAGATGATTTTGAGCAAAGGGCTCTTGGATTCATTTCTCTTGATCAATGCATTTGATCCCTTTCCTCCCCCACATGCCACCCCCCCCCCCCCAAAAAAAAAAAAACCCAGAGATTCAGAGTAACTGATTTAGGAGCAAAGACTCCTACATGACTTTTTTGAGGTCAAGTGACCTCATAAAGTCAGTAAAAACAGTGATAGGGAAAGGAATAAATCCATGCCAGATACCAGCCTGTATGTTTTAAAAGTATCAATGTTATTCTCTTAAAATTCTTATAAACAAAAGAAAAACCAAATCCAAATAGAGTAAATATTTCTCTCTCATTTAATTCATATAACTTTTTGAATTAGAAATTATTTTATAGGGAAGTCCAGGCACAGGGCTGCCCACCTATAGTTGTACAGGCTATGTATAAATGGCACCTTTTTTTTGAAGTTGTGCAGTCTACCACATGCACAGCTTTCCATGGGTGCCTTGTATAAGCAGGGGAGATTGCCTGAGCAAAGAGTGCTTTGAATATGAAAGACCGAAGGGCTTCTTTTCCCTGGAGCCAAGGAATGATGAATGACACATATTATTGAAGTTAGTGGAGACACATTTTGAAGGACCATAAATACTTTGAATGCCTCAGAGGAGTCTGGGCTTGATCTAGTAGTCATAAAAACATCTACAAAGGAATAAATGGTAAAAACCTATGTCTTACAATGAGATTACGGGTATGTGCAGGGTGCTCTGGAAAGGGGAGAGATGTGACACAGCTATAAGATTGTTTGGTAAATGACAAAGGGTGGTGAAAGTGGGAAGCAAGAAAAAGTCCATCAGACCAGGTGGCTGATGCAAGCCCAGAGAGGCCACTTGGGAGTCAGAGGCGACTGGTACTCTGCCACTGAATTTGCCCTCATCAGGCTCAAATTGAACTGCTATGTCTATTGTCACTTTGTGTTAGGGCTGAGGGCTGTATTTCTTTGTATTAATGTGAATAGAATAGAAAGGAACAGAATAGAAATCTCTCTGGTGTTCGTTTCAGCAGTGTGACTGTTATTAGTGGGCTTTTTAGAGTAGCTGCTTCCATTGTTCTATGATAACTTAATGCACCAATTTTCTTCATTATTTGAATGCAGCAAATCTGCCAAATACATCATTAACTGGAAAAGGAATATATGAAATGAAAGTGAAAAGTGATCTGTTCCTCTCCTGAGGAAGAGGGAATGAGTATAATAGCTGCTAGAGAATTGGTTCACAAGGAGGGAAACTGACCTTAGGCAAATTATGAAGGAAGTCTTCAGAGATGCCTGGGTGGTTCAGTCAGTTAAGCATCCCACTCTTGATTTTGGTTCAGGTCACGATCTCACAATTTGTGAGTTCGAGCCCCGCATCGAGCTCCACACTGACAGTGCGGAGCCTGCTTGGGATTCTGTCTGTCTCTCTCTCTACCCCTCCCATGCTCGCTCTCTCTCTCTCTCTCTCTCTCTCAAAATAAATAAACATTTTAAAAGATCTTATATAAAAAAAGAAAGTCTTCAGTGCTTTCTTGCAGTTTCCTCTCTTCTAGAAACCGAATTTCTGTCAAAATACCCTATAAAGTAATTCAAACTACAGTGTTAACAGTGGCTGCAGCTCAAACTTTTTCTTTTGCAGTGGGAATATTATCACACTGGCCAAAGGCATCCACCTCTGTCTGTAATTGTGGGAGTCAGGCGTTAGTGACAAGGTAGAGACAGAGTTCTTCAAATAACACCACATAGGAGACTACCTCCTTTATGCATGGTCTATGCCCCCATCTTGGAAATAACTAGGAATTAAATGTTGTTTGAAAAAATACTATAGGGGTGCCTGGGTAGCTCAGTCTGTTAAGTGTCCAACTCTTGATTTTGGTCCAGGTCATGATCTCACAGCTCTTGAGTTTGAGCCCCACATTGGGCTCTGCACTGACAGCGCAGAGACTGCTTGGGATTCTCTCTCTCCCTTTCTCTCTGGGCTTCCCTTGCTTGCATTTGTGTGCAGTCTCTCTCAAAATAAATAAACTTAAAAAAAAAAAGAAAAAGTATTTTAACTGCAATGTTTACCTGCCTTAGCTTTCAGGTGCCCTCCTAGATAAAGTCCAAATGCCTGGGCATGGCTCATAAGTTACTTCACAGTCTGGACCCAGCTGGCCCACTGTGTCTTCTGACATTTCCTTTCCTGCACCTCTAAAAAGTTAAGCCCTTTTAGAAATCCATGTCTTGGAACATGGTTTCTCTTTCCCTGGGAAATCACCTCACTCTTTACCCCAAACTTCTGTCTGTATGAAAATAGCTACACATCCTTTGAATTGCAGCTGAAATATTATCTGGGGTGAAGGCAATTTGAAGGTCAATTTGGTCACTCCTTCTGTACTTTCTCCCCTTATTTTCATATGGTACCCACTGTAGCATGGTGGTAGACACAGCCTTCAATCTGAGTTATTAATACTCTAGCCATTATGAGGAATCCTATTTTCTCCTCTTGTCCAAGCTTGATATACAGCTTATGTTAGCATAAAATATATTTCCTTTGAATGTTTGGTTCATTGAATGCAAATTGATATACTTAGACCTGTCAATAATTAGCAGGTGTTATGAAGGGAGAGTTAGTTTCCATATCTCTGTTGGAAATCTGAGGGCATGCATGTTTGCATTTCATTTGACCTTTGACAGAACATCCCGGACACTTTGCACTTTAGGGATATGACTTGGGGGAAGACCCTTACCTCAAAACTCTATTTGCAATTCTAAAAATCATGCGTCAATGAACATTTAAAGGTAAATCATGTTGGTAATAAAAGCTTGGTGTCATTAAAGAATAGTTCCTGTAAGGAGACATTCAAAGTTGAGGTATCTTCAATTCTTTTTTTTTTTTTTTTGTACTATGTTTTGTAGACAAATGTAGGATTTGTATAAGTGGGTGATTTTGTCATTATCGTGGCAAAAACTATTAAACAGCATGTAGACTTGATTTGCTGGGTTCTTCTTTAAATATGTGAACTCTTGTAGTTTTCCCTGGGGTGTATATTATCTATCTGTTGGATTCTGGTCTTCTACAATAAGTAATGAGCTAGATAAACCAAAAGGAATCTAACCTCTGCATAATTAATACAGTAGCTGAACATTATTTTATGTGCATATGATTACATGCTTTCCTTTTCATTTTTTCTCTTTTCTGCTTCTTGTGATCTATATGTATCTCTTCTTAATTAGTTATAAACCTGAGGTGTCTATATTTCTCTAAATAGTATTTCTTTTTAAACTTTTATAAATTAAGTTGTAGATAATGTAGAATGTATTCAGTTAGAAAAACCAGTGAATGTTCATGTCAGAACTGGTGGACATTTGTTTTGTTACTGTTGTTTGTTTCAGGTTTTAAAGTTACTGGGCTTAGTTTTTCCTACAGATCTACACACAATTATAATTTTGTCTCCCACAGGACCATAAATAAGAATAAATATTTCATAACTGTTTAACATGGTTATTCTAAACTTCAGCACATCTTTTAAAATGCAATTCCATAAATGTGTTGCAGGTTTCCAGAACAAATTTACTGATGCTTAAAGCACAAGATTTTATAAAGACTATGCATTTAATAAAATTTTATGATCTCTGCTTTTATTTTAAAAAGCAAATGTAGTCTATTTTATTTCTCATCAAATTTAAGTTCTTTCATTTCCTTTGGTCTGTTATTGATAGTTTTCTAGATTTTGTAGCCAAAGATAGAAAAAAATGTAAATCATTGTGTTTCCCTTATATCATGATGCCAGCTGGACAGTGCAGCACCAATTCTAGATTCACAGCTACTCTCGTCCACATCAAACTTACATTCAGTGATCTAAGACCTAGCACACAACTCTTCTCTCCACTATAAAACCCTTCTGGTGCTCTCAGCCTGTGCTGCTCAGCCCCTGTTCTCTTGATCCATAATTTAGGGCCAGGGTTTGCTATCTTGCATTCGTATTTGTTTTTTCACATGTTGTTTTCTTTTCTTTCTTTCTTTTTTTTAAAGTTTATTTATTTATTTGGAGAGAGAGGGAGGGACAGAGAGAGAGAATCCCAAGCAGGCTCTGTGCCATTAGCACAGAGCCCAAAGGGGGCCTTGATCCCATGAACCATGAGATCATGACCTGAGCAAAAATCGAGAGCTTGATGCTCAACTGATTGAGCCACCCAGGTGCCCCTCATATGTTGTTTTCTAATTTACTCAAAGAAATCTAAAAGTTTTTTAAGGGAAATTTCTCCCATTTCTTTTGTATAAAATTGCGAACATTTTTGGTCAGCCAGTTGACTAAATCCTCACATTATCCTTTTTAACTTTTCTTTCTGCTCTACATGCAATTAGCATGGCAGGGAAACCATAACTTCCCAAGGATATTTCAGTGAAATAATAAAATATGTTCATAAGCATTTTTAAATTAGTATAATTGTTCACAGAAATTTTGGGGTTAGGGCTTGGTTGAAACAAACAGAATTTTGTTGGAATTAACTCAGGACAAAATTTGACATTTTTCTTAATAAGAATGGAGTGATGAAGTAACCTTAATTAAGTTCCTTCAAAGACAAGAAACTCCAGTTAATATAACCCAAAGTTTGGGCCAAATTAAATCTCTGAGTCCTTTGCAAGACTTTTATCAGTTCAGTTCTAATAAATCTCCAGTGTAACACATATTCACGTTTGAGAGGAAGTGGAATTATGAATCTCTCCATCTTGGGCTACTTGTCCAAGCTTAATATACAGCTTAATATTCATTTCCATCCATTCTCCATCCAAATGAGAGCTGGTATGGAAATGTGCTCCCTCACGACATTTACTTGAATACCTCCTGTAGCAGGAGTTTTGGTTTCAAAGGTTAAAACAGGTGCACTGACATAAATCAGTCACACATCTACCCACACCCTGCTTTTCCTGTAGTAAGGAGAGCAAAGGGGGAGGAACTAGAAATGAAATGCACTGACATCTTGATTAATGATGCCTAGGACCAAAGGTCCTCTCACAAGGGAGGCACAATGTCTATAAATCAGGTGAGGCTGAATGGCTTCTGTTTGTAGTTGGATAACAGTGGTACCTCAATGGCAGCTTCTCTTTGTTTTCAACCGCCTGGAGTAGAACCAAATCCAGTGTCCACGTTCTGACACTAACGTTATGATGCGGCAGTGCTCCCCTGTTCTGGGCTTCCTCATTTGTAAAAAGAGGTAACTACAGGGCTCCTTCCAGTCCTAACATTTTGCAGAATCACCAGGCACACTCTGAGCAAGCTGTAAATCCTGCAAGTCTGTGGCTCTGCTCCCACAATCTCCTCTTTCTGTGTCTGGATCGGGACTCTTGTTTGCTCTTGAAGTTCCTCAAGTCCTTTACTCTGCTAGTAACAATACTAGCCAGTTACCTAGCATTTATGCTTTGCTTTCCTCAGAGTGGTTTGCCTCTCAGTTAATCCTTACAGTAGCACCTGGACCTCTGGTGCAGGACCTGAGGCACAGAGAGGTTAATTGACTTGCCTAAGGTCCTACAGCTAGAAAGTGGTCAAGTGGTAAAGCTAGGAATAGAAGCTGAGTCTTTATAATCCTAAAGTCTGTTAACCATTTGTAGATTAACATTTTCTTTGAAAATATGTTAAAACTATAAACTGTCTTCTCAAGACATTGCACACACATGCCCAAAATATTTTGCATACTATTTCAAGAGACCCTTTGAAACCCATTCGTGGGCACTCCAAGTTAACTCCTCTAGTATAATATATCATACTGCTCTTTCAATTCACTTTTTCTTGATTTCAGAATGGGGAGATTCAGAGAGAGAAGGAGGGAGATGGAAAATGCATAATTGATTCCACCTGGATTCTCATTTGCATTAGTTTTTTTCCACGTGCATGAATGTCAGGGACTTTGGGGGAGGCTCCCATTCCCAGAAAGATAATAGAATAGCAGGGGAGATCTTCACCTTGAAAAATTTGCTTCCCAGACTGCTCTTTCTCTGTCCTCACAAAGGCTTTCTTTCTATAATTATAGATAAAGCATTAAATATACATGTCATTGGGATAAATAATGTATTGGCTTACATTCACATCAAGAATACATACCAGAGGCTTTCTCAAAAAATGTTTTTTGGTGGCGGAGAGGGTTCTGGGCTTGTTTCTGGAGGAGAGGAGATGGAAGGGAGTGGCTTCAGACAGAGGCCTTGCTGGTGAGGGGAGTCTTTGAGTCATATAGCTTCAGGACTGCTAATGTAATTCAAGCAGAAGAAACTAGATTCTGAGCACATGGGGAGTAACTGCTAAGACAGTTGAAGGCATTCTGAAAACAGAGTTGAGGCTGTCTTCTAGAGTTTACAGGGCAAATTGAGATACCCCAGTCCCTTTTCCTGATGGTGGCTCATTTAGTTCAAGCTGCCTCAGAGATTTCAGAAGCATATTGGAAACAATCAAAGCTCGTTGCCTCCTTCGTATCAACCAGCTTAATAATGCTGGAATGGAACTTTCTCAAATCAGTGACAATCCGTTGTCACCACTGCCCTCATGCCTCCTTCCTTCCTTCTGGCCCACTGCTCAGAGTGAGGCAGAGTGGAAAGCCCTTCGAATTTGGAGATGGTGGGCCTGGTTCTGATCTGGTCTCTGCTACCTACTGGAAGTGAGGTTCCAAGCAATTCAGTGATTTCTATGAGCCTTAATTTCCTTAACTATAAATATCTACCTCTGAAGGCTATTATAAAAATTAAGTAAGAACTTCCTTTGGAAGAACTTTGAAATCTCTCAGGTGGTACATAAATGTTAGTAGTTCTGGTTATGATTATTATTTCCCAGTCTAAACACTGCTGACTGCATTTGTGACTGTGGCAGGGTGAATAGGCAAAGTATGTGTATGTAGATGTGCGTTATGGTTGAAGGAATTATATACATTCCAATTATAATACGCTCTTCTATAATTTGCTTTTTGCCATTAAAACACAATATAGGCTTAAGACCCACAAGGGGCAGGACATATTTAATTTGATATTTTTAGTTAACAGAATGAAATAAAAAAACAAATTTGATTTTATATTATGCTAAAAAATTTTCTACAGTATATTAGCACACTTCCTTCCCAAATTTCAAGCTCATGGTACTGAACATACCTAAATCTTTTTCAGGATTAAAAGTATTGCAGCTTTTGAGGTTATCACTTGGAACATCATTTTTACAAAATAATGTAGATTTAGATGTAGTAAGTGATTTATGCCAAAGTTTTCTACTTCCTTCAATGTCTTTTTTCAGGATTTGTTTTTCTTCTCCTAAAATGTGGAATATGGGGAGGATGCAGTTTTGGCCAATTATGTCTGTAAGAAGGCATCTTTAAATTCCAAATACAGGGACAAAAAGCCTTCTATAAGAATATGTTTAGTGTATCTTGTTGATAATAGCATAATGTTAAGAAAAACAGAAATGAGGAAAGGGATGATGTTTTATCTACCTCATAATCCAGTAGTGGAAAAAATAGTTCTCTCAGGGGAAAACGTTGCTTTAGATTTGCAAATAGATTGGAGTCTGGAAATACCTGTGAACAAACAAACATCCTTTCTTTAGCCTTTTGCTAGTTTGCATGATTATCTAAGACTAAATTTTATACTGGCTGGTATATTGCAATCCATTTTGATAACTAATATAGATCTAGATATATGAGAAAATAAGATACTTTGTTGCTGTAGTACATTTTGATGTAATCAATATTTGCAAGGAGAAAACATGAACTTCCTGATCAGTACAAATCCATTCAGTTAGTTGAATAATTTATCATCCTTTCAAAAAAAAAAAATCTGGCCTTACTTTCAGTGCTCCAGCTTCTATTTTCTGCTTCTTTCCATTTATCACTCTTTCTTTCTGGTCTATTCTGCATAACTAGCACAAAGGGCATAGCTTTCTTGGCATAAAAGCTATTTATTTGCTAGTATGTGAACTGGTATCTAGGAAACTTGCCAAATAAGCACAATCACGTTTAGGTGTGGAAAGTATGCTGGTAAAACATAGACTGGGGTCTCATGCTGCAGACATAGCAGCTCCTTAGATAAACCTGTTGTTGAGTTATTTATTTCTGTGTCTTCTAGGCACAGGTGTGATGTTTAAACAAAACATTTTGTATTTTTTCTGATTATAAAGTAACACATAGTCATAAAATCAACATCAGTGTCTATAAAGCTGTCCAGTATGGTAGCATGAGCCACAATGGATATTTAAACTTAAATTCGTTAAAATTAAATAGAAGTAAAAAACAAACAAACAAACAAACAAACAAACAAAAAACAACTCAGTTCTTTAGCCTCACTAGCCACACTTTAAGTGTAGTTAGCAGCAACTGTATTTGATAGCAGCAGACTTTTCCATAATTGCAGAAGTAGTATTGGACCTTGGACTGATGTTTTAACTTGTACTTTATTCACCTCTTTTCTTTAATTCAAGGGTAAGTTGTGTCTGTATTTCCACTTAAGTAACTATAGCTGTATGCTATCACTTTTAATGCTGCATCGTAATCCACTGCCTGGATGTGCCTTAATTTATTTGTCCAGTCTCCTATTGACGGTCATATAGCTTGCTTCTTTTTTTTCTCCATTATAAAAAGTGTTGTGTTTATTACCTTTGAGCATGTATCTTTTTGTAGTTGTCCAAAATATTTAAAATTTCAATTGCTTGGTTAAGGCTATTCACGTTTTACGTTTTGGTACATATTGCAGAGCTGCCCTCCAGACACTGTATCTGTAAACATTCCCTTGGTTAATTGTGAAAGAAGCATTCATATCTACTGGAGCAAGTCACTTAACTTCTCTAAGTCACATTTAATTTTTCTATTCAAAATAATACCACTTGCCTCACTAGGTAGTTACTAGGAATGGAATAATATTTGTGAATACTTTAAACAAATAAAAGGAAAAGTGTGCCTGTATGATATTCATATTATTAAAATATCTGTTGATTGTAAATATGGACACCAGGGACCCTTAATCCTCTGCAGTCTAGTTGAACACCCCAAATAAGGAATAAAGGTGGCCGTAGTGGTGGAGAGAACATGCCTTTGAACATTTCATCATGGGAATGGGATCCCTGGCCTCAGAAATATCATTTATTGCTGTACACATGTCAGTATGAAGGTAAGATTTTCCATACAGAAACATTTACAGAAGTGGGATAATTTTTATTTTAATGTTAGAAGGGGGTGAAACCTAAGAGATCATCCAATCCTACTCGTCATTCTACAGATGAGAAAGGAGAGGCCCAGAGAAGTTAAATGAGTTCTCAGATTTACACAGTTGACAAGGGCAGGATCTAGGTTAGACCCCAGTCTTCTGATCCTCCAGCCAGAATCCTTTCCTCTACATTCTGCAGCTCTAAATGATGTAGGCAGGAGATAGCAGGGTCTTTGCTGTCCCTCAGATGAAGTTTAAGTCAGTCTTGCAATTCATCTTGATAACTAATATATATCTAGAAATTAATTCTTGAAATAAATGCTTGTATAGGCTAACTGGGCTATTTGAGAGTCAGGCTGCTAAATGCTTGTCAGCAACTTGAAATTCCTGTAGTGATAATAGAACTTTTCAGGCTCTGTAAGCCAAATTACGAATAAAATCTGTCCCATGAATGGCATCTAACTTAGCACTGCTTAGAAACAAATTGAGGAAGCTCTGAGTCCCTGTCTTTAACTCATCTTTCGTACTCAACCTTGATACCTTAATTTATGACTTTACTTAAGAAACCATAAGTACGAGAGCTGCAAGTTATGTGGAGGATTTTGATCAGCCTGCAAAACCAGCCATATGGCCAGTACCACCCCTCCCCCACCCACTCCACTGTCTGAACATGCCTTCAGAGTCCATTCCCTCAGTGTGTGTGCCTAGTTGTCTCCCTCAGGATTTCTCTTCTCACTGGCATTTTTTTTTTTGAATGTGCAATAACTGCTGGCAATAAATAACTTAGAGAAATTAAGGTTGATGGCTGTCATCCTATTTGCATATGGGTCTTCTAAGGAAGAGAGTAAGAACTCTTAAATCTAGAAAGGGCAGACCACCTTCAGTGAGTTGTGCGCTGAATTGCAACTCAGTGACAGTGCTAGTCCTTCTTCAGGAGCCAAAGACTCACACGTTTTCCATGCAAAGCATAGTTGCTCCTGTGGCTGTGCGTGACTCCCATATCAAAGGGCTTTCCATAAATGACAATACTTGGTCTTGTACTTGCTGATATAAAGTATTAGAAGATGAGGCAACACAGTGTAAGTACTAATGGTTTGCTGGAACAGACCAATAGGGAGATAACTTACAGTGAAAACTTGATTTTTACATGAGATGAAAAGATGAAGATAATAGACATTTGTAGGTGTTTAAACAGCTGGATTTTTGTGGGTTTTTTTTTTCGCATTTCTTTTTTTCTGTAGTTAAAAAGGCATATAATTATAGATTTGGAATGGATTAGGGTTATTTGCCCCAACATAAATGCTTCCTTATGTTAAATTGCTTTCCTTCTTTTTTGATTTAAAGATGTGTGTTTTTCTTGAATATAGAGCAAGTGAATAGTGTTTTTCTTGAATATGTAGCAATTGAATGATGTGGATATGAGAATTATCCATTGGAAGAGAGTCTCAGGTATTTGCCAAGTTGTCCTCAAACATGGTTGGCTAAAAATCCCAAGAAGTTATTTCTGGAAAATAAATTTGCTTGCCCTCTCCTTTTTATTGAAGCAAAACTGGTTCACTCCAAAATTTTCCTTTGTGATGTTGATACTTGGGTATAAAAATGGTGAGCTTTATAGTTTCTGTCCCCTTTATCTCCTTTAAGAGACTCTGATCTGCTTTTATCAGGACTGTCCTATTTTTTAATTACATAACATTTGTAACCTGCCCCAAACCTGCTTTGGAAGTACTCAAAGTATAAATCCCAAACAAATGATTGAGTTTGCTGACTGACTGCTCATTTCTCTAGATAAAATGGGTTGGTGGGAGAGGTGATGGTCAAAGCAGGACATTCTGGAGTGGCCACTTTGATGAGAGTAAGGGATACCTCATTTTTTAAGGGGAAATGTTTGGGGCTTTTTGTTTGTTTTATTTCTACTTTTTCAGTGGTGGAGGAGCATATGTAGGGAAAAGTGATACACATGCATTTCAAAAATGTAAAAGTGACTAAGGATTAATATTTTATTTTGATGTGATAGATGAATGAGAATATTTTACTATAAAGCAGATACAATATACTAGTGCTAAGGCTGTTAGGGTCCCTGGAAATTGGTCTAGTTATTATCGAAATGCTTTATATGAAAAGCCGCATTAACCATGGTTTAATTTTAATGATGAACAGTCTTTGAATGCCAAATAGTGCCATAGTATTTCATTTGGTAAACCTTCAAAATGAAGAAAAAACATAGGAATATCATCTTTACTTCCCAGACATGTTTGATTTTGACTTCAAAAAGAACAAACAGTAGAGATTAAAATTCTTCTTTTGGGGCACCTGGGTGGCTCAGTCCATTGAGCATCCTACTTCAGCTCAGGTTATGATCTCATGGTTAGTGAGTTCAAGTCCTATGCTGGGCTTTGCACTGACAGCACAGAGCCTGGTTGGGATTCTCTGTCTCCCTCTCTCTCTGCCTCTCCCCTGCTTGCACTCTCTTTCTTTCAAAAATAAATAAGCATTAAAAAAATTTAAAAACTTCTTCTTTTTACAAAAACCAAAAAATCAGAATAAAAGCTATAATAAAATGTAAAAAAATCACCAACTACAACTGTTTTCAGAAGTAAAAATGGAAGATTGCTTTGTTTCAATATCAAATAACAAAAACACAGAGCCGATAGCAGACTTTCAAAATGAATTATGCTCTCAAATTGAAACAAAAAACTTTGGTGGATGTAAAATATAACTAACCAAGCTTTTATGATGGTTTAATAATGTTTGTAAATGGCTGGGTCAACATATCTGTTCCAAAATAAGTACCTTAAATTGTCATGTGTCTGTGGGTAGCAAACAGGGCTGGTCACGACCAGGGTCAGAGAATTGGATCATGTCCAGGGACCTCAAATATAACTCTTTAATGGACTCGCTACTACTTCCTTAGTGCTGATAATTATATACATTTTAACCAAAGATATTATGTTCCCCAAGAGAAGGGTATAACACATTATGAGAAATAATTTGATGTGAAGAAAATCAATGATCTTCAATCTGTAATTTCCCAACAAATGATACTCTTCAAACTACTTTGAAAACTTCAAAAAGCCTGATGGAAATTGTACATTTATCTGTGATATGGTTTTACAGACTGATTTTTAATTGCCTTCTATCTGAAATTCTATCAAACCAATGAAGTAACAAACATGTTTTATCTCATTTTGTTAGGGAGCTCTGAGAAACATTTGTATTTGTAATTGAGTAAAAGGAAAAATGGAAAAATAATATTTTCTAAATAAATTTAGCTTGTCCAACAAGAATAATCTTTCAAAACATGGGGTTTATGGTGGGAAAGGATAAGATATAATGAGGGTTAATGAGAGGTTTCTTGGTGAAGACAAGGTTGAGGAACCACTGAATTAATCTACTGAAGAGGTCCTTATCTACTGAGTAAGGCTTTAGGAAATTCACTATGGAAGAGGTAAGTATTGATCAAGTGGGGGAGGGGAAGGGCTGAATACCCCCCTCCTCATCCCCTGCCCCGGCAAAGAGCATTTTTAGCAGTATCAGGTGAGGTCATGAGGATTCTGAACTCAGTTTTACCTGCTTCTCAGTTTGGTGCTCAGATGGCCCTGGTGTGGAGTGAAGGCAGCTCAAAATTAGAAACTTGCCATGGCTACTTGAAAATTCTCTATGTATCACATATAGTGAAAGCACATCTCTCCACCTAGCTCTCAGCTCTGGGCTGGGGCAGGTAAAACTCAGAAATCCCAAGCTTCTCGTTAATCTAGGATCAACTTCAGGATCTCGACACAGTAGTAGACAAGAGAGTGAAACCAAACAGAGATATTTGTGTGATAATCACACTTGAAATTCTTCCCTGTGTGCTGCTCGGGTTGACATTCTGATAAAGTTCAGGTGTCTGGTGAAGCTGCACAGATAGGGCCTGGTCTCTAGACCACATGTTTCTTGTCTACGTCATAAACATGAAATTTCTGAATTATTCCTGTTGGCATTTTTTATCTCTGTTCAGAGGCCACAAACCTTAGTTTTATAATTGGGACCCAAGTTATGTCAAAATAGAAAATTTAAACATTTCTCTTCCATTCACTTACCTGAAACCTACTCCCTAGCCCCCCAACCCCTGCCCAGGTCCCATGCCCCAGCCAACTTTGCAAGACTGACCTAGTCATCATTTTAGTAACTCACAATTATTTACATTGCTATCTGGAGATTCTATCAGTTTTGCTACAGAGATTCTCCAGTGATCAAAGTCACATCTTGTTCAGTCTGCCTACTTGACATCAAGGTTAGTATAAATAAAACACCTTGACAAATACATGAAAGTATATAGAAGAAAGTTACCTTATTCAAAATGGTAATTCTTCTACTACCCTAATGCTATATTAGTAGTCAGTATATCAAATTTGCTTTCATTTTTTTTAAAAGAACCCTAGGCAGAGAAAAATCTAACTAGAAAAGATAATTCTTCAGTTTAGAATAATGAATTTTCATTCCAGTTATGTACATCTTCATATATAGCCTGGCAATTAAGAGCCTTGTATTATAATATTGCCCTATTGTTAACTTGAAGCTTTTAAATTTCTAGTGTATCAGTTTCTTTTTCGGTAAAGTAAGGATAAATACTGACTTAATAAAATTCAGGGACAGTAATAATGTTACCTACTTTCCACAGATAACAGAAGCCATATAATTATATGTGTTGATGATGCTATACTTAGTTTACATATTCCTTTCTTAGTAAATTTCCATATATTATTTGTTATCCCAAATGTCTTTAAAAGTATTATTATTAGCCATAATAGTAATACAGAAAATGAACAACAGAGAAGATTGATTACTATACAAAATTACTAATTTTTTTTAAAAAGAGAGTAAGGAGCAGACTAACATCTTCACAGAGAATGAAATCATGCCAGAAAGATGTGCCCACAAAACATATGAAGATGATACTTAATATTTCCAATTGAGCCAAAGGCAGTTGAATAAAATGAGGGAAGCTATGAAATACAAACATGGATCATAATTAGAAAAACTTAGAAGTATGGTGATTAAGGAGAAGGTAGATTTTGAGACATGAAAAACTCAGGGAAGAATTAGAAATACAAGGGAAAAAGTTCAGGAATGAAGTCTCTACTAAAAGGAAGGAACACAAGGGCAAATAAATACAACAGATCATTAATACCTTAAGAAATAAAGAATATGGAAAGAAGGAAAGATATTCATGAGAGCCAAAAGGAAACAACCAAAATGCCCATCACCTGGGTGAATAGAATTTTTCATTTATCCACAAAGTAGCACAACTTACCAATAAAACGAATGAATCAATTATACATGAATTAACATAAATAAATCTCAGTAGCATAATGCTACGTGAAATAAATAAGAAAAAGACTACATACTGTAAGATCCCATTTAACTGATCTTCTACTTTTTAACAATTTTTATTTCTTGAGAGAGAGAAAGTGCACATGCGTGCACACTCACACAAGTTGGGGAGGGACAGAGGGAGAGAATCTGAAGCAGGCTCCACAGTAAGTGCGGAGCCCAACACAGGCTCAGTTTCATGACCATGAGATCATGAGCTGGACGCTTAACAGACTGTGCCCACCAGGCGCCCCTTAACTGGCATTCTAGAAAAGGCAAAATATAGGACAGAAGGTGGATCAGTAGTTGCCAGAGGCTGGAGGAAGGTGTGTATGAGGGGAAGAGAAGGTAATTGACCATACTGAGGCCTGAGAACACTTTCTGAGGTGATGGAAATGCTATATTTATCTTGGTTACACTCCTGCATACATTTGCCAAAGCTTACCACACTATGTACTTAGAAAGGATTAATTCTATTATATGTAAATTACACCTCAGGAAAAATAAAGATAAAGACATAAAAAGGGATTTGAGGAAAGTAATGAATACAGGCAGATTGCTAAGAAGATTACCCATATGCCTAATAGGAATCCCCAAGAAAGAAAACTAAAACAGTAGAATAGAACCAATAAAAACATCTTTACTTAATGAAAACCTTTTTGAAATAAATTTTTAAATTATTTAAAATTACATATTGGAAGGTGCTACATGTGTAATGAGGTAAAAAAAAAAAAAAATCTACCCAGAAAACTAAAACCTATTGGACTATAAAAAGGAGAAAAAAATGGAAGAAGAAAAAAATCCTGTGGTCATCCAGGCTAAACAACCAAGTAATTGTTAAGGCAAAGAATATTAGATTGTCACTAGATTTTTGTCAGCTGATTTTTTTTTTTTTGCCAGAAGAGAATGGAGTAACATATTTAGGATATTTGGGAAAGAAAATGAGAGGCGCCTGCGTGGCTCAGTTGGTTAAGCATCCGACTTCGGCTCAGGTCATGATCTTATGGTTTGTGATTTCAAGCCCCATGTTGGGCTCTGTGCTGCTAGCTCAGAGCCTGGAGTCTGCTTCAGATTTGTTTCTCCCTTTCTCTGCTCTTCCCTGACTTGTGCTCTGTCTCTCTCAAAAATAAATAAAAAACAAAAGCAAAAACAAAAAATTGAGAACTAAGGATTCAGCCAAATAACACTTCAAGTATAAAGATCACAGAGAAACTTGCCAAAAGCCAGGATATGTTGTTTCCGGAGTGGTTACTGAGGAATCTACTGGAGAATATATGTGTTAGCCAGTCAGAATAACTAGAGAAACATCTAGGTGAGGACTACTGGCAGTGATTTTTATTAGCTGATAAAAATCACAGAAAGGAAGACAACCATATGCAACTCTTGACAAAACTATATACCACCATCCATGAATTAGTCTTGCCAAAAAAAAAAAAAAAAAAAAAAGGAAAAGAAACTGGAATATGATCAAGTTTAATTAACTATTAATTTCCAAGAAACATAAGGGGGAAGAGAAAGTGTCAAATCATACCATGAGGTTGTAGTCAGCAAAACGTAGACTGTGTGAAATGTGATATTCAACAGGACAGACAACTGAATCTTCAATAAACTTCCCACATGGGAGAGAGAGTGGGAAAGAAAAAACATAGACTGATACAGCTATTAGAGTCATATTAACCAATCAGTGTGTGGACCTTGTGTGGATCCTGATTCAAAATGCAAGCTACACAAACAAGATGTTTATAGGACAATTGAGGAAATATGGACACTGATTGGATATTTGATAATATTAAGGAATTAAATTTTGTAGGGGTATAATAAGGGTATTGTCATTGTGTTTAACAAAAGGAGTCCTTGTCTTTTGGCAATATGTACTAAAATATTATTTAGATGAAATGACAGCATGTCTAGGATTTGCTTCAAAATAACTTCAGAACAGCAGGAGTAGGTGGGAACATACGTGAAGCAAGATTGGCCAGGGTTGGTAACTGTTATTGCCGGACAATGGGTACATAGTGATTCATTATCCTGTTGTCTCTACTTTTGAATGTTTGAAATTTTCCATAGTAAGTTTAAAAAATGAATGATTGACATTTATATCAGGTTTTTCACAAACCTGTAGCAAAAGGATTATCGTTCTCCAGGACAAGAAATGGAGACTTAAGGAGGTGATCATTTGGCCCAGGACACTTAACTAGAGAGTGTCAGAATGATGAATCCAACCCTGCTTCTTTGACACCTTGTCTTATCTCTGCTCCTCTAAACTGTGCTGTCTTAAAAGCCAGGTGGCTCTTTTCCTTGGTTGTTTGGGTGACTTTTCCTAGTACTCTGATCTTAGTTATGGGAGAGGTGAGAATCCCAAGAGGTTGGTCTATGATTCCTGCTTCACACTTTTTGCTTTACAACGAGAACCCCAGTCTTCCTGAGCTTGCCTTCAGGCACTGCACCTTTTTTAGGGCTCACAACTCCATTTCTTTCCTTCTGTCATTATAAGTTAAATTTTCCCTGTTTTATTTGCTTTCAGTTTTCTTTCTTTCTTTCTTTCTTTCTTTCTTTCTTTCTTTCTTTCTTTCTTTCTTTCCCTAGCCTTTCTCCATCTGTCAGGTGACTTTTTTTTTTTTCAATTTTTTAAATGTTTATTTTTAGGAGAGAGAGAGAGAGACAGATCATGAGTGGGGGAAGGGCAGAGAGAGGGAGACACAGAATCTGAAGCAGGCTTCAGGCTCTGAGCTGTCAGCACAGAGACCAATGCGGGGCTCAAACTCAGGAACCACGAGGTCATGACCTGAGCCAAAGTTGGGTGCTTAACTGACTGAGCCACCCAGGTGCCCCTGTCAGGTGACTTTTCAATGGCTGATTACGATCCTTTTCTTCTTGGCTCTGCTGCAGATACTATTTCTTCTCCCTCCTTCTCACCCTAATGATTGCCTCCTTTTCAAAGAGTTGGATTTGGGCGATTTTGAGAAACTGAATCAGTAAAAGGAGCACTCATAAGGCAGTCCTCATGAAATAGGAACCCAAGCAATAGCATTTAGAATCTAGAAAGACTTATGAATTTTCTATTCAAACATTAGTACAAGAGGAAACCTGGCACCATGAGCAAAATAGATGCCCTATTAATATTTATGGCTGCCATCAATGAAGAAGAAATGAAATGACATACCAGGAAGAGCTGGTTGCATGAGAAAAATGTTCCTCACTCCATGCTTTTTGACTTATTGGACTCCATTTTCATCCCTGTATGCTTTGCTGTCTATATCCAGGCAATGCATATACCATAGCCTTGTGAGACAATGTGTTGCCCTTTCATGGAGTGAATGAAAGTCAGCCCACCTGGTCAGTGTGGCACAGAAACACTTGAGGGCAGAGACCTCATTGACTCATATTTACATTTCTGTGCAGGGTGTTGGAAGATGTCATCTCTCCTGTTCATTTCAAGTGTTAGGAAGGGTCTCTGCTAAGTCACACACCTGTGCTGTCATGACCTAAGGTAAAACGGCAAAATGGGACTTTTGTTTATGGTTCACTGCCTCCCACCTCCCATCTTTGTCTGTCTGTCCTCTCTCTCAGGTACTCCATACCCTCTTACCCTCTTGTTTTCTCTTAATCAAAACTCCCCTCTCACCACAACAGCCTCCAGAGACTTGCCAGTCACCAAGTGTCCTGTGTTGTAACTGGATTTGCCCCCTTTGCTCTAACACTCCTATCTCACCTTTATCAACATCATTACTTCTGAGGTAGTGATCTGAGACAGAGCATTTGTTTAAAGTGATTCTTTTTGTTTTGTGTTTACTTATTTTTGAGAGAGAGAGAGAGCGAGCATGGGAGGGGCAGAGAGAGAGACACACACACAGAATCTGAAGCAGGCGTAGGCTCTGAGCTGTCAGCACAGAGCCTGACTCGGGGCTCAAACTCAGGAACCACGAGATCATGAATTGACCTAGTCGGGAGCTTAACCAACTGAGCCACCCAGGCGCCCCTAAAGTGATTCTTAGTAGGATATGAATAATAGGCAGGTTTTGTTGAAATTACTCTTTGCTTTGTGGAATGTGTAAAACAGTCCTAAACTTAGTGATGCTTTTGGAAGACGTATTTAGTAGGCATTCCAGCTAGAAAACTTGCTGATCCTCCCTCTGCTTTGTCACTCCTCCCTGATTCATGGGATTTGTGGTGAGAACTCATGCAGCTTTGGGGAAGTGCTTTCCTGTTCTGCTAAGAGACCTTGTGCCAGGAAATAATTTCTAGGCATTGTTTGCTGAAGTTTAACAACTTGCTTCAGCAGGCCTATGAAACTAATCCAGCAAATCAATAGAAAGTTTTGTGTTACTCGTATAGATCTCTAAGGAAAGAGATTTTCACAACCTTTTTTGTATGCCAATATATCACAAACTTTGTGACCATTAAGATTTTCCCATGTAATTTAAGAAGAACTAAAACACACATATGCACACAAATGCTCATTCATTTAAAAAACCATTAAGTTATATGCCGTATTCAACTTCCAGTAGATTTCCTATAGCGTTTCTTAGAAGTAGAAAACTTTTAAAACATGTCCAATTATCTGTACAGAATGAACTCAAAATCAGTTTTTACTTTAATCTGTAAGAAAGTAGACAAAGTTTGGTGAATAATTAAATCATTAAGAATTGTATCCTGGTAAGGGAAGGGATTGGATATACTTTTACTGTTTACTTGTATTATAGCACCACCTAGTGTTGATAGAGAAACAGGCTCTCCACAGCTTTCCTAGCGTTTCCTTGCCTGGCTAGTTAGAAAAACAGAAACCTAGAGCATACCTTCTCGGCCTGTGAGCCACAGAACTGCTGCTCAGGGATGGTTCTAAGTTATGAAATACAGTTTATATTACGTTTCTGAAATGAAGGATTATACCTTCAGTTACCTCATGATCAGAATGAATTTTTTTGATATGTGTATTTGACATATTTTGTCACTTTTAAGCCTAATAATATCCATTTATCTTATCATTTCCTAACAAACTAGCCTGTAGATGTTGGGAAATGACCGATTTGCTTTAACTTCAGTGGCTTTTTCAACAAACAAATCTTTAAGTGGTGAAACAGCCATTGCTTCAAATACGGTGATGCCATATGAGGTTCAAGGTTAGCATGTAAGCACATTACTGCCACCCCCAACAGAGAATCTTCACCCCTTAAAAGGCCACAAAACGTCGGGGGGGTGGGTATTGACCTTCACAACTTCACTACTCAAAGTATGCTCTGTGGACAAGAAGCTTGGGCAAACCTGGTAACCTGTTAGGAATGCAGAATCCCTGCCCCCACCCAAGAGCTACAGAACCAGAGCCTGCAGCTTAACGAGATCTCCAGAGCTGACTCATGTGCCCATTAAAATTTGAGAAACACCATTTTAGAGATGCCCTCTCCACTCCCCAAAGATTGAACAACCATCAAACCAAGAATAAGGACTTTAATGATAATTTGGGGTTTACGAGATTTTATTCTTGGAAAAAATATTGTGGTTTTCTTGTCTGACTTAGGACTTATTTCAAAGAAATTGTATCACTGCTGTTGTTGGAACTCACATCAGCAGCTGTACAAAAGCAGCACATCCCTGTCCTACCAGGAGCCATCAGCTTCATCTCTTGGGAAACATCATCAGAGCCATGTAAAGCAGCTGAGAGGAAAACTGCCAACTCTGAAATTTTAGAGCATGAAATGCTAAGAAAATATTTAAATTAAGTTTGCTGTGCTAGAGAGATTCATAGTTTGAACAGACACGAGGGGGTGAGGCATAACACTAGGGGGTGAGGCATAAATAATTCCTGACAATTGAGGTAGAAAGGAACACTTAGAGCATGTATTATTATTAAAGTGGGAAATCTTAAAGCTTGATTTTTCTTAAGCCTTCATTTCCTCTTAAATATCTCTTGCTTCTATTTATACATCTAGTAAGTTTAGTGTAAAAATAAGAGCAGTCACTGCCATTTGTTTTTTGATTAATGTTCAATTAGCTCATAAGTGTAACAAGTTAATAGCATTCACACATTTATTTTTTCATTTTTTTAAAATTTTTTTTTAAATTTTTTTTAACGTTTATTTATTTTTGAGACAGAGAGAGACAGACCATGAACAGGGGAGGGGCAGAGAGAGAGGGAGACACAGAATCTGAAACAGGCTCCAGGCTCTGAGCTGTCAGCACAGAGCCTGACGCGGGGCTCGAACTCATGAACCGTGAGATCATGACCTGAGCTGAAGTCGGACGCTTAACCGACCAAGCCACCCAGGCGCCCCCCACACATTTAAATTCCTAAAACATTTTAACCTCTCTAATGATCTCTGACACCTTAGATGAATAGGACAGACCTAGAAGCTTAGCTAAATTAATCTTTCTATCATGTAGACAAATTAGAAAATGTAATAAACCAAAATTATAACTATGATAAAAATTCCTTTATATTAAACAATTAATCAAATTATTCAATTAAAATCATAGCTGATACCTATTAAATATTTCAAATTAAAATTTAAAGGCAGGGGCACCTGGCTGGCTCAGTTGGCAGAGCATGTGACTCTTAATCTCGAGGTTGTGAGTTCAAGTCCCATGTTAGGTATAAAGATAACTTTAAAAAAAACCTTCAAGGCAATATTATATTTCAGAGTCTTTAAAATATTTCAAAATTTGATTTAAGAAAATTTTTAATGTTTATTTTTTAGAGAGAGAGAGAGAGAGAACATGAGTTGGGGAGGGGCTGAGAGAGACACACAGAATCCGAAGCAGGCTCCAGGCTCTAAGTTGTAAGCACAGAGCCTGATGTAGGGCTCAAACTCATGAACTATGAGATCCTCACCTGAGCCGATGTCAGACACTTAACCAATTGAGCCACCCAGTTTCCACAAAACATTTCAAAAATTATAAATAAACACAGATTACCTCCATAATTACAAATCTTACTACAAAATTTAGCTTAAAGTACCATGGCTTATGTCATCATCTCTAATACCTATTTCTACATTTTCCTAGTGTTTTACAGTCATTTACACAACTAAATGAAGCAGAAGTTATTTGATCCATGACCAGTCCTTTAATCCAGTCATGGGCAGATATAGTAACTAAGACAGTCTAGACCAGAATGTAAGACTTGGGTGCTACTTCCAAAACCATAGATTACCATGCTGAACCTTCTTATATACAGTTTAATTCTTTCTTGCCAGTGGGGCAATCCAAGTCTGTGGCTATTAACTGGGACTTAATTTGACAACCCTGTGTATCACTTGTCTCCAGGATTTATTCTATCTTTATTCCATTAAAAAAAAAAATTTTTTTAATGTTTATTTATTTTTGAGACAGAGACAGAACATGAGTGGGGGAGGGGTAGAGAGAGAGGGAGACGCAGGATCCGAAGGAGCCTCCAGGCTCTGAGCTGTTACTACAGAGCCTGATGCGGGGCTCAAACTCACAGACCATGAGATCATGACCTGAGCTGAAGTTGGACGCTTAACCGACTGAGACACCCAGGCGCCCCTATTCAATTTTTATTGTAAACTCTTTCAACATTCTCCTACCTCTTTTGGGTGGGTAGAATTCTGTGCCCCCTAGCAGGGTTGCAGCTAATGTTGTCATTGCACAATTAGCACTGATTGAAACCTGTGCTGCTATCCAGGGCATACACTGTCTTTATTCATCTGCCTCCATTTTACAGTCATTCTATTGACATTGCACCATGACTGGAGCTTGGCTGAGAATGAAACACTGGACATTGTGTTACTGGACTCCTCTGAGTAAGCACAGATACTGCAGTGTGTCATTCATTCTGGGTTATGACTTCAATGTTAGCACAATTATTGTGAGTAAACCAAATTATCCCTATGAAAAATAATCCCTATGAAATATCTTTCACACTTCAATGTATAGAAGCCCATGGCTTGTTCCTTAAAAGAAACTAGAGCTTTGATAATGTATTTGACATCATAGGTTGTGTTCCTAGGAAGCAGATTCTCAGGCTCTGGGATTTGCTTGCTGGAGGCCATTTGATAAAACATCTGTGAGAGGTGTGAGACATCAGATCAAGCAGGGGGGAGGGTTGAAACCCAGGGCAGCTGCAATAGAGACCTCAGTCATTCCTACTGGAGACGCCATGGAGTTATGTCCCTACCCCTTCCCTGCTAGGGTTTATACTCCCTCCCACTGAGCAGGCATTGGATGTAGAAAACTCCCAGGGAAGGACATGACCTTGGGTGAGGCAGCTGAGGGCAGTTCCCAGAGAGGGTCTTAGCTGAGAGCAGTAAGCAGCCAATACTCCTGGAAGATGGGAGAATAAGTACCTCAATCAGAAGTGGTGGGGGAGTATGGATGCTTCCCATAGCATTCACTAAACTGTTTTCTCTGTTTATTATTATTATTATTATTATTATTATTATTATTATTATTACAGGGCTTAGTCCAGAACAGGTCACGGTCTTTAGCCCTGGAACTTAACTCTAGGAGAGACAGTGTAACAGCAGACAGATCCCTGTGATGCAAATGAAAATGCCTCTCTGCTGAAGGGCATTGTGGAGAGTGCATGAAAACATGGCAGTGATGTTGGCAGGGAGATGGCAATGAGGTTCTATGAACCAACTGTCTCCTGCAGCTGTGAAAAGACACACAGCCCGGCTGCCAACTGTTGGGTTCATTGTGCTTTGGCTGAATTTAGTTCTCTCTTATGTCAACTTGCAATTCTATGTTGAAGAAAATTGGTCTGGTCTGCCACCGTCTCCATCTCTTAGCAACTGAGAGAGATGGAAACAACAGCTGAGTAATTTGATATTGGGAATTTAAAGGTCATGAAAATGGAATATAATGGCTGTTTGTATTAAAGAAAAAAGAGAGAGAAAATGATGTAACTCTAATGCTTAGAAATGTTTGGAATGCCACATGGGCTACAAAGAATGAAAAGCTAGTTTAAACTGGTTGGACTATTCCTCTCTCAGAATGATTAAAGTTGAGGCTAGGAGCACTCCCAAACACATGTATTTGCCTAAATATAAATTCTTGTGGAATGTTGGATTGGAACATAGAAAACAGTTTCTGTTTTCTGCATTAATTTTCTCTAAGATTAACCTACTGCTTTCTTACTATGGGCTTTGAAACAATAATTCCAGTATAACATAGATGACAGCTTAGAGTTATATTTTGTTTTCCTTCTGGTGGCCAATGGTCATGGAGATGAGAGGTGAAAATGGGAGAAAAGGAGGGGTGGTCCTCAGAGGCAGTGATGAGCCTCCTCTGGAGGCAGGAAGCCTGCTTTATAAGCTGCTCACACTGTCTCCAGGGTGCATGTACAATAGGTAGCAATGGAATTGGGTGTTTGAAAACTAGAAAATGGAAAGCCAAGTGGAATTGTTGATAATAAGTTGTTTTCCCTGTTCCCTGGGGCCAGTGAAGAGGCCATCTGGTTTTCAAATTAGGAAAGCCAGAAAATATAGTGTTTGCTCTCAAATATCACACTCTAATGAAAATTCCAAAGCGGAGGGAAAAAGGCAAGAGAGAAGAAGTCTGGGGGGAAGAAGAGCTTAAAATGCTTAATTAGTGGAGTGAGCTGCTTGCTGCTTGCATTCCTGTAGGTTCATAATCTAAGCATTTTTCAACTGTTTAGTAAACCTGCCTGGAAAAGGTTCATTTGAAGGGATGTGGACTACAAGGGAGGGGATTGAAAATCTAGTGCTTTACGTGGTAGGTAACTGCCTGATATTTCTCAGAATAGCTTGTTCATCCACCACTTATGCAGCTTTTATCCTAGCACAGTGGGCAGAAAGCCATTGTTTTCTTAACATTGTTAGTGGTTCGCTTCCTTGCCACCTTCCCGTATGGTTGGGCCATGGGTCTACTGCTGCTGTCACTGTGAGCTTCTCTGTCTTTTTTCATTAATGATAAGAGGACCACATGAAATAGTTCCAGTTTCTCAACAAAGTGTTTGGGTTTATGACAAAACAACTTTGAAGAGGGGACGTAAAAATTGAGAAATACATTTCTTCTTCTTATCCATTCACTTCCCTACCTCCCAATGCCCCCAAGAAAACATTCATCCAAATGTTTTGTAAATCCAAAACATTTACAACAAATGAAATGGAACCATATGAAATTGATTTTTTTTTAGGTCAAAGGCAGTTAAATACAGGTAATTTCACATGATTCAACTTCTACATATATAGACAAGTTTCTGATTTAAAACTAACAACTGAGTGATTTTGAGTGATTCTAAGTGATATCTAAGGATAACTGTCCTTAGAAGAATTCTCTGAGGAGAGAGAAAACATTTCAAGGTAAACATACTGACAAATTTATTTGTAACCAAACTAAATTCCAGATGGGGCTGGCTTATGGTTTACAGATGGAAGAGAAATAGGGATTGCATCTTGAAGGAAACTAGTTTCTGAGGGAGATGAGGATTTAAGTTTTCTTTGTAGGATATGTTTTCAGCTTACTTGGTCTTGCACTTATCTTAAAAATTCTGTTTAAGACTAGAAAACTGAGAGATGCCTGGTTGGCTCAGTCAGTGGAGCATGAGACTCTTGATCTCAGGGTTGTGGGTTCGAGCTCCATATTGGGTGTGGAGATTGCTCAAAAATAAAATCTTAAGAAAAAAAGAATAGAAAATCCAGAAAAGGACCTACAACTATATGGCCAACTAATCTTCCACAAAGCAGGAAAAAATACACAATGGAAAAAAAGCAATCTCTTCAACAAATGGTATTGGGAATACTGGACGGCCACCCACAGAACAATGAAACTAGACCACTTTCTTTTCCCCTACATAAAATTCAAAATGGATTTAAAGTGAAACCTGAAATGGAGCAAATGTGAGGCCTAAAAATTATTGCACAGGCAGTAATCTCTCTGACATTGGCCATAGCAACATTTTTCTAGATATGTCTCCTGAGGCAAGAGAAATAAAAGAAAAAATAAACTGTTGGGACTTCATCAAGTTAAAAAGCTTCTGCACAGCAAAGGAAACAATCAACAAAACTAGAAGGCAACCTATTTTCAAATGACATATCTTAAAAGGACTAGTATCCAAAATCTCTAAAGTTAAAAAGCTCTGCACAGCAAAGGAAACAATCCACAAAACTAGAAGGCAACCTATTTGCAAATGACATATCTTATAAAGGACTAGTATCCAAAATCTCTAAAGAACTTGGCAAACTCAATACCCAAAAAACAAATAATCGAATTAAGAAATGGGCAGAAGACATGAATAGACATTTTTCCAAAGAAGACATCCAGGTAGCTACAGACACATGAAAAGATGCTCAACATCACTCATCATCAGGGAAATAGAAATCAAAACCATGATGAGTTACCACCTCATGCATGTCAGAATAGCTAAAATTAACAACACAAGAAACAACAGGTGTTGGTGAGGATGTGGAGCAAGGGGAACCCTCTCACACTGTTGGTGGGAATGCAAACTAGTGCAGCCACTGTGGAAAAACAGTATGGAGGTTCCTCAAAATGTTAAAAATAGAACTCCCTACGGTCCAGCAATTGCACTATGGTATTTACCCAAAGGATACAAAAATACAAATTTTAAGGGGTACGTTCACCCCAATGTTTATAACAGCACTATCAGTAACAGCCAAATTATGGAAAGAGCCCAAATGTCCATTGACAGATGAATGGATAAAGAAGTGGTATATATATACAATGGATTATTATTCAGCCATAAAAAAGAATGAAATCTTGTCATTTGCAACAGCATGGTTGGAACTAAAGTGTATTATGCTAAGCAAAATAAGTTAGTCAGAGAAAGAAAAATACCATATGATTTCACTTAAATGTGGAAGTAAGAAACAAAACCGATGTACATATGGGAGGGGGGGGGAAAGAGAGAGAGGGAAACAAACCATAACAGACTGTTAACAATAGAGAACAAACTGAGGGTTGATGGAGGGAGGTGGGTGGGTGATGGGCCAGATGGGTGATAGGTATTAAGGAGGGTACTTGTCATGAACATTGACTGTTGTATGTAAATGATGAATCATTAAATTCTACTCCTGAAACCGACATTGTACTGTATGTTAACTAGAATTTAAATAAAAACTTGAAGGGGCACCTGGGTGGAAGTCGGTTAAGTGTCCGACTTCAGCTCAGGTCATGATTTCACAGTTCATGAGTCCAAGCCCTGCATTGGGCTTTGTGCTGACGGCTCAGAGCCTGGAACCTGCTTCGGATGCTGTTTCCCTCTCTCTCTGCCCCTCCCTTGCTTGCACTGTGTCTCTCTCTCAAAAATAAACATTAAATAAATAAATGATAAATGGAAATTTGAAAGATTAGCATAAATTCTGTTTAATATTTGTGGTTCACTCATGTTTCAAAATTTGTTCTGATTTCAGATCTCTGTGTTACATTTAAAAAAAATTGTTCACATGCTCCTTGCTTTAGGAGGTATATTAACTTTTTTAGATGGAAACTCTAAGTTTCCATTCATTTGTGGGAAAAGTATACATTTGTTCACTTTCTCAGCTCTAGAACATTCATTTTCAGTTTTATATTTTTGAGACACAGGAAGTATATTTGTTTAAATTTTCTCTCTGACAGTGAACCCAGAGCTACAACCCAGTGAACATAATGCAAAAGAATGGAAATCTTAGTGCAGTCTTCTTTTATACTTCATTTTTGGTGGCTTATGAGTGTTTAATAACCATAGTGAACCTTTATTCAACATTTATGTTATGTCAGGTACTATGCATGTACTATCACATTTAATCCTCATTCTATGACATGGGTCCTAGTGTTAGCTCACTTAACAAATGAAAGAATTGGTGCACAAAGATTGTTTCTCTTCTAAGGAATCAAAATTGTTAATAGCAGTGCTAAGACTAAATTTCAGACTGTCTCTAGACTTGTCCCTAGACTTGTCTCTTAGACTTGTCTCTCTTAATTTACTATACCATCTCTTAATTTACTATACCATTCTGCTGTCATACTGACTGTAACCAATTCAGGCATTCCCCCCCAATTTATCATGTTTAGTGAATGTTTTTGTTATCAGTTCTTTTTTGAAGGTGGGATTTGGGCAAGATGTCTTGCAGGACTGAAGGCAGGTATGTTGACATTTTATGAAGAGCAAAGCTTCAAAAGAAGCATTAAAAAATTTTTTTTAGTGTTTAATTTTTGAGAGAGAGAGAGAGAGAGAGAGAGAGCAAGAACAGGGGGAGGGGCAGAGAGAGGGAGACACAGAATCTGAAGCAGGCTCCAGGCTCTGAATTGTCAGCATAGAGCCTGACGCAGGGCTCAAACCCACAAACTGTGATATCATGACCTGAGCTGAAGTCGGATGCTTAACTGACTGAAGCCACCCCGGTGCCCCAAAAGAAGCATTTTAATGAATTTTCTTCATGTAGAGATGCAAGAGAAACCAGCTGTGTTTGTAACACTTGCATACCACCAACCCACTTCCTTGAATCCTTGCATTTTACTTCATTTTATTTTTTTAAGGTTTATTTATGTATTTTGAGAGAGAGGAGCATGAGCTGGGGAGGCACAGAGGGAGAGGGAAGGAAAGAATCCCAAGCAGGTTCGGTGCTCAGCTCAAAGCCTGACACCAGGCTTGATCCCATGACCATGAGATCATGAGCTGAACCAAAATCAAGAGTCAGATACTAAACCAACTGAGCCACCCAGGTGCATTTTAATCTGATGAATCAAGGGGCACCTAGGTGTCTCAGTTGGTTAAGCGTCCGACTTTGGTTCAGGTCATGATCTCCTGGTTTGTGAGTTTGAGCCCTGGGTCAGGCTCTGTGCTGACAGCTCAGAGCCTAGAGCCTGCTTTGGATTCTGTCTCTTTCTCTCTCTCTCTCTCTCTCACTCTACCCCTTCCTGCTCATTCTCTGTCTCTCTCTCTCCTCCAAAAATAATAAATATTAAAAAAATTTTTTAATCTGATGAATCAAGTCTGTAGACAGAAATTGTTATTAGCTCTTTGAGCTCCCCATAAAAAATGTTTTGAGCCCTCTTTCAACTATACAACATTGTAATTATTATCTACCTCATACTTTTAAATTTTCTTGTTTCTATGCTGAAACAGAAGTTCAATGTATTGTTTTAAGACATATTTATATGCTGTATTTTCTACTATCTTATATATTTATCAGTTCAGCAAATATTTATTGAGAGCCTACCATATGTCAGACATTCTTCTTAGCATAGCAGTGAACAAAACTGGCAAAAATTCTGGCCTCAAGCACTTAACATTCTTGTGGTGATTAGTTTTTAAAAGGGTTACCAACAGAAGGCCAGAGAAGGAGGGTGGATCTATAGAGTCAACTCCTTAGAAATTATTGAGAGGCCTGGGGAAAAATTTGCAGTGCCTTCTTATTCAGGAGGCCCCAGAGCCAGCTCAGACTCTACTCAGATTAAGAGCAAACAGCTAAATGGGGGCTGGAAGAGGTTCCAATTTAGCTTCCATTGTGTGGATCACTTCAAAAAGACATTGTAGTAAGATATTTGCATAGCAATCTAAGACTCTTACTGGACTTTAGCCTTGTGACCCATATATAGAATTTTTTCTAGCCACATTTTAAATGTCACACAAAGATGAAAACCCTTAGATGTTGGGCACCAAGTTGCAGATCTTTCTGAATCCCAGAGTTAAAAATAATAGAAAAATTCCCTAAGTAGAAGCAGCTGAAGAGGGAAGCTGAGGGTGGGGTTCACGGTTCTCCCAAGGAGTGGCTGAGCCTGGCTGGTTGAAGCTCAGCTCCGAGGCAACTTGGCTCCCATGTGTGTGTGTCTGTCCTGACAAACCAATTTAGTGCCACAGTTCCAAGTCTAGTATGTATCACAGACTTGCAAAAATGCTCTGCGGTATATTTACTACTTTGGTCCCCCAAATCAATTGAGCAGGATCTTTTCAGTAGCAAAGCAATTTTATTTATAGAGATCTTGCTACAAATGAGAGGCAATTTAGAGTAGTGGTTAAAGGAGTTGATGCTTGGAGCCCAACTGTCTGGGTCCAGATTCCAGCCCCACCTCTTACATGGCTACACAAAGCAGCTCACTGTGCCTCATTTTCCTTTTCTGTGAAATGATGGTCATAATAATAGCATCTGTCTCATAGGATTGTAATGAGCATTAAATGAAATAGTATCTGTGAAATGCTTAGAATGATGAGTGGCCATGGTAAGCACTATATAAATGTAGCTCATATGACAGTCTTAGATTCTCCTGTCAATAGGCATTGCCTGGCTGGGGTTTAGCATCCACAGTGAATCTTTCACATAGCTTTCCAGACATACTGGCATCACCCCTAAATGCCAAAAGTAAACTCTAAGATTTAAAGTAAAGGCATATACTGACCATAGCCATGTATGAAGTTTTAAGTTTTCATATTCAATGATTAAGAGCCAACATTAGTGAACATTGTTGCCAAGAAGCCCCCCCCCCCGCTTGTGGATGTGTGCCCTCAGGCCAAGTGCCTGTGTGATTGCCTTCAAATGTGTCAGGAAGACATTACACTCAGATCTATGAAATCAAGGGATAGATTTTAGGGAGATGAAGGTCCTTCTGCTAAACAGATGACTGGAAAGATTAAGTAAGTAAATAGTGAGGAGGAAAATTCCAGGCTCCAACTGGAGTCAAGATGTAAAGCAGCAGCAGCTAAGCTAACAGGCCATGGTGACAAGGATTAAAGATGAACTGAATGTCCTCAGGGAGAAAGCCAAATGAGGATCTCTGCCATCAAAAAACACAAAAATGTATTTAATGCCTAAACAACATAATCAGCATGTGGAAAACTAGAGTTAGCCTGAGATAATGTTTGCTTAAGGAGCAGGTCTGGGAAGGAAGATGAACACTAGAGTAGATTTTATGGGGAGCTCCCAGAACACACAAAATACATTATGATGACTCGCAGTGAAGAAAGGTGGTTTTGGCTTTTAGGCAGGCGATGGGCATGTATAGAGCCTGGTCACATGGGTTAGAGAAAGAGAGAATTGTTGGACTAAGATAGGGAATAGAAGTATAAACAAACCTCCTCGGTGCAATGGAATTCACCCTTCACAATTAGAGATCCTGATTTCTACTATGTTGCCCTCTTTGGCTCAGCATAAAATTAGTTTCTATGAGGAAGGAGCTAGTCTCAAGTTAGAGGGTGTTGAGGAAAATGTATTCTGAGGAGAGGAGAAGAGAGAACAGAGCTCCCCAATCCTATTTGTATGAGTTTGTCTCTTAATAGCCTTCCTTTGAGTAGGGCATTGTGAATACATTTGCATTTCTTAACTCAAACAAATGATAGGCAGCTGCTTGGTTGAGAGAGAAACATTGGCTACTATGTTAGATATTCAGAATAAAGAAGAAGTGGAACTATATTCTTCAGAGTTGGGTGAAAAAAATCATAGCTCTAAAGTAAGAGAATGTTGGGGTCATGTTTGAAGGTGAAAAAATTTACAACTGGCTTAAATAGTGAGTTCTCTTATATGGGCTCTTTGTTAATTAATGGACGATCTGTGTTAAGCCCTCAAATCTTATGATTGAAATAATAGCACAATATGCAGTATTCAAAGGGCTTTCTTCTTAAACATTTGTACCCTATTCATAGTCAGTGCCCATTCATAGTCAGTCATGCTTTCTGATGCTGGATTTCTTTCCACGATTTGTACATATTTGTGTACAGTGACTCACATAGCTATTTTAAGGAAAGAAGAAACAGTTTTGTGATTTATCATAAACTAGTATGGAGCTCAAAGATTTTTAAAAACCCATTTTCATTTACTATTTGTTTGAATTTAGGTATCACTAATAGTAGGTAAAGTTTGGTAGGTAAAACAATGCAAGACAAACTCTCAGGAGCCAGAGTTCAGTACACTATCTGATCAACCCCAGTCTGATTATTCTTATTCTTCTTTGGCCCTACCCACATGTGCTCATGCCTGCAGATCCCAGTGGCACAGGAAAGTATCTAGTTGGTTTCCTGGTTGCTTTAACACAAAGAAAATTAATTCATATTTACAGATTCATGTATAGTAAAAGTACTTTTAAAATGTGAAATACATATTTTCCTTATATACAAGATTGTTGTAAAAAAATCAAACAATAGACAAGTGAGAACTTTCCTTTTATATTCTTAGGGTTTACCCCCATTAACAACTTGGCATATATTCTTCTAGACCGTATTTATATTCATATTTATGTAATTTTTAAAGCATGTTTGTTGCTCTTGTTTAACCAACTGTCTTGCTTCCTATTATATTTTAGGATCTCTTTCTGGATCAGTGTTACAAAGATCTGCTTTAGTTGTTCCACTTTATTGATTGACTGATTTGTGCATAATGCATGCAAAGATACAAAATGGCAAACATTGAAAAGGATGTCTCTCTCTTGCCCCTTATTCTCCTGCCTCACAGTTCCCCTCTCCAGAAGCAATTATTGTTATCAATTTCACATAAATCCTTCCAGACCAAATGCAACCTTCATTATTCCCTTCAGTATACAAACAAGCTATACAATATCACAGTCTGAAAGAGGAAGAACTCTTCCTCAAGTTGTACATTCCCTTCCAGCTACCATCTCATTTCTTTGCTTCCTTACAGCAGTAATCCCTAAAAATTTTTCTCTAATTATGGTTTCCTATTCCTCTTCTCACACCCTTTGATGAACTCACAGCAATCTCGATCTTTATGGTCTGTTTAAGAACTCATTGGGCTATAAAGGTTTGGCTTCTTCTTCTACCGTGGGGCAATTTGGAGAGTCTTCTCCATTTCAGAACTCCATGTAGGTAAGCCGATGCATTCTTTGAGACTGCATTACAGCTCAACTTTCCCCAACCCTGCTTATGTTCTTCCTCTTCCTCAAGAGTTCATCCCAAGAATACTCCCTAATAAACTTCCTGCACACCAATATCCACTGTAGAGTCTGCTTCCCAGGAAACCAACTGTGACATCCTCTAGTGGTTCCCCATCTCAGAGGAAAAGCAAGTCTTGCAATGGCTCTGTGTGTCTCTCCTTCTTCCACTGCCAACTTTTCTGGCTACATCTCCTACACTCTCCTGTTTGTTCAGTTTTATTTAGGGGTTCCCTAAGTATACTAAGCAAACTCCCACTTGTGAGATTTTGCACTGGCTTTTCTGACCTCCTGGGGTATGCTTCCCCCAAATACACTCCTGTCTCAGTCCTCATTTCCTTGAGATCTCTGCTCAAATATCACTTTATCAGAGCTTGTCTCTTTACCGCTCTGTATAAAGTAGCATCCCCACTACCACCCTAGCACTCTTTATTCCCCTTCTTTTTGATATAAAATGTACTAAATTAATTTTATTGTTGTCGGGGAAGGTGGCTGAGGGAGTTCCATGTTCCTGCTTTGTGATCCCCTTCCAGCTGCATTTCTTTCCCTAGGGACCAGGCACTCTTAAGGAAGGTGGGGTAGAATCTTAGCCTCAGTTTGAAGAAGTTGGAGCTGAAAGGGGGCTGGGGGTGCACCATGACCAAAGGGGCCATTTCTCATGTTTCTTTCCTCATTTTCACTGCCTCTTGAGCTAGGTGGATTTTCTCTTCTTAGCACGTAAGAGTATTTGCTAGGGAAAGCAGGTAAAAAAATAATAAAACCCATCCCCTGCAGGAAGAAACCACACCATCAACACCAACAAATTGCTGTGTTCCTTTTACAACAAAAGGGACTTGAATTTTTATAAAACCAAATGTGGTATTTCAGTGACTTTTTGATAATGTACAGGCCTTTTTTGTGAATTTAAATTTCTTTCTTTCTATATTTATATTTTAGGACCGATCTCATTTTTTAAAAGTTTATTTATTTATTTTGAGAGAGAGACAGAGGGAGTGCAAGCGAGAGAGGGGCAGAGAGAGAGGGAGAGAGAGAGAATCCCAAGCAAGCTTTGCACTGTCAGCACAGAGTCCAGTGCAGGGCTTGAACTCACAAACCATGAGACCATGACCTGAGCAGAAATCATGAGTTGGATGCTTAACTGACTGAGCTACCAAGGCTCTGCAGGACGATTCTCGTTTTTAATAAGGTTTAAGAAAAAAGTGTCTAGCGAAAAATAACTTTTGTTTTTGCCATGTGATGTTCCACAAGTGCAGCTGTAGAAAAGTGCTTATCAGTTGTATAAAAACCACCTTTGATAGAAAAAAAAAAGAGACAATTATATTCCCTTTTATGTAATCTTTATACTAATACTTTTTAAATAAACTTTGTTGGGATTGTTGCTCTTTTACTCGTTAACTTACAGAAAATGTAGATATTTGTGAGTGCTTTTTTGTCTGTCTTTTATATTTTAACTTTGTTTCTGATGTTTTATTTTTCATATAGAAGTATAACACTTTTGTACAGTGGAGTTTATCAGTTTTTTCTTATGGGCTTTGTGTCATGCTCTAATCTTCCTCACTTTGACATTACAGATATTTTTCTCATATATTTTCCTGCAATCCTTTTAAGTTTTGATTTTTTACATTTTAAATATTTTTTTACTTGAGAATTTATCCTGATGTACATCTTAAAAATATGGGAATATAAAGTTTTTTTTAAATCAAAGATCAATAGTACCATAGTGTCCAAATATCTGTTGAACAAATTGTCTTTTCTCTCACTGATGCCAACTCCATCAATTTCTATTTCTAGCTTTATATTCTGTTCCATTTATCTATTCATTTGTGTATAAATACCATATTACTTTATATATTATAGCTTTATAATGTTTCTTTAGTTATCTGGCTGGTTTTATCTCTACCCGCAACTAAAAGTTCTGAAATTAATGATATTTGCAAAATATTTCCATCTTTGTTGCTTATTTTTCCACTTAAATTTTATAATCAACTTGTCTCGTACCAAATAAAATTCTATTGGCTTTAGCATTTTTTTTTGTATTTAGAGATGACTTAGGAAGAATTAACATTTTCATAATCTTCAGTCTTCTTATCCAAGAAGTTTCTTTATCCAAGTCTTTCTACATTCCTGTCACCATATGTTTCCTTTTTCATGTTTTTAAATTGTTGTAAATATGTTTTTATTCTGAATGTATTGAGATTATCATATGATTTTTAAAAATTTTTTTTCAAACTCTAAGCTAACATTGCTTTCCTGGAATGAATCCAACTTGGTCATGATTATTATCTTTTTTATGTATTGTCTTCATTTGTGAAAACTGGTCTACTTTCTGGTTTACCTGTACTCCTCTGGAGTGCTCCCTTAGAGCTCCCTAAAATGTTGGATTTTTACCAGTGCCCCTTCTCTTTGGTAGATTCTGAGCTCCAGTTGTCGTCCCTCCAGCAGTGAAAACGGCTAAAACTGAAATCTCAGCTTTAAACTTCTTAGCTTTGCTTACAAATCTGCAAAGGCCTTAAGGGGTAAATGGTTCCAGCTATCTCATCTCTGAATTTCCATTCTCTGTGGGATGTTAAGCTCTCAAATCCCTGCTGCCTTGGCAAATCTCTGATGCCTCCAAACTGATTCTTTTTTATTCAGCATGTGTAGCTGTTCTCGGTGAGATGGTTTTTCTGCACAGGCACATCTGCCACAACCAGAAATGGAAATCAAGAAATTATATAAAATAGAAGTTTAAGATACTGTTAAAGTGTAGTAGTGGTATCAGGAATTATAATTTGTGCCCAGACCTTGGGAGGCAATGAAAGTAGTACAAACTACCTCAAATACCAAGAATGTCATTTAGCACCGTGTGGGATGTGCAGATGATCTGGCTGTGACATCCATCATTGCACCTATCGCAGGCTGGTTCTGCTCATCTCAAGGCTGGCTGGCATCTTCTTTCTCCACAAACGCTTCATGTGCATCCCATCAGATACCTCCTCCAGGATTACTCAGTTACCCATACCTGGAAATGAAGAGTTACTCATGCTCAGCATCTCTGTTTCTACACCCACCAGGTCCATCTGGTTACCAAATCATGTCTGTTATATCCCCCTATCGTTTCTACAATATGTTTACTCTTTTCCATCCCCACTGCCTTTGCCTAAGTCCAACTATCATCATTCTTTTTCTGAGTTGTTGAAAAGACCCTTAATCCCACCCTCCTATTAAAACAGAGAATGATCCTTCTAAAATACAACTTTCATCCAAGCTTTTGCTACTGTGCTTAAAATCCAACAGTAGCTGCTTATAATTCATAGCTTATAATATGTAATATATAAAATTATATATATTATACATATTTGCCTCGCTCCCCCACCCCCAGCAAATACTAAAGGCAGGCACTGTGTGCTATGGGATACTCAGAAACCTCTGTCCTTGTACAGGGGCTGTTCCTGCCTAGAATATGACTGGACCAAATGACAACCTCTCTGGACCGTGGTTTCCTCCTCTACAATAAGAGGAAATTGAACCAGGAGATTTCCAACTCCAACACTTCGTGATTGTGAATCATTGCTTTAGGATGTGTTATGTGTGCCTTTAAAAATGAAGTTGATGTTTATAATAACATCTATATTTACGTTGTGAATATATAGAGAGAGTAATGTAAAACATCAGTTATGTAATGTTTTTGTAACAACAATCGATTTTGATCTGTGTGAATTCATGACTCAAATGGGAAATTAAATCATGACTGAATTCAATTGTAATTGCAGTCCTCTGACACTAACGGCCACAGGAGCCCCTTAGGATTAAGATGTACTGTAAATTGTGATCCTAGACATCCCTTCCTCTGGGCTGGCTTCAGGTGTGACGAGTTCTCTTATTTTCTGGTTCTATTTCTTGTCTCTCTGCTCACTCCCTCCTTTGCACTCTGGGTTTCTCATACCAAGGTGTTTTCAGCTCCTGCATCAAACTGCCCTATACTCTCCTGCTTCCAGGTCTTCCTGTAGGATGCCTTTTCTTCCTGGAATGCTTTCCTCCCAAATCCAGGTCTGATTCCCTCTTACTTGTTCTTTAGAACTTGGCTATGCCTCACCTCCTCTGACCAGCTTCTCTTATTCTGAGCAAGGTACCCACCCCCTCCTTCTCATTCTCATGATACCATCTGCAGAGACCATCACTGTGCTTTTCAAACATTATTATTTACTTATCTGCTGTCTCTCCAAATTCTAAGATCCTTGAGGACAGGGGCCATGTTTTTTTGTTTTTTTTGTTTTTTGTTTTTTGTTTTAATTCCAAGAGCTGAGCTCAGAGCTTAATATATAATGAATATTTTATAACATATTAATTTATAATTAAACGAATAATTGGGGTATCTGGGTGGCTCAGTTGGTAAAGGGTCAACTCTTTATTTTGGCTCAGATCATGATCTCACACTTTGTTAGATCAAGCCCAGCATCAGGCTCCACACTGGCAGCAAGGCGTCTACTTGGGATTCTCTTTCTCCCACTCTGTCTGCCACTCCCCTGTCTCACAGAGTACAAGGTGGGGAGGGGCAGAGGGAGAGGGAGACACAGAATCTGAAGCAGGCTCCATGCTCTGAGCTGTCAGCATAGCCTGACATGGGGCTCAAACCCAAGAACTGTGAGATCATGACCTGAGCCGAAGTCAGACGCTTAACCAACCAAGTCATCCAGGCACCCTTTAAAAAAATGTTTTAAAAAAAATAAATGAATGATTATATTTCACAATGAGAGCCATTAAAGAAATACATTTCCCTTATAGGAATCTTAGAAGAATCCCTCTTACAGCTAACTTTGTCAAGTGCTTCTATGCCTCTATTTGGAAATTTTATATATATATATATATATATATATATATATATATATATATGCACACACACACACAAAGACACACACACACATACATATGCATGTACATATTTATACATATAAACTTTTGGTGTTTGACAGACTTAGGGAAAATTATGTTTAGATGTTTCTTAAATTTTCTGAAGAATATGTAAATTCTCACATAAACATAGTTTTCCAGACTGATATTAATACTTGGTTCTGATCAGAAAAATATTGTTTTGATTTTATCATCTTTCTTCTTTTGTGCTGGCAAGAGCTGACAGCTATTTAAATGAGAATTAAAAATAGGACCCTGTGAAGTACATGTTCCTTTTTTTTTTCCTGCCAGGATATAACTGACCATAGAACTGAGGTTACATCTCTCTCTTTTCTAAAATAAAATTGTCACAGACTATGCTATCAAATTCTAGATAAAAGCCAATAATGAAAAAGATAACTCCTAAGACATATTCTAGTAGTCCAAATACTTTCTTCACTTCTAGTAGAAAATATGCTTTTTCTCCTTACTCTTGAAAGTTGTTCGAAGAATTTGAAAGTTAAAGTGCCACCAGTTGGTAGCCATATAGTCTGTGATTCATCCACACTGAGTTGTTTTGACTGCTGGATGTGTCTTCCCTTTCTGTATTATTATCATAAATGAAAGAACCTCAGCTTAAAGGAAGCAGGTGCTGGGGTGTGAAAGAAATAGAGTAATTGCTTGTCTGAGAGGGAGCTGTGGAAAAGCCTTTTGGCTTTGGGAAAGCAGATTCTTATTTATCATTGAAACTTACTGACTAGACCAGGCCCAGTTGGAGTTGGAAGCTGGAAATGGACTCTAAGTATATTCCTACCCAAGATCTGACATGCCATTATTCATTCATTTGCTCCCTCGTCAGACAGTCATTGAGTTTTGTAACAAAGAAGTCTATATGACATCCATTGTGCCACCTCAGAACTGCTGGTCACTCTGACTTAACAGTATCTTAGGAAAGTGGGAATAGGGCGGGAGGAGCTTGTTGAAGGCAGAGGCAGGCCCAAGGTTCTTTAGTGATTCTCTAACATCCCAGAACTCATTTATTTAGCAAACATTCATTGGTGTCTGTTAGGGGCCCAGTGGTGTTTTAAGCCATCTGTGCAAAGATAAACCTGAGAGAGCAACTGCCAACTAGAGTGCGCTGTTTGAGAAGCTAGGAAGGAAGTACCAGACCATTAAGATGTCGGGCAGTAGCAGAGCCTGGGAGCACTGAGGAGGGGACATGAAGCCAGATGAGGGGAGTCATGAGGCTTCCAGACCAGGTAACCACTGAGAAGACTGTCAAGAGATTAGGAGAGCAGTAGCAAAGGCAAGAGAAGAGATTGAAAACCTCATCTGATTTGGTGCTCTCTTTAGGGAGACTATGGCTGACCATTCTTAATAGAATTTTCAACCCTTTTATTTAAACTTCTCTCCGAATGATGTTTGGCTAATTGTTCCTATAAGTGATTCTCAGCAAATCTCCAACCCAGGAAATTCTTTTATCTAATTTATATCTACCCCCCCCACCCCTCCTGGAAATTCAGGCGCTCTCCTTTAGTTCTGATTTTCGTGGAAACCATGAGAAGGGTGCTGATGAGGAAGTTGAAAGTTTTGTGAATTTATCTGACCCTGGGAGTCAGAATGCTCAGTGCTTCGTGGAGGAGCTCACTGGTAAGGAGGCACAATGCAATTTTCTTCTACTATTTCTTTTTTGGTTATTTCTCCCATGAGATATGTATCTATAAGACAGTCCCATTAACCAGTAGGTGGTGTAGTTTATTAGGAATACAAGGCCTTAGCAGATCTGTATCAGTTTCTAAAGGGGAGCTAACTTTCTTAGTTATGAAGAACGTTCAGAGTATTTTGTATTTGTAGTTTTATCTATGCGAGCCTGGAAGGGCATGAATAATCTTGACAATATTCTGGGCAGTATGTTTACTTTCACTGGGGCTTCCTGAGGAGTGGTCTACTACGTGACTGGACACTGCCAGTCAGAACTTAAAATTCTTTTCTAAAACAGCTGTCCAAGTCACTTGCATGCCTCTACTGAATTATTATTATTCATGATTGGTCTGAGCTGTTTTGGGTATTAAAAGATAGTTGCACCATTTCAGTGTGTCTCCTTAGCTAAAGTAAAAACCCATGCCGCGGGGTATCGAGGAAGCCCTGCACACAGATTGTAAGCTTCTCAAATGAGCTTTCTTTTGTAACCAAGCAACCGACACATTAGACACCCCTTTGCCATCAGCTAACATTCTCTGAGAACTTAGGTCAGTGCCTAAAATAACCCTGCTAATTGTGAGGGGGCACATGTGGACTGGAATTTCAGTTAGCAGTCTGGGAGCTGAGGGACTGAGGATTTGAAACCTTACTGTAGTTACGGTTCATAACTTGTAGGCAGTTAGGTCCAAAGCCTGTTAGTGTGCAGGTAAGGAAAGAAAAGTTATATTTTGTGTTTTATGTTCGTTGTTCATAAAGCTGGTTAACCGGTGACAGCTGGTTAAAAACCAGGTCTGCTTGAGTTACAAGATCTTGGCTAGCTGTGCTCTGCTTTAACCTGCTGGTTGGTTGTGGAGTAACTGACAGAAGTGGATTGTTTGGCTGAGGAACGTGACATTTCGGCAGTCTGTGTAGGAGCCTACGGTACTTTGGACCCCTTCTTGCCTCACAGTGCAGGTAGGATGTTGTTTGTATGGAATTCTTTATAAGCTGGACAGAGGTCATAAACTGTTCAATTCCACAGCTGGAAATGAGAGTCTCAAGTGTCGCTACTGCACCAACGTAGTTGGTGGGCACTACATTTCACTCCCTACCTTGACGTTATGCCGAATGAAGTTCTTCGTGTTCTTACCCAAGTGCACTGAAATTCTAGGACATTAGGGAAACTAATGGAGTTCATACAAAGTATGATTTATCTGGCATGTGGAAAATGCCTCTTTACAGTTTATCTTCCTCTTTTCTGTATCACTTCCCTTATTCTAGATCCAAAAGGCAGGCTTTTATATTTGTAAGAAATGATGGGAGGAGATGTTAAGCTTCTTAGTATAATTTTCATATATTTTAAGAGCACTTAAAAAATTTTATCTTTAGACTAAGATGAAACTCACCACTACTCTTTTCCAAATAACCTCACTTAACTTTCTGTTTGTGCCCCATATTAGTTTAGTTAACATAAAATGCTGCAGTATTATTGCTCATCTTTCTCCAATGTTGACCTATGTTATGAAGTATCAGATTTAGTTTTGGCTTCCAGGTATCTGGCATATAAAATAAGTCTGTAAATGCTGCAAATGATGCTTTGGACCTTCCACCTAGTGGGTTATTTAATCCAGTAATTTTTCAAATTCATACATATACCTCATATCATATGACTGACGCATTTCTGAAACATATGTCAAGTGGGGTTTTATAGTTGGAATTATTTAATAAATACTTAGAAAGCTGATCACTTTTAAGAAATCCTTGTGTAAAACGAAGAGGAAGTCACAACTTAAATTATGCTTTGATCATTCTTTTCGCGCATCAGGTTCTTAATTTGAGGTACACTAATGTTGCGTAACTTAGGATAAATTTCTCAGGAGCAAAACCTGCCTTTTCATTATCAAGGAAAAATGTGTATATGTATCTGATCATGCGAAGCCTTTTGGGTATTTCTAGAAAAATGTTTGTGTGGTGAGATTTGGGAGTGGCCTATTGGCTATGTTGGATATTAAATTGTGGCTTTGGTAGAGAAAGATTTTCTAAAGGTAAGGATCATGGTCTGAAACAAAATAAATTAAAAAGTTAAAATTGAAAAGAATATTATCCTACTCTTTGTGCATTATGTCAATTTAATGAACCTGAAAATATGTAGTATTGTGGCTTTTTTTTTTTTTTTTATTGTGGCTTTTTATAACACATTATATCTATTGCAATCTCAGGAATTATCAACTTCACCAATAAAAAGTTGCAAATATTTGACAATCTTGGACATAAAAATGGCAATTTTGTGTGGCTCATTCCAATTGTTTAATGAACATAAACTCATTTTAATGAAAGTTTAGCCTTAATCACCAAAACAATAGTAGCAAGTGTCAAATATTCTCATCAAGTATGAGAGCTATCTTGTTAAAAACATGATCATCAGGGGTCACACTTCCTGTGAAGAAACCCAGTAGTATGTGTTATTCCCCACCCCCACCCCCCCACCCCCGCTTTTGTTTCCCTACTCCTTAGCTTCTTTGGTCTTTTAAAAAGAACTTACTGTGTCTGCCAAGTCCTACCTACGGTATTTATTAGATCCGGTGACTGTGGGAATACATCCTTAATGACTGAGGGTAGCAGGGTTTGGGATGTCTTTGAGAAGGTTCTTCCTGTAGTAGCTTGTCAATGACCAAAGGTAAGTTGCAATTTTAGGGTTTCTCTATGTGTGCTATCTCAGTGCTCTCCTTTTTCTAATTTCTAATTTCCTTAGGTCATTGTTTGAGACTTTTTATGTAAGTGTTCAGTGCTATAAATTTTCTCCTAGATGCTGCTTTAGCAACAGTGTAAGAAATTTTATATGCTGTATATTTATTTCTATTAATCTAAAAATGTCTTCTAATTTACTTTTCGTTTTCTTCTTTGACTCATGAATTATTTAAAAGTGTATTATTTATTTTCTACCTTCTTAGGGATTTTCCAGAGGTCTTTTGTTATTGTTTTTATTATTCTACTTTAATTTCACTGCAGCCAAAGAGCATACTTTTTATGACTTGAATCTTCTAAAATTTATTAAAACTAGTTTTATGATTATGATCCATCTTGCTAAATACTCATAGGCACTTGCTATTGTTTGATAGAGATTTCAAAAATGTTAGGTCAAGAAGCACATGGGTGGCTCAGTTGGTTGAGCATCCGACTCTTGGTTTTGGCTCAAGTCATGATCCCAGGGTTGTGGCCTTGAGCCCCACATCAGGCTCCGTGCTCAGTATGGAGCCTACTTAAGATTCTCTCCCTCTATCCCTCTGTCCCTCCCCTGCTTGCTCATGTGTTTGTGTGCATGCACATGTGTTTGTGTGTGTGTGTGTATGCACGCTTGCGTGCTCACTCACCCTCTGTCTCTAAAAAATAACATAACATAGCATAAAATGTCAGGTCAACTTGGTTGCTAGTGTTGTTCAAATATTCTCTCTCTATAATTGCTTACTGATTTTATGTCTATTTGTTCTATCAATTATTGACAGAGGGTTATTGAAATATCCATTCAAAACTGTAAATTTGTCTAAATCTTCTTGTAGTTCTATCAGTTTTTGCTTTATGTATTTTGAAGCTCTCTCATAAAATCATGGACATTTAGGGTTATAATGCCCCCTTAATGAACTTATCCCTTTATTGTTATGAAATGGCTGTCTTTATCCCTGTTAATATTCTTTGCTCTGAAATTTACTTTTTATGATATTAATATAGCTACTCCAGCTTTATTTTAAAGGCTTTCTCTGTTAAGTTTCTATCTAAAGTATTTCTGTAAAAATAAACTACATAACTTTTATGTATTAATATATTTAGCTTATTAATTAAGGTGTAAGTAGAATTCACTAAAAATTTTCAGATGTTCTTCTACAATTCCTTCTTCACAGTGGCAGGGTTTCTATAGCTATCATACCTCTACTCTTATGTGATTGTCATTGTATAGTAACCTTCTTTCTATATAATGCATGGTATTTATATATTTAACATGTAGCAAGAAATGGGCACTGACCAGTCACAATGGATGCCAGCAAACAATAGGTGTGGCCTTACTGCTGCATGCTGGCTAAATATCTGTCCTTGAATATATAACAACTGATGATCCCTGAGTTAGGTACAGGAACCGTTTTTCCAGGCATACATATAATGCTACCTTTTGTAAAAACTTTTTTAAAAAAAACATTGCATAGGGATCTGCTTTTTTTTGTTTGTTTTAAAGTTTATATATTTATTTTGAGAGAGAGAATGAGTGGAGGACGAGCAGAGAGACAGGGGGACAGAGGATCTGAAGCGGGTTCTGGGCAGACAGTAGAGAGCCCAATGCGGGGCTTGAATTCACGGACTGTGAGATCATGGCCTGAGCTGAAGTCAGATGCTTAACTGACTGAAACATCCAGGTGCCTGATACTTTTTTTTTTTTTTTAAAGAATGCTTATCTGTTTAGAACCCCTAAAGCTATTCAATAAGCAAGTTAACAAGTATATAGACTTCTTAAGGCATGGCTTTCTTATATTAAGGGAATAATCCATAAGGGAACTCATTTTTAAACTTTTATTTTAGATTTTGGCTGATGTTTCAGGTAGCAAATATTTGTTCATTAATTCACTAGTTATTTATTGAGGCCCTCCCCTATCATATGTCAGCCATTGAGAATTCAAGAATGAACAATACTACCTTGTTCCTGCCCTTAAGAAGTAGTCAGGGAGGGAGGTCTATTGAGAGTTTTTGCAAAACCCAGGATGAGGTACAGCAGTGTGTGGGTGGTGTCTAAGAGGGCACCCTTCGTCCTCACAGGATCTCTCAGGATGTAAGAGCCAAAATAATCCATTTCCCAAAAGGTAGGACCTATTTTGTAACATGTATGTTATTTTTATTCTTCCAGGGATTTTTACCATTTACTTGGTCATCAGTGCATTTTCAATGATTAATTTTTTTTGTCCATGTCTGGGGTTTTACTAGAGCTTTCACTCCACTTACCATACTCGATGCAGGGTATATTACCTCGTGGAGTGCCTTACACACTCTTGGAGCTCAACAAATATTTGTGCAATGAATTTTTACTTCTGTGCATGGAGGATATAGGAAGAAATTGGAGCTGTCCTTCAGCCCTGTCATGAGCTGGATATCACCCAAAGGAAGTGACTGTCACCAGATGACACTCCATGACAGAACTGGAGGAGGCATCTTCAGGGAACAGGAGTGGGCTATCATGATATGCATATAGGACTGAAATCAGAACAACAAAATAATTTCGTGTGTAGAGTCTTCTGTGTACTGAGAACAGTTCAGGCAAAAGCAGTTTACGTCACCGCAGGCCCTGGGTGGGATTTACACATGCCTTTGTTCCTTTCCATACAGTGTAGCCTCAGCAGATTGGCCACAGGAATAAATTAGCTTTAGTCACCAGCTAGTTCAGGCAGCTTCAAGAGGGCTGGCCTAGGGAAGTCTGGCTGGTTTGGTTGTACTACTGGCAAAGCCATTTAGAGGATTTGAACCACAAGTCAGTAATAGTAGGTAAATCGTTACATGTATTTTCTCCCCTTTTCTTTTTCTTGTCAAAACACTTTAGAAAGTGTTAGATAAACCCAATTTAGAAATGAGGGAAATTGCTAGGAGTGTCTGGGTGGCTCAGTCGGTTAAACGTCCTACTTCAGCTCAGGTCATGATCCTGCGGTTTGTGAGTTCGAGCTCCCATAGGGCTCTCTGCTGTCAATGCGGAGTCTGCTTGGAATTCTCTGTCTCCCCATCTCTCTCTCAAATATAAATAAACATTAAAAAATTATAAAAAGAAATGAAGGAAATTTCTAGAGCTAGATGACGGGTACATGAGTGTTTATTTTATTATTACTCTTTATACTCTACATATAAATCATGTATTCCTCTGTGTGTTAAAACATTTCTCATGATAGAAAATACACAAGTATGAAAAAATGTTTCAAACGTAATGTTAAGTGAAAGAAACAAAAGAATACATACTGTATTCTTACAGTATTGATTTCACTTAAAGATCAGAAATAAGGAAAATTAAACTGTTTTATTTAGGTGTGCATACTAATTAGCTAAAATGATGAAAAAAGAAGCAAGAAGTGATTACTATAAAGTAATAGCCTTGATCACCTCTAGGATACATGGGGAACATCTTGGCTGTCAGCAATGTTCAATTTCTTTAGCACAGTGGTGGTTACGTATGTTTTCATTTTATGATAATTTGTTAAGATGTACATTTATGATTTATAAACTTTTATCCATGCCATATTTTACAACACAAAAATAAAATTTAGTGTAACAAATAGGAGAGAAATAAGGAATTTTCATTCTTATTCATTTAGAAGTATCATCTTTTTTTAATGTTTATTTTGAGAGAGAGAGAGAGAGAGAATGAGCAGGGGGAGGGGCAGAGAGAGAGAGAGGGAGAGAAAGAATCCCAGGCAGGTACCACACTGTCAGCACAGATCCCAATTCAGGGCTCCATCTCATGAACCATGAGATTATAACTTGAGCCAAAATCAAGAGTCGTATGTTTAACCTACTCAGCCACCCAGGTGCCCCAGGACTATAATTTTTTATACAATTAGGAAGGCTGCTACTTGCAGAAGGTTTTAGATATTGATTTTGGGCTTGCATATACAGGTCTCTATCTGTTATAGTTCAGAAGATGAATGTTGTCGATAATGCAAAGCTTTGATATTGATGCTTAGAAATAAAACTTGGATAACATTTTGACACAGCAGTAGTAATAGTAAACAATATCACTACGAATATATGATGTTTGGGATAGTATTATACACATTTTCTATCAGATTTATTATTATATATTTGATATTGTTATATATTATCAAACTAAAAATGATGAGTGTTATACATTTGACATGCTTAATTTTTGAAGCATCAATCACTTAAAAAGAGAAACAGATCCACACAATGTTCATTTGTTACATGGTTTTTAACTTTAAAAATCCCACAATTACAGTTGATAAATTTTTACTTATACCGAACACTATTAAAAGTATAACCTGTTGAGTAAGTGCATATGTACCTGATAAAAAATTAAAGCTTTTCAGTAAGAAGTTGTGTTTGTATGAACTGAAACAATGTATCTATACTTAGCTATTATTTCTAAGCTTAACTGTAATTGATATATCCAAGAAACTCCTGAAACTTAGAGATTTTGCTTCTTCAGCCTCTTTGTGTTTGACTCACTTATAAGAGGTCTTTACTGCCAAGAAAAAAGAGATGAGAAGAAAAGCTAGGGAACACTCACTAACATGTTTCATCAGCTTGATCCATGGAATTATCAACAGGAAACAGGGAATATAAACAGATTATTCTTAGCAATGATCTTGCTTGCAAAAACCTGAGCAGTTTTTTGTGGAGAAGTGGGCACCCTCATACATCCCATAACCTGATAATTTGGCAGACTGCTACAAAGTATTTACTTGATAAGATTATTAATTAATATTTTGTGAAAATGAAAATACTGCAATATGTCTGATGGATTTTTATTACAAGAAGAGAAAGAATATTTAATATTCAATCACTTACCATTTCCTATACTTTTGTCACTTTGGGACACTGCACATCCTTCTCCTCAGTCCCTGGTTGAAAGGAGGGTGCAGGTACCATACAGGTTGTACAGGTGCCAATGGTTATAATTGCATCCATATAGTGTATCTACCAGGATTGGTAAGTTGTTGTCAGTGTGAGTGCCATTGTTACCTAGAATGATAAAGCTTTGGATAGAAAAAATGGAACTGACCAGTTCTATGCTGTAGGGCTAATCACCACCCATGGGGAGAAATCTATATCCTCCAATGTTTATCCTTTTTTTTTTTTTTTTTTTACCAGTTTTGCCAAATGTTGCTGGAATCTAAAGCTATAAGTCATACTTACCATCATGTTATAAGATACTTCTCCCCCATCCTCTTTACCCTTGTTGTGAACAAATGTCTTTTTTCTTTATGTCAACTGAGTCAGGTACACATGCAGGGAATGCTAGGATGGATTCCCAAAGGAACAAGGGTTGACGCTTGCAGTTCCTCCTTTCAAGTACATTCTGGAGTGGTGATGACACAGCACTGTAGCAGGGCAGTTCTGCTCTGTGCAGTCATTTAGGGATCAAAGTTCTTTACATCTTAACCAGTGCTGTCCAGTAAATTATAATATGAACCGTGAGTGTGAATTCTATATGTGATTTCAAATTTAATAGTAGCCATATTAAAAGAAAGTAGAAATGGAAAGGTAAAATAAATTTTAATAATATATTTTATGTCACCCAAATGTCAAAAAATCATACCTTTTCAACATGCAGTCAATATAAAATTATTAATAAGTTACTTAAAAAAATTTTTTTAATGTTTTATTTTATTTTTGAGAGACAGAGAGAGACAGAGCATGAGTGGGGGAGGAGCAGAGAGAGAGGGAGATACCCAATCCCAAGCAGGCTGTAGGCTCTGAGCTGTAAGCACAGAGCCTGATGCGGGGCTCGAACCCATGAACGAGAGATCATGACCTAAGCCGAAGTTGGATGCTCAACCGACTGAGCCACCCAGGTGCCCCAATAAGTTACTTTAAATTCTACTTTAATATTAAGTCTTTAAAATCCAATGTGTGTTTTACACCTACAGTACATCTCTCGATTTGGACTAGCCACATTTCAAGTGTTATCAGACTGAAAAGTGCAGATATAGAGGCTCTGCCATTTTTCTAGGACATCAGATTCCTCTGTTGGATCTTTTGAATCCAGCCAGCAGACAGGGAAGAGAGTGCATAGAAGAGCCTCAAAGAGATTTTTGGATAGGCCTAGCAATGAAGTATGTTACTTCCATCCCCATTCCGTTGACCAGTACTCAGTCACATGACCCCCCCTAAACTGCCTGAGGCACCTGGGAAAAGTGGTTCAGCCGGGTGCCCAGGAGGAAAAGGAAATGGGTTGGTGAGCACATGGGAGAGCCTCCACCACAGCAAAGAAGGTATTATTAACCACACTTTGCAATTCAGGAAATCGATGCCCAAGAAGTTTAAATCCTGGGCTAGTTAATGGGAAAATGTAAACAGAATGCAGGGCTTTACTCCCTAGAGTGATATTTCTTCCATCAGACTGCCCTGCCTCTTCCCCTATATTTGTTTCTCAGCCTCCCATTTAAGTTTGTCCTATAGATACAGGTCTTGGAGAAAACCTGACGATTCTAATATTTTATCTCATCGGCTCTCCTAGGCTGCTCTATGACTTAATGACAGTATCCTGTTACTGCTGTTTTGGAAAATGACAAGCAGTCCAGTATAATGAAGCAAATATGCCTTATTACTGAACGGTTCAGATAATAGTACTATTCTGAGCACTGCATTATCATTTTGAGTGGGCCTTTTCCTTCCGTGTACTGAAGCTCCTCATTCAAAGCAAAGGATTATTAAGGTCCTCATCAAGCCGTTCAATCAATGGATAAATTGCATTTTATGTTATAATGAGCAGTCTGTTCAATTGGAGTTTTCAGCTTTTTAAAAGTGCTTAGGAGAATAGTAACAGAAGTGCTCTTAATGGTAAAATTATTGAATTGAAGTGCTTGGATAAGCTGCTTTATTTTTTAGATGGAGAAATAAGATAATATTCCTCAAAGCAGACTAGTGGTAAAGACTGATGGTTCTCCATGGACTACTGATTATAACACTGATTATAAGTGTCCATCAAAGGCAGCTTTTATTGAAGAAAATATAATTAGACCACTGTCCTTTAGCTTTAAATTATCCATAGCAAACTGGTTTAGGGGTTTTGTTGTCTTAAATTTTTGAATATTTTGAATACATTCACAGAGTTCAAAACTTTAAAAACATTAAAAGGTATACAATGCAAGGTCCCCATTCTGTCCTCTAATGCAGAGGTTTAGCCCTTCTCTAGCTTCTCCCTCCCTATGCCAGCTGGGTAGGTACTGATTCTTACTGATTTTTAGAACGATCTTTCTAGAGCTTGTATATGCATGTATAATGAGACATGAATGTATATTCTTATTTTCTTCCTATGTTATTCTTTTTTTAAATTTATTTATTTTTGAGAGAGAATAGAGTGGGGGAAGGGCAGAGAGAGAGGGAGAGAGAGAGTCTCTGCACTGACAGCCAAGAGCCTGATGTGGGACTATCTCACAAAACGTGAGATCGTGACCTGAACTGCAATCAAGAGTCTGATGCTTAACTTCCTGAGCCACCCAGGTGCCCCTCTTCCTATGTTATTCTTTACACACCGTTCCACATCTTGTTTTTTAAACCTAATAGGAATCTTTCTATGTCAGAATATAGAACTTTTTTGTCATCATCATTCTTTCTTATAGCTGTGTAGTATTCTACTGAGTATCTCATTATTTACTTAGCTAGTCCCCTGATGATGGACATTTAGTCTGTTTCCAATCTTTGGATATTACAAATTGTATTGCAATAAGTAGGCATGAATATAAGTCATTCCACAAAAAGTCCAAATGTATTTGAGGCATAAATTCTCAGAAGTAGGATTGCAAGTCAATGTGTATATGTATTTGGAGTTTGATAGAAATGGCCATATTGCTCTCCCAGTGGTTGCACTAATTTTGCCCTTTAACCAGGAATGTGAAAGAGTGCCTATTTCTTACACTTTTGCCAATAGTTTTTGTTATCAAGTTTTTGAATTTTACTTTATAGCTGAAAAATGATATTTTGATGTTGTTTAAATTTATATTTCTCTTACTGTGAGAAAGATTGAGCAGCTTTTTGTATATTTGAGGACTGTTTGTATTACTTTTTCTGTGAACTGTGTTCATTTCCTTGCCTGTTTTCAGTTGTGTTGTTGGTCTTTATTGATTTATGGGAGCTCTGTGTTGAGTAGCAGGATAAGGCCTTGGGTATGAGCTGAAATATTTTTTTTAATGGCTTGTTATTTGCCTTTTGACTTTGCTTAAGGTATATTTTTCATCACGATGAAGTTTTTTTTTTTTTCCCAATGTGGTCAAGTTTATCTTTCTTTTAAGGACTCTGGAAGCTGAATCCAAAAGGCCTTCCATACTCCAAGGTTACAAATAATTTACCTGTTTTTCTTAGTAATTTTTTGTTTTCATTTTTTATATTTAAATATTTGATCCATTTGGGATTTATCCAGGTACACAGTAGCTTCAACTTAATTTTTTCCCAAATATTTATCTAGTTATTAATTTTTTCTCCCACTAATTTGAGATGCCTCCTTTATCATATGCTCAGATACCCCATGTGTATTTGAGTCTATTTCTAGACTTATTCTTTTTGTTTGTTTGTTTTTATTTATTTTGAAAGAGAATGGGAAGGGGACCAACAGAGAGAGAATCCCTAGTGCAGAGCCTGATATGGGGCTCAAACTCATGAACTGTGAGATTATGACCTGAGCTGAAATCAAGAGTCAGATGCTTAACTGACTGAGCCAGCAGGCATCACATTTCTGGACTTATGCTGTCTGTCTGCATTTTGTGCCAGTGTAACATAGTTTTAATTACCAAGACTTTATACTATACTTTAATATTTGCTAGACTAGTCTGCTTTCATTGCTCTTTTGTTGTTGTTTTCTCTGGCTATTCTTGTTTGTCCACTTATATATTAGGATCAGACTCCCATCCCCTTTCTTCAACACCTACCTCCAATAAAAACTTGTTATTTGTATTAGGAATTGCATTACATTTGTAAAATAACTTAGGGAAGTTTGATATTTTAATGAGGTAGAATCTTCCCATCCAAGAACATGTTTTTTTATCACATTTTTTCATTTTTTAAAAAACTTTTACAGTAGTATTTTAAAGTCTTCTTCCTTTGGGTCTTCCACATTTCTCTTAAGTTTATTCCAAGGTACTTTATCTTTGTTGTTGCTGTATCATTAATGGAATCTTCAGTTAAAGCTCCCAATAGCTAGTTATTTGTGCATATTATGAGTATTGATTTCTAGGCATTAATTTTTAAAATTTTTACCCACTGTCTGATGAAATTTTCTCGTTTTTTGGAGTTTTCCAAGCATACAGTCCTATCATCTTTGAATAGTGGTAGGGTTACTTTTTCCTTCCCAATAGTTACTCTTCTGGTGCAGTTGGCTTTTACTAAGTTATTTTGTGGCAACAGGCAACTTGTAGATCATCGCGTTCTAGAACAATAATGTATATTTGTTGCTCATACTACATGCCTATCACAGGCTGACCTTAGCTCTGCTCAATGTCTTTGTCATCTGGGATCATTCTGAAGGAGAATCTACATCTGGGAGATGCTGGTCTCCTGAAATCAAGAAGGAAAGAGTGATGATAGAGCCACTCCATGGCTCTTAAAATTCCAGCTACCTTCTTTTGGCTCGCATTTCATTGGCCAAAGCATGTCATATGGCCAAGCCTGATATCAGTGGGACAAGGAAGCATAATCTTTTTAAAGAGAGGAGCACTGGTTATTAGAGATCAATAATACAGTCTACTATAAGCTCTAATTAATTTTTCCAGAAAAGCAGCAAACTTTGAATAACATAACCATAGTTCCTATAGTCCACCAGCCCCAAATACTTAATTTGTCATTGTTCTATCAGTTAACTCTTGAGGCTTAACATCCACTCCACAATTCAGTATTTATTTCGCATGTCTGTTTATTAGCTGGTGGTGGCTGACATAGGCCTTGCTTAGCATTGGGGGTTTTGCTTCATGTCTCTGATCTTCCTCAAACTAGTGGGTTAGCCAAAGCAGGCTGAGGTTAGGTTGAAGCAAGTGAGGGCTTGTCTCAGGCACAAAGTGTAAGAGGGTGACAAAAAATTTAGTAATCAAAACAAATAATATTTTAATGTAGTATTTTATAAAGCTAAAATTAAAGCAGACAAATCCATGATGAACAAAATATCAAAATTTTAAATAAAGGCAGGATCAATAACAGTGCAGTGTTAAGCCATATTGGAGCCTGAGGCAAAAGGAAAAATCAGTAATACTGATCCTGTCTTTATGAACAATTATTGAAAACGTATATTTATTGAGTGTTATGTATAAGGCATTATGTTACATACATGATGTATATGTAGATCTTGTTTATGAGATGTATAAATACAAATTTTTCCATTTAGTTAATCAGTTGTAAGATATTTATAGCAAATAAATATACTCCTTTTCACAGTCACAGTAGTTATAACATACAGTATATAATATACATGGTGGGTTATTTATTTTTGTGTTTTATTTTTTTAATTTTTTAACATTTATTTATTTTTGAGAGACAGAGAGAGAGAGTGCACAAGTTGGGGAGGGGCAGAGAGAGAGGGAGACACAGAATCTAAAGCAGGCTCTAGGTTCTGAGCTGTCAGCACAGCATAATATATCAGTAATAAACAGTTTTATGGCATTTGCATCTGTCTTTCATATGTAGATCTCATTTTAGTTATTTCACCTTAAAGAATACCCATACAACACACACACACACACACACACACACACACACACACACACACTTCTTAGGAAGACCTTAAGAAAAATAAAAAATATATTTAGTTACATGAGTAAAAAGCAGTGCTTACTGTGAGTTGTAGAATAGGAAGAGACATTGGGGGCTAGCATAAGGTATTCACTATATTAGAAGGGTTTTGTGGATTTTTTTGACAAAGTTATGAAGTAAAACTCTTAACCATCTTCTTTCTAGCTTGCTCAGTATTGTCTATCTATCCAATAATTGCTTGTTATTTGTCAGTGATGTCAGTCAGAGGAAAATATCATGGCAAACCTCAGGCATTTATAGAATTACTTACAGAAAAGTAACCAGACTTGGTCAAAAATTTGTAGTCTTGTAGGAATACTAAAATAAGTCAAGCTTCTCCTTCCCTTCCAAGGCCTTAGTATCCAGTGCCTCAATGTATAAAAAAAAAAAAAAATCTTGCTTTTAAGGTGGAAAGCCTTAAAATTAGCAAACCAGAAACACTGGCCTCAAATGAAAAGTTTACATTTAAGGTAGGAAAGGGTTAAGGAAAACATCAAGATGCAATGCCTGGTTGGTTGTGCTTATTGAATGGTGTGTTCCAGTATCAGAATGTAATTGGCTGGCTCAGCACATTGTAGGTTTTGTTTTTTGTTTTTTGTTTTTTGTTTTTTTTTTCCCCAGTTCTACCCTCCTTTTCCTTCTTACACAGAAGAAGGAACTGTTTCACTCAACCGTGAAATATTTAGCATTGCGAGGCAATGTATAATTAAATGCTGGAGTGAGTGGGGCAGGCAAATGCTGTTGGAGATCAGAGGACAAATAATTGAGCTTGGCTTGTGAAAGGCACTGTAGAAGAGACAGGGTTTGAACAGGGCCTTGAAAAAAGATTCAATCACATACAGAGGCAGGACTGAAGGACAATTTAGGGAACAGTAATGCTGTGAGCAAAAGACAGGAGCCAGAATGAGTCAGGTTTATTTTGGGGTAGTCTGAAACTGTCTCCTCTGAATCTGGATAGGAGATGAAGCTGGCAAGGTAGACTGGGAGCTAGCTGGTGTGGCCTGAAGAACAGGCCATGGCCTGAAGGCCAGAGATTGGGGCTGTGCCTCTAGCTAGTCATGTGTCCTTGGCAAGTCACTGAACCTTCGAAGCTTCAATTACCTCAAATGTGAAATGATGGTTTCCGGGTGAAAAATCGCTAAGGCAGCTTCCTATTTGAAAGCAACCTGTGATTCTTTTATGGTGGTCATTGATAAACTAGAATAAAGACTTTTGATTTTATCCCAACATTGCAGAGCCTTTAAGGTTGTTCTAAGGGATTCATGTAACAAAAGGGGAAATTTACCACATAATTAAAGGAACATCCATTGGTATTAAATTCAGTAAGGGATGATTATCTTGGGAAAGGCGGTTAGACATACTGGAGGAAGGAACCAGCTCAGAGGCTATGCAGATAGTTCAGACAGGAGGAGGGCAGTTGAAGTAGGAATCAAAAGAAGGGGAAAGACAAGAGTCATCAATCATTCATTCTTACTGATAATAAAAAGTTGTACTAGGTTCTGGAGATACAGTGGCAAGTAAGACAGAAAAGGTCTTTATTCTTTTTTCTTAACATTCAAACAAAAGGAATAATCAGCAGAATTTGGTGATTGACCAATAGGGTATTTGTGTCTTGAAGAGAATGATACTTACTCCAAGGCCAAACATCCAGAGGATTGGTTTAAAAAATATTGTATATTTATAAAACAGAACACAATGCAGCCATAAAGAATTATGAAACATATTTACTGATATGAAAGAATATTAATGATATACCATTGAGTGAAAAACAATACAAGTATAGAACACAAAATAGAAAGTTGTCTACCACTTTGTATGAAGAGTAGGATTATTGGTGATTTATTTATTATTCTTCAGTGATTGTGAGGGCCTACTCTGTGTGAGGCAATGTTTTGGGCTTTAGGGATAAGTGGTAAATAAGACAGACATGGTCCCTGATTAATTTTTTTGTCTTTTTTGAAAGATCAGGGTGCATTCAGGGTGGTATGGCTGTAGACACCTGTGGCTGATTTTTTTTTGTCTCTTCTAACTTTTTTGCAGTGAACTACTCATATTACCTCTGTTGAAAACTAATTTTTTAAAAAAGTTTAATAGATTCTTCCATTGGTCGTCTGTGTGGTGCGCAAGTGTGTTTTATGACCCCCTCCTTGGCTGTGCAAGTGAAGTGGAGGTGGTGCTGTTATAAATGACACTTGTCCTGGCCTGTGTTTCCTCCAGGTGCTTCCCCGAGAGGGGAGGTGGTTCCGGGACACCAGCCTCCTGCTTAGGGGACATCAGGGCACTGCCGGCGCTTTGGCAGCCAGAGTGGTCAGAACTCCCAGACGCAGTCTGGCTCCAAGGCAAATAGAGTCCTGCTGATGAGACTTTTGACTCTCTGGCTTTTTATAGTCCTCCTGAGGGCTGGTCGTTCCAGCCTGGTGTCCATTTACATTTGCTGTACGTTACTTGACACTCCTTTATTCCCGTTGAAGTTGCCTCTCCCGGAAATCTCTGTCATTCCATAAACACTGGCAACTGCCTGGCAGTGCAGCTGACCTCCCACAGTCTGAAAAACAAAATATATTCTGGCTACATTTAAAGGAAGTTTTGGGGGTGAGTTCATGGGTGAGGATTTGGCTGGAAGACGTTTGTGGGCAGAGCACCTAAAGGGTGATCTGGCGCTGATGATCACTTAGGCTCCAGGGCTCTTAGACAAAAGCCTTTGTGTTATTTTTTCCTAACCTCCGAACAGCTCTTCTCCCATGATTACTACTAACCACGTCTTTCTGCTAGAATGCACTCATCACTGCCTCCTGTTTTTAAAAGGCAAGATCTTTGAGTATATGCCAAAGAGCAAACAAGCCAGCAAAAACCCCACTAAATTACTATTTTTTGAGAAAGCATTTCTGTTCCTTATAATAAATTATAAAATATAAATCAACTTATGGATACATAGATGAAGAAAAAATTACTTGCTGTCCTATTCCCCAGAGATGTTTTGGTATATTTTTTGTGTACTTATTTTGCTCTCTATTCACATAGTTTTCAGGCTTTGTTCTATCACTTATGTAGCCTATTTATAGATCTTATGCTGCGTCTATACCAGTATTTTCCATCTAAGTAAGCCTATTCTTTCTATAGCAAATGAAAGCTATTATAATTCAGCACTTCACTGCTTCCAACATTAAGATGGCCTCTACACCCTGAACATATAACGGCAGTATGTTTGTCCATTTCAAAGAAGCATTCATTTATTTTTTCATGTCAGCCCTGGCTGGAGGAAATTACTATAGTCAGTCTAGCTAATCAAGACCTCACTCTTTGTTGCTCTGTGATGAAACACCAGGGGCATTTTGACGCCGAAGTCTCCTCAGGGTCACTGATGGTCTTGACCATTGCACCAACCTGAGAGAGAAAGGAGGAACAGAGGTGCCTCTGGACTGTATCATCCTCCGTACACATTCTACCCTCTGTTTGGAATGTGAGAACCTTCCTGACATTTGTATGAGCGGTCCTGGATTACAAATCCTCCATACAGTGTAAGTGGACAAGCAACATGGAGAAAGCGTAATCACAGAGTCCACTTTTCACTAGTTTCAGAGATAAATTTCCTCAGGAATTTCCTTGTCAGTGTTCTCTCTCTGATGTGAATGCAGCCCTCTCCACCCTAGGTGTCTCTGCACTGGGCTCTTTCAGCTGAATCTTGCTTTTACTTTCCCCACTCAAAGTCTGATTTATTGTCATTAAGATGTCATGCAGTTCTAAAGAAGCGAGATCTTCTGAGCTTGGGTGTTCCAGGTTTTTAGTTCACTCTACTTACAGAAATCACCTACTGTGACCCTCTTGCATTAACTGTTGATAATTCCTTTATGTCTCTAATTTCCCACAGGAGATCTTTTTGTTCAGCCATCCACTTATGGCCACACATTTTTCTCCTCCTTCCATAGATCTGCACTGAGTGCTAAAATGCAGCAATGATCTCATTTGAAATGTCTTGTTCATCTTTCTCCATCCTGCTTTTTTTGTTTAATAGTATACTTCACTATTTGTAAGCCACCATCAATCTCTCCTCTTTTTTTGTAAATAGATAAGGTCTAAATCATAAAGAAACAATATAAATGATCTTATCCTTGTAAATCTCCCTTGTAGTCTTTTATTATTCATATTGTCTGTATCTCCAGCTCATTTGCCCCTTTGTTTCTTTAATTTTATTATTCATTATCAACTTACTTGTACATACCTGAATTTTCACTAGACATTCACAAGATGGTTTCTGCCTGCAGTTAAATAGGGGGGGAGGAGCATAAGACTTAGGATCCTGTAGGCAGGAGATTATTAATCATGGATTAAATGTTGAAAGGAATCACCTGAGGTTCAGTTGATATTTGTGCTTGCTCAGAGCTCATTTATTGTCCTGTTTTTCCTTTTGTGTGCTTCCTGAAACCCTGCTCATTGTTACGTACAAATAGAATTCTGTGTGTGTAATCAGAAATTTCTTCCTCACTAAGTTTATAGTCAATCCAAATAAGCAATGAGGTTAAAAATGACTTTATAGGTAAAGTTAATCTGGATGTTTGCGAAGTGAATTGAAATTGAATTTATTTCTTAGCTGGTTGCTGATTCCAAATGCAAAGGCCTTTGAGGAGGCTTAGTTGGGGTTACAGGACTGTTTGAAAGGATCCTTCGTCCTCCATTTTGATGTGTCATTGGGACATTAATAATGGATGGTTGCTGCACTTGGTGGTCAGATATGTTATTCTGATCCATTTTTATTTCCCAAAGGGGCCTCTGGAAAAGGGCAATGAGAGTAGATTTAAAACCACATTATTGGAATTCAATAACTTTTGTCTTGCTTTGTATGTCTAGTGCTTGCTGAAGAGTAGTTCTAATATGGAGAGTCAGTCAAGCATGGAACAGGCAAAATACCAAAATGGATTTTTTAAACTAAGATATAAGCTAAATTCTATGTTTTAATTTGGGCTCTGATCCTTAGCTTTAAATTTTCCATAAAATATGTTAGATGTATGCATTTTGCTCTTTTTGATTCTGTGGATGAAGGGATGAGCATAGGAACAAAACAAATCCATCAGTACAAATTATTTGGGTTGATGGAAGTAAACAAACATATAAATCAATTAGCAAGAATTATTTATTTTAATAATCCCTGGCAATTGTGAAGGACTGAACGTCTGCTTATATAAAGTGTGCCCTCAAGGGAGGACTGAATTCTCTTTAGATGTCTTCACCTCTCTGATAATTACTCAAAAGCTAGAGTAGCTTGAAAGTGGAAGATTCTGAATCCTAGAGTATGGAGGTCACTCCTGGAAATAAACAAAGTCTTACTTTATCAATTGGTAGAATCTGTCCTTAGAAACATCCCTCCCTGGTGGGTTTGTATGAAAATGTAGAAGAGGGTTGATGATCTATTCAGCCATACTCTAGGACAAATCAATCAAGAGGAAGAGAGGATGAGTGGTATTTACATTCCCACTTATTTCACTTGTTGAATGTTTTTTTTTTCCTCACCCATGTTTTTATTTCAAATCTGCTGAACTTAAAAAAAACTAATCAAGCCAAACAGAGTTAAAAGCTTTAATAGCCAGTGATTACTACCTGGCTGGTAGCACCTGGCCACCTGACAGAGCAAACTAAGAGATTGGTGGGTGTGGGTGAAGTGAAGCTATTTCTCTCTACAAAAAGAATCCTGGGAGTCTAAGGATCCTGTTCCTTTGACATTGTTCTTCCTCAGTCACCTTGATATCGCACTTTATATCACTTACTATGCCTAATTTGACCTGTACTTCTTGACTGTTGTTTTGCTATGTTTGCTATGGACACTGACTTTACTTCTTTGTTGTTCTTTCACTTTTACTTCTTTGTTTTTCAAGAAAGAAATGAATCTTTAGTGGGGAAAACTTAAAACATACAGGCCAATAGTACAGTAAATGTCATTTGTAATACTGCCACCTACGGAAAATACTATAAATAGCTTTGACATCTTTTTGAGTTCTTTCTGAGTATACGTGGCTATCATTTTTTTTATCAAACTCCTTTATAACTTACTTTTTCAATGTGTCTTGAACATCTGATGCTAGGAAATATATTTTCCAACATAATTTTTAGCACCTGTGTATGTTTTCATTCTATGAAGTATCACATCAGGTTAAACCAATCTCTTTTTTAAAAAAATTCAAGTATATTGACTCTTAGTTGTATTAGTTTCAGGTGTACAATACAGTGATTCAAAAACCAATCTCCCTTGTTTTGATTTTTTTTTTTTTGGTTAGTAGAATTTTTCACCATTATGAACAATTCTGTGATAGCATTTCAGTAGGTGAATCAATTATTGCCTTAGGAGAGATTCCTAGGAATGAAATTGGGTCAGTGGGAGGCACCCGGAGCTGTCCAGGAGGTTTATTGATGACTTGTATTCCCATTTGCCCTATATGAATGCATGGCTTTGGCTTTAGAATTTGGATTTGTTGTTACCTCATTTACAGGGTCTTAATCATGGCCCCTGAAATTAGTTCTTAGGACTCTCATCTTATGAGGTTTCATTTCCTCTTCTAGATTCTTTCTAGAATTCTCTTTAGATTCCCTAGTTTAGGGATCTAAAAACTTGTGTCTATAATGTTAGCCCCCAACAGGCATGTTGTAGGTGTTTAAACAGAAACCAACAGCCAAGGTAGTTGCTGTGGATATTTATGTGGGGGAGGAAGACATAGAAACACATCCTTAGAAGCTGTGCCATGGTTTTAGTGGTCTAAATATATAAACAGTGCATCTAAGAAAGAGGTTGACCAGCTCAAGGTCACATCATGAGTCAGCAATGAAATCCCAAATAGGACTTTCATCTTCTTAACCTTTTTATCCCACTATAAAGAGTACTTATGAATAGGTCAAGAGAAAGCATTTATAAATGAACCGGTAAGGCCACTTATAACTTGAAGTGCTCAACAATTTCAAGAGAGTTACTAGAAAATTCCCATCTCAGGTAGGCAAATCTAAATTGCCAAAAGGCATTGATAGATTTTTAGAAAATAAAATATAAAGTGACTGAAATGAATAGAGAGTTATGGTGGTATAGACAGATGGAAATAAACCTCAAAGGAGTGTGCATGTGTTTGTGTGTGTGTGTGTGCGTGTGTGTGTGTGTGTGTGCAGGGGGTGGGGATGGAGTGGGAGGGACATTGGATGGGGGAAGAGTAATAGCCTGAGCCTACCATGGTGACTAAGGAACACACAACCAAAGAGGCTCCTCAAAACATTAACCCTGGTGTGAAGGTAGAGGTCTTATGAATGAATCATAGATATTTCCTCCTCTGCCTGATGGTATGGATCTGCACTGTTATTTCAAACCTGTGGCAGGGTTGCTTGTAGGAGCCAGAGAGATACTGTCCAATGTCCCCACGAGTGGGACTCAGGTATCCTGATTCCCAGTCTAGTGCTCATTCTAGTACTAGTAAGAAATCATGGTCATTTTACCAGAGTTTTCAGAGATACACAAAAGTTTCTGGGTAACTAAAGCTCAGGTTCTACATTATGCGAAGGGTACACAAATAAAAGAGAAAGGAAACAAAAGAAAACCTTGGAGCTTGAGGGCAGAGATCAGTCATCCAGCACTGTTTTTATAGATGAGGAAACTGAGGCTCAGTGAGTTATTGGGACATAAGTAATTAGTACATACTAGGACTAAGAACTCAGACTTTCTGACACTCAGCTTGATACAAAGTGATTTAGGTATAGCTTGTGATTCATTTTTTCTTTCTCATGATTGTCTTCAAGCTTCTATTTCATCATTTGTGAATTCAGTATCACTAACATCAGCATGTATTAAGAATCTATTTTACATGTGGTGCTGTACTCTATAAAGCAAAATAGACAAATGCAGCACTTGACACATAGGAATTTCAAAGGAAGACAGATCTCATAGAAGTAGACAAAAATGACTTATAGACAACTAAACAAACAAAGCAAATACGTAAATTATACAACTTATGCCATGTGAGATGGTAAATAAAAAGATTCTCACAGTCCATTGCATAAGGAGATGACCTATTTTCATAGGTCATCATAGAAGAAAAATAGTATATAATGTGGCACACCTAGCACCATGGTACATGTAATAGTGCTATTTCTTTGGTAATTGTTGATTACTTCCTTCTCTAATTTTTGTCTTTTGCATATTCTCTGATGGTCTGCAAAGACTGGAAGAGTTTGGTGAGGCAAGAAGCCTTGAAGTGAATGCCTTCTAAAACCAAAGCATTTTTCCTGCCCTAGAGAACTAGTTAATAGTCATGTGGTTCTTAGACATATTCTTACTGAGGCCTTTTTTCCATTTTATAAAGACCTTGAAGATGAAAAAGGAACATACAAAACCCTCAAACATTTGATCTGTATAACTTGAACTGTGGTGAATATGAGACTAGGCTGTATTTTCTGTTCTCTTGAAGACTAAAGACAAACCAAAGGTGACCCTGCCCTCTTCTATGGTAACAAAAGCCACTTGGCCAGGTATCTTCATAAATGCCTGACTTAGTCATTTGCTTCAGAGCCAGTGTCAGTAGTAGTAGTATTAGGGTAGTATTGGTATTAATATTCTGAAACTATCAAATGTGTGATACGTTATAAAACAAATGAGTAATTATGGGATCTTCTAATTCTATCACCCCTGGTTCTTGAGAACCAAGATTCTTGGTGTGGAAGAAAATAGATATTGATGTAGTACAGAAGATATTTGATAAAATCACTGCAGTCATGAATTTGAATTGGAAATATCACTTATGAACTCATAAGGTGTTTTATTTTTATTTTTATTTTTTTTTCAATATATGAAATTTATTGTCAAATTGGTTTCCATACAACACCCAGTGCTCATCCCAAAAGGTGCCCTCCTCAATACGCATCACCCACCCTCCCCTCCCTCCCACCCCCCATCAACCCTCAGTTTGTTCTGTTTTTAACAGTCTCTTATGCTTTGGCTCTCTCCCACTCTAACCTCTTTTTTTTTTCCTTCCCCTCCCCCATGGGTTTCTGTTAAGTTTCTCAGGATCCACATAAGAGTGAAAACATATGGTATCTGTCTTTCTCTGTATGGCTTATTTCACTTAGCATCACACTCTCCAGTTCCATCCACGTTGCTACAAAGGGCCATATTTCATTTTTTCTCATTGCCACATAGTATTCCATTGTGTATATAAACCACAATTTCTTTATCCATTCATCAGTTGATGGACATTTAGGCTCTTTCCACAATTTGGCTATTGTTGAGAGTGCCGCTATAAACATTGGGGTACAAGTGCCCCTATGCATCAGTACTCCTGTATCCCTTGGGTAAATTCCTAGCAGTGCTATTGCTGGGTCATAGGATAGGTCTATTTTTAATTTTCTGAGGAACCTCCACACTGCTTTCTAGAGTGGCTGCACCAATTTGCATTCCCACCAACAGTGCAAGAGGGTTCCCGTTTCTCCACATCCTCTCCAGCATCTATAGTCTCCTGATTTGTTCATTTTGGCCACTCTGACTGGCGTGAGGTGATATCTGAGTGTGGTTTTGATTTGTATTTCCCTGATAAGGAATGACGTTGAGCATCTTTTCATGTGCCTGTTGGCCATCTGAATGTCTTCTTTAGAGAAGTGTCTATTCATGTTTTCTGCCCATTTCTTCACTGGGTTATTTGTTTTTCAGGTGTGGAGTTTGGTGAGCTCTTTATAGATTTTGGATACTAGCCCTTTGTCCGATATGTCATTTGCGAATATCTTTTCCCATTCCGTTGGTTGCCTTTTAGTTTTGTTGGTTGTTTCCTTTGTTGTGCAGAAGCTTTTTATCTTCATAAGGTCCCAGTAATTCACTTTTGCTTTTAATTCCCTTGCCTTTGGGGATGTGTCGAGTAAGAGATTGCTACGGCTGAGGTCAGAGAGGTCTTTTCCTGCTTTCTCCTCTAAGGTTTTGATGGTTTCCTGTCTCACATTCAGGTCCTTTATCCATTTTGAGTTTATTTTTGTGAATGGTGTGAGAAAGTGGTCTAGTTTCAACCTTCTGCATGTTGCTGTCCAGTTCTCCCAGCACCATTTGTTAAAGAGACTGTCTTTTTTCAATTGGATGTTCTTTCCTGCTTTGTCAAAGATTAGTTGGCCATACGTTTGTGGGTCTAGTTCTGGGGTTTCTATTCTATTCCATTGGTCTATGTGTCTGTTTTTGTGCCAATACCATGCTGTCTTGATGATGACAGCTTTGTAGTAGAGGCTAAAGTCTGGGATTGTGATGCCTCCTGCTTTGGTCTTCAAAATTACTTTGGCTATTCGGGGCCTTTTGTGGTTCCATATGAATTTTAGGATTGCTTGTTCTAGTTTTGAGAAGAATGCTGGTGCAATTTTGATTGGGATTGCATTGAATGCATAGATAGCTTTGGGTAGTATTGACATTTTGACAATATTTATTCTTCCAATCCATGAGCAGGGAATGTCTTTCCATTTCTTTATATCTTCTTCAATTTCCTTCATAAGCTTTCTATAGTTTTCAGCATACAGATCTTTTACATCTTTGGTTAGATTTATTCCTAGGTATTTTATGCTTCTTGGTGCAATTGTGAATGGGATCAGTCTCTTTATTTGTCTTTCTGTTGCTTCATTGTTAGTGTATAAAAATGCAACTGATTTCTGTACATTGATTTTGTATCCTGCAACTTTGCTGAATTCATGTATCAGTTCTAGCAGACTTTTGGTGGAGTCTGTCGGATTTTCCATGTATAATATCATGTCATCTGCAAAAAGCGAAAGCTTGACTTCATCTTGGCCAATTTTGATGCCTTTGATTTCCTTTTGTTGTCTGATTGCTGATGCTAGAATTTCCAACACTATGTTAAACAACAGCGGTGAGAGTGGGCATCCCTGTCGTGTTCCTGATCTCAGGGAAAAAGCTCTCAGTTTTTCCCCATTGAGGATGATGTTAGCTGTGGGCTTTTCATAAATGGCTTTTATGATGTTTAAGTATGTTCCTTCTATCCCGACTTTCTCAAGGGTTTTTATTAAGAAAGGGTGCTGGATTTTGTCAAAGGCCTTTTCTACATCGATTGACAGGATCATATGGTTCTTCTCTTTTCTTTTATTAATGTGATGTATCACGTTGATCGATTTGTGAATGTTGAACCAGCCCTGCATCCCAGGAATGAATCCCACTTGATCATGGTGAATAATTCTTTTTATATGCTGTTGAATTCGAATTGCTAGTATCTTATTGAGAATTTTTGCATCCATATTCATCAGGGATATTGGCCTGTAGTTCTCTTTTTTTACTGGGTCTCTGTCTGGTTTAGGAATCAAAGTAATACTGGCTTCATAGAATGAGTCTGGAAGTTTTCCTTCCCTTTCTATTTCTTGGAATAGCTTGAGAAGGATAAGTATTATCTCTGCCTTAAATGTCTGGTAGAACTCCCCTGGGAAGCCATCTGTTCCTGGACTCTTATTTGTTGGGAGATTTTTGATAACCGATTCAATTTCTTCGCTGGTTATGGGTCTGTTCAAGCTTTCTATTTCCTCCTGATTGAGTTTTGGAAGAGTGTGGGTGTTTAGGAATTTGTCCATTTCTTCCAGGTTGTCCAATTTGTTGGCATATAATTTTTCATAGTATTCCCTGATAATTGTTTGTATCTCTGAGGGATTGGTTGTAATAATCCCATTTTCATTCATGATTTTATCTATTTGGGTCATCTCCCTTTTCTTTTTGAGAAGCCTGGCTAGAGGTTTGTCATTTTGTTTATTTTTTCAAAAAACCAACTCTTGGTTTCGTTGATCTGCTCTACCGTTTTTTTAGATTCTATATTGTTTATTTCTGCTCTGATCTTTATTATTTCTCTTCTTCTGCTGGGTTTAGGCTGCCTTTGCTGTTCTGTTTCTATTTCCTTTAGGTGTGCTGTTAGATTTTGTATTTAGGATTTTTCTTGTTTCTTGAGATAGTCCTGGATTGCGATGTATTTTCCTCTCAGGACTGCCTTCGCTGCATCCCAAAGCGTCCGGATTGTTGTATTTTCATTTTTGTTTGTTTCCATATACTTTTTAATTTCTTCTCTAATTGCCTGGTTGACCCACTCATTCGTTAGTAGGGTGTTCTTTAACCTCCATGCTTTTGGAGGTTTTCCAGACTTTTTCCTGTGGTTGATTTCAAGCTTCATAGCATTGTGGTCTGAAAGTATGCATGGTATAATTTCAATTCTCGTATACTTATGAAGGGCTGTTTTGTGACCCAGTATATGATCTATCTTGGAGAATGTTCCATGTGCACTCGAGAAGAAAGTATATTCTGTTGCTTTGGGATGCAGAGTTCTAAATATATCTGTCAAGTCCATCTGATCCAATGTATAATTTAGGGCCCTTGTTTCTTTATTGAACGTGTGTCTAGATGATCTATCCATTTCTGTAAGTGGAGTGTTAAAGTCCCCTGCAATGACCACATTCTTATCAATAAGGTTGCTTATGTTTATGAGTAATTGTTTTATATATCTGGGGGCTCCGGTGTTCAGCGCATAGACATTTATAATTGTTAGCTCTTCCTGATGGATAGACCCTGTAATTATTATTTAATGCCCTTCTTCATCTCTTGTTACAGCCTTTAATTTAAAGTCTAGTTTGTCTGATATAAGTATGGCTACTCCAGCTTTCTTTTGGCTTCCAGTAGCATGATAAATAGTTCTCCATCCCCTCACTCTCAATCTAAAGGTGTCCTCGGATCTAAAATGAGTCTCTTGTAGACAGCAAATAGATGGGTCTTGTTTTTTTATCCATTCTGATACCCTATGTCTTTTGGTTGGCGCATTTAATCCATTTACATTCAGTGTGATTATAGAAAGATATGGGTTTAGAGTTCTTGTGATGTCTTTATGTTTTATGCTTGTAGTGATGTCTCTGGTACTTTGTCTCACAGGATCCCCCTTAGGATCTCTTGTAGGGCTGGTTTCGTGGTGACAAATTCCTTCAGTTTTTGTTTGTTTGGGAAGACCTTTATCTCTCCTTCTATTCTAAATGACAGACTTGCTGGATAAAGGATTCTCGGCTGCATATTTTTCCTGTTCAGCACACTGAAGATCTTGTGCCAATCCTTTCTGGCCTGCCAAGTTTCAAAAGAGAGATCAGTCACGAGTCTTATAGGTCTTCCTTTATATGTGAGGGCACGTTTATCCCTTGCTGCTTTCAGAATTTTCTCTTTATCCTTGTATTTTGCCAGTTTCACTATGATATGTCGTGCAGAAGATCGATTCAAGTTACGTCTGAAGGGAGTTCTCTGTACCTCTTGGATTTCAATGCCTTTTTCCTTCCCCAGTTCAGGGAAGTTCTCAGCTATTACTTTTTCAAGTACCCCTTCAGCACCTTTCCCTCTCTCTTCCTCCTCTGGGATACCAATTATGCATATATTATTTCTTTTTAGTGTATCACTTAGTTCTCTAATTTTCCCCTCATACTCCTGGATTTTTTTATCTCTCTTTCTCTCAGCTTCCTCTTTTTCCATAACTTTATCTTCTAGTTCACCTATTCTCTCCTCTGCCTCTTCAAGCCGAGCCGTCGTCGTTTCCATTTTGTTTTGCATTTCGTTTAAAGCATTTTTTAGCTCCTCCTGACTGTTCCTTAGTCCCTTGATCTCTGTAGCAAGAGATTCTCTGCTGTCCTGTATACTGTTTTCAAGCCCAGCGATTAATTTTATGACTATTATTCTAAATTCACTTTCTGTTATTTTATTTAAATCCTTTTTGATCAGTTCATTAGCTGTTGTTATTTCCTGGAGATTCTTATGAGGGGAATTCTTCCGTTTGGTCATTTTGGATAGTCTCTGGAGTGGTGCGGACCTGCAGGGCACTTCTCCTGTGCTGTGGTGTGTAACTGGAGTTGGTGGGCGGGGCCGCAGTCAGACCTGATGTCTGCCCCCAGTGCACCGCTGGGGCCACAGTCAGACTGGTGTGTGCCTTCTCTTCCCCTCTCCTAGGGGCGGGATTCACTGTGGGGTGGCGTGTCCTGTCTGGGCTACTTGCACACTGCCAGGCTTGTGGTGCTGGGGATCTGGCATATTAGCTGGGGTGGGTAGGCAAGGTGCACGGGGGCAGGAGGGGCAGGCTTAGCTTGCTTCTCCTTAGGTGATCCACTTCAGGAGGGGCCCTGTGGCAGCGGGAGGGAGTCAGATCCGCTGCCGGAGGTTTGGCTCCACAGAAGCACAGCATTGGGTGTTTGTGTGGAGCAAGCAAGTTCCCTGGCAGGAACTGGTTCCCTTTGGGATTTTGGCTGGGGGATGGGCGAGGGAGATGGTGCTGGCAAGCGCCTTTGTTCCCCACCAAACTGAGCTCTGTTGTCCAGGGCTCAACAACTCTCCCTCCCGTTGTCTTCCAGCCCTCCCGTTGTCTTCCAGCCCTCCCGTTCTCTGAGCAGAGCTGTTAACTTATAACCTTCCAGATGTTAAGTCCCACTTGCTGTCAGAAAACACTCCGTCCGGCCCCTCCGCTTTTGCCAGCCAGACTCAGGGGCTCTGCTTGGCCGGCAGGCTTCCCCTCTGCCCCGGCTCCCTCCCGCCAGTTTGTGCAGTGCACACCGCCTCGCCGCCCTTCCTACCCTCTTCCGTGGGCCTCTCGTCTACACTTGGCTCTGGAGACTCCGTTCTGCTAATCCTCAGGTGGTTTTCTGGGTTAGTTAGGCAGGTGTAGGTGGAATCTAAGTGATCAGCAGGACGCGCGGTGAGCCCAGCGTCCTCCTACGCCGCCATATTCCTGGAACCCATAAGAGACTCTTAAGGTGTTTTATTTTTAAATATTCATATTTCTTTCTCTGTTAATTAAAAAAAAAAAGAAACAATGACTAACTCAGTAGTAATGAGCATCCCTATTGCACAAATTATAGTCGGGAAAAACTTTTTCCATGAAATGAAACCAAGACTTTTTAGAGAAATGGCTAATTTCAAGTCTATAAATAGACAAGATGAGCAAGGAAGCTATTGAAAACAACTAGAACAATCAACTTGAAGTCAAGTTGAAGGAGATCCCACTGGCCAATGATGGACAATCTGAGCTTCAATAAGATTGAGAATTGTAATGGATCAAAACTCATCAAATATGTTTAAGTTAATGAGTATTTGATACTAAGTAAATCAAATGGTTGGTTACCTTCTGATTTGACAGAAGAGCAGTTCATTATCTTGAAAACTGAGTAACAAAAAGAATCAAGCATTTATCTTGACTTTCCTTTGTGAATTGTATCACTGTAAACAAATAGTTGATAAAGGGAAGCTTTTTCTAATAAAGTTATTCCAGCTATTAAATGAAAACAAAATGATAGAATATCATCATTCTGCAACCTCCAAAGCATTAACAGATTGAGGCAAAGAGCACCAACTATCAGAATAGTTGGTATCATCAACTGTCACAGAAGAGCTAAACCAAAGTTAAAAGCCTCTTGCTGAAAGAACACAACAGTACTTACACTTTTGTTAAAGAAATTGAACGTATGACTAATTAGACCTCAAGATTCAGCTGCCAATTTGAGGGAAGTAGAGCAGACAGAGGAATCTACATGGTGACTGCAATCAACAAATCCTAATTATGGGAAACTCTGCAGGTCTAATGCCCCACGATCTTCAACAGATAAATTGTATGAAAAAGGAATATGTATGGAATCTATAGATTAAAAAAAGACTTAAAGGGACATATCAAGTGAAAAACTGTGCAAAAGTAAGTCATAGTATCTAGGAATGCATACTTGGGTAATAAAACAGAACAAGATTCAAGAAAGTGATTGCTATGTGAGTCAGGATAGGGGTCACTTTCACAGAGATAGAGGACCTATGATGGGGAGGAGGTACATGGCTGGAAAATTTTTGACCTGGGTATTGGTTACAAGGATGTTTGCTTTATAATAATTTACCAAGCTATATGTTTTTGTGTGATTTCACATATCTGTTTCATTCTATAAGTGTAAAAGAGCAGAAAAAAAAGCATGTTAAACAAGTCTGCAGGCTTGATGCTGACCTAGAGATTATCATAACACTGTCAGCAGTGGGTAAAAAAAGTTGTGGAAATCATGTTCTGGGGCAAAATGAATGTAAGTTGTACTGTAGACACATCTGGATAATGTCACTGGTGGGCTACCTCTCAAGCTGCTGGGAGATTTTGTTTTTATGATTCTGTAGCAACAGGTATGCATGTGGTTCCCTTTTTAGTATCAGATGGACTAGACACATGATCCATCTTTGTCTCAGTGTTTTTCAGCATGCGGTGCTGAGAACACTGGCATCATGGCCACTCTGTTGTGCTTAAGAAACTGCATATCTCTTGGTCCCATCTCTCTTCAAAGGAGCAGCCACAGAATCTGTATGATTCACAAGCACACTGTAGTGTAAGAACCACCACTGACTTCTCTGTCAATTTCTGCCTGAAATCATTTCTATGAAGATGTGGGAAGTATAGATCTTGTAAGCAATTTCCAAATGGGCTGTTTAGAGTCAAGGCCACAGCTATGATTTTCGTTAATGAATGAACTTAGATTTTGAATCTTTATGTAGTTGAGTCATGTAGAACACTGTGTGTGAATGTGTCTAAGCAATAGCCTAATAAAACATTTTCTCCAGTGTGCAATAACAATTGTCAATTTTGTTCTCATCTTTTTTTGCTAAGGGTTTTTTTTCCCTCTCATACAAGTGAAAGCCTGAGATTAGGAAGTTAAAGTGATATTTCTAAAAAAAATTTTTTTAACATTTATTCATTTTTTTGAGAGATAGAGTGTGAGTGGGGAAGGGGCAGAGAGAGACGGAGACACAGGATCTTAAGCAGGCTCCAGGCTCTGAACTGACACCATAGAGCCTGACATGGGGCTCGAACTCAAGGACCGTGAGATCATGACCTGGGCTGAAGTCAGACGCTTAACTGACTGAGCCACCCAGGTGCCCCAAAAGTGATATTTCAGTCAATGAATCCTCTGAAGTTTTTAAATAACAATACTAACAACAACAGCAACAAATTTTAAATCATGGAAAGAAGAACCATCTAGATTTGGATGTGGCCAGGTATGGCCAGATAGAACTTCCAGCTGGTCCTTTATCAGTGGAAGACAGAGGAGACTTTCAGAATATGAGAGTGGAAGTGTAAAGGCTTCCAAGTCTATATTCGCCATATTCCTCCTCTTTCTATCATCCTCTTTACTCTCCCCAACCTACATGCTTTTTCAGCCCCTTTACTGATCAAGACAGCTGACATTCAGTGTCAGCTGCTTGCATTTGCCAATTGAGCGCCACTCAGTGTGGATTCACTTAGGAGAGGACACTAAACTAGTCCTCACTTTATGGGGATTGATTTGTGAAACACACTTTCTCTTCAGTTGAATTCTACAAACATCCTCTGAACACTGACCAAATGTGTGGCAGTATGCTACTAGCAGTGTGGCATGATAGACACAGAGACCATTAAAACTCATTTCCTGCATCTAGAAAGGTACAGTCTGGTCTGAGAAATGGATGAGTTATAGCTAATGATAACAGCAAAATCATTTGCACATAAGTAATCTCCTTTCAGTCATACTTTCCAAACTGTCGCAATTAAAAGGGTAACAACTGTTTGCAGCCATAAGTTCTTCAAACTCTGGAGAGAAGTATGTACTGTGATGACCATAAAAAGTCTCAGGACCCCTCCCTCCCTCCCACCACAGCCATTCTAATATGATAAAGATAGGAGATATGATAAAGAAGAAATGATATGATAAAGAAGAAACCAGGACCACTAAGAAAGTATATTTGTGGGGTGCCTGGGTGGCTCAGTGGGTTAAACGTCAGACTTTGGCTCAGGTCATAATCTCAGGGCTCCTAGGTTTGAGCCCCGCATTGGGCTCTCTGCTGTAAGCACAGAGCCTGCTTTGGATCCTCTGTACTGCCCCCGCCCCCCCCCACGCCCCTCCCCTGCTCATGCTCTCTCTCAAAAATAAATAAACATTTTTTTAAAAAGTATATTTACTTGAGGAAGGGAAAAAAGAGGGAGAAGTCTAATTTGGGGAAATAAAATACCTTGTCATAGGAATATCTGTCTGTTTTTTTGGAGAAAGCACAGCTTTGAAAGTCAACTGAAGATGACATTAATACTCTGCAATAGGAAGTTTTTAATATAAACTTGCAAGGTTCAGTTCAAATGGCTCACTTTCACAGGGATAGGCACATATGAGGTTTTCTTTTTCTTGTTTTTAAACCAAGTGACTGTAGTGTTCCCTTGATCTGCACTTTAAAATAAAAGCCCATGTATTAGGTAGGAGTCTCCTCTCAGTTTTTTTTCTAGTGAGTGAACACACACATACAGTGGGCATATCTACAATTGCTAATAAACAAAATGAGCAGTCAGGATGACATGGTGTTTTGCAGTAAGACTAAAATATGTATAGAAAATGCCTCTTGATATTTAAAAAAAATTTTTAATGCTTATTTTTGAGAAAGAGAGAGACAGAGTGTGAGCAGGGGAGGGGCAGAGAGAGAGGGAGGCACAGGATCTGAAGCAGGATCCAGGCTCTGAGCTGTCAGCACAGAGCCCGACGTGGGGCTCGAACCCACAAGCTGTGAGATCATGACCTGAGCTGAAGTTGGATGCTTAACGAACTGAGCCACCCATGTGCCCTGCCTCTTGATATTTAATTCTAGTCTTAGTGACTTTAGATTAGGAAAACGTTTTATAACTGTAATTCAAAAATGTAATTTACATTTTTCTAAATGTAGTGGTCCGTGCTGGCTAAGATGAAGATTCAAGAATTTTGAAACTCTGTTAGGAAAACATTGGAAGTGGAAGTGAGACCTGACTATCCTTTAAAAAGCATGCTTTAATTCATAATTTCTTAGAAAAGACATTTGAATGTGTCCTACAGTTACACAAATATAAGTCAGGAATGTTTTAAGGGAAACAGTGAAATTACTTTTAGGAGAAAAAAAAAAAGAGAACATTATTTGGGGTTGTAGATGAATGGAGAAGTCCCTGCCAATTACTGTTTGTTCCTATGGAGAGGCAGATTGTAGGTGTTGGGGGGATTTGCTGTGTTTTCTCATTTGGGGATTGCATGTGGGGCAAAGCAAGAAGTGGAAAGAAGTGGGAAGGACTGTATTAATGGGACTTCATGAAACTGAGGTGCCTAGTATTGCTTTGGTACCTGGGCGAGGAAGTTGTAGGGAGGGTGGATTTCCTTCCAAAAATACACACAGAGCCTGGAGATTGACACTTTGGGACCCTTTGGAAGAATGTTGGTCCATGGATACTTGTACTTTCACAAGAAAACCTTCAAGATGTCTTGAGAATGGTTGAGAAGGGGCATGGTGGCCTTATGGTGAGACAGCAAACAGATCCCTTCCCAGGGACAAGTAGCAGAAGCTGAAGCAATTAGAGCACTGCCATGAAAGGTATCCTCATCTTTCTCCCATGCTAGTGGAAACTGAACATACTGCTTAAATACATATCAGTACTCTATCTAGAAAAGATAAGATACAACTGAAAAATATACAGCAATCCTACACACAAAAAAGAATAAACATAAACACACATAAACACACAACTCTCTTATGTAAACACACAAGTAAATTAAAAGAAAAACACCCAGGGGTGCCTGGGTAGCTCACTTGCTTAAGTGTCTGACTCTTGATTTAGGCTCAGGTCATGATCTCACAGTTCGTGGGTTCAGGCCCCGCTGGCAGTGCAGCCTGCTTGGGACTCTCTCTCCCTCTCTCTCTCTCTCTCTGTCCCTCTTCCCACTCATGCTCTCTCTCTCAAAATAAGTTAATAAATTAAAAAATAAAATAAAATAAAAATAAAATAAAAGCACCCAACCAGCTGGAGTTTATTTGTAAACTCCAGCCTCAGGTCAGTGTTTATGTGAGCTGCTTCAGTAAACCACAGGAGATTCCTGTTTCAGACAGGTGGCAGCAGCTGCAATTCTGAGACCACAGGTGTCAAGAAGGTTGAGTAAAGCGGGCAGTTGGCAACATAATGTATTCAATGCATCATATTCTGTGAGTAATTGAATGACACAGAGACTACTGTGCTGTGTGTGGATTAAACAAAATGAAGAACGTCACTTTCCCACGTGAACACAGTCATGTCTAAGGAAAAAGTCTTGATGCAACTTTGAAGATATATTGTTAACCACTGCCATTTGGTTTAGTTCGCTTTGAGATGGGCTCTACATTAGTCTCATTTTCTTTTATACTTGACAGGAAATAATGTGGAAGTTGTGGAATCAGGGATGTAGATAATAGTGCCGTGTAATGAGTGTGTTCTTTATAATTTCCAAGAATCTGAAGGGAATGTGTGACCCGAAATTAATTTTTATATGCATTTTACTAAGAGACTATAAACCGGTTTTCTTTTCTTTCATTATTTTAAAAATGATCATACAGCAACATTGACTTTCTTTTTGGTACAGTTCTTTTTTGTACAGTTCTACAAATTTTAACCCATTTGGAGATTCATATAACCATCTCCACAGTCAGAATACAGAACAATTCTATCACCCCAAAACTCCCCTATGCTCTCAGTTTATAGTCATGCTCTCCCAACCCCAGTGCCTGGAAACCACTAATGTATTCTTCATCACTATAATTTTCTTCAGAGAATGTCGTATAAATGAAATTATATAGCATGCAATCTTTTGAGACCGGCTTCTTTCACTTAGCATAATGCCTTTGAGATTTATACAAATTGTTACATGTATCAATAGTTTTTCCCCTACTTGTTGTGTATTATATAGACGTGGCGTAATTGTAATTTGTTTATCTATTTACCACTGAAGGACATTTAGGTTTTGGTGATTATGAGTAGCTTCTTTTCTTTTGTGTATGTGCCTAAGTTTTTATCTCTCTAAGGCAAACACTCAGGAGTGGGATTGCTGGGTTGTAAGGTAAGCGTATGTCTAACTTCATAGGAAACGGCTAAACTGTTTTCCAGAGTGCCTGTACCCTTTTGCATTCCACTAGCAGTGTAGGAGAGTGTCAGTTGCTCTGGCACTTCTGAGCACTTGTTATTTTTTATTGTATCCATTTTAAAAATATAGGGGCGCCTGGGTGGCTCAGTCCGTTGGGTGGCCGACTTCGTCTCAGGTCATGATCTCGCGGTCCGTGAGTCCGAGCCCCGCGTCGGGCTCTGTGCTGACAGCTCAGAGCCTGGAGCCTGTTTCGGATTCTGTGTCTCCCTCTCTCTCTGCCCCTCCCCTGTTCATGCTCTGTCTCTCCCTGTCTCAAAAATAAATAAAATGTTAAAAAAAAATTTAAAAAAAATGTATACAAGTATACATGCATACAGGTATCTCACTGTGGTTTTAATTTGCATTTCTCTAATGGCTAGATGAGGCTGAAAGTTCTTTTTCATGTGCTTTTTTACCATCATTATACCCACTTTAGGTCAAGCGTTTGTCCATGTCTTTGCCCATGGTGTAATTATATTGGGTTTTTTCTTACTGTTGAGTTTTGATAATTCTTTATATATAGTAGCTCCCACTTATCTGTGCTCAATAGTAGTCTGGAAGCAGATGATCCTCCTTCTGACGTATCGTCAAAAGGTCAATAGTAGCCTGATGCTACATCACAATGCCTATGTCATTCACCTCACTTCATCTCATCACATAGGTGTTTTATCACCTCACATCATAGGAAGAAGGGTGAGAACTGTACAATAAGATATTTTGAAAGAGAGGGAGAGAGAAAGAGGCCATATTCATATAACCTTTATTACAGTACATTGTTACTATTGTTTTATTTTATTATTAGTTATTATTAATTTCTTACTGTGCCTAAGTTATAAATTAAACTTTATCATGTATATGTATCATGGTATGTATATATAGGGGGAAAACAGAGTATATATAGATTTCAGTATGATCTTTTGTTTCAGGCATACACTGGGGATCTTGAATATATCTCCCATAGATCAGAGGGAGTTAGGGTATTCTGGATATAAATCCTTTATTGAATAGGTGATTTGCAAATATTTTCCAAGTAACTTATCTTTTCCTTAAAAATACCTTTCACAGAGTAGAAGTTTTATATTTTGATGAAATAAATTGTGTTCTTTTATGAGTTGTGTCTAATATGCCATGACTAAGAAAAATCAGTGCCAAACCCTGGGTCCATATTTAGGGCGACCACATTGACATCTTCTACTCCCTGGAATGCCCTTCTCCACCTCACCTTCCTGGTCTCCTTGAAGACCCAAACTTTACTTCCTTAGAAAAGCTTTCTTGTCCCTTTCCTCCTTGCCTCCTTGGGCACAGTCATTTCCTCCTCATTTGTGTACCCTCTGTGAATACTTACCTTCCCAACTATGGCTTCTGGTTACATGCTCCTTCCTACCAGGCAAGGAACTCTGGGGTAGGGGGGCAAGCCCTGGCCTTATTCAACTTTATATCCCCAGCACATTCACTGAAAAAACAGAAGTGACTGATTTCTAAAGACATTATTCTTCTATCCTTGATAATTATGGGTCGTTACAGGGACATTTTAAGGATCTCTAAAAACAAATGTTATTGTTTGAACAAGAACATTTAAAAACTACCCTAAACTTAAAATTTTGTTATTCTTTGATACATCTGTTGATCGAGTCAACTAAATGGGCTTGATGGAGAATATCTTTTCTCAGAGGAAAAGATATAAGGGAATAATATATTGATGTAGAGTCATGGGAGCTTATATGTAGCTAAAGCAATTGATACAAATTGATGATATTGAAAAGTAAAACTAAACAATTCTATCTACTCAAGTTTTTGTTTATTGTCAGTATGTTGAAGTAAGATCCTGATTGTCAAAATTCTTGAGTGCCCAACTTACTGATAGGCACTGATTATATGAAGAGGTGCTGGGGAACCAATCGACTAGTTGGGGAGAACATTCATCAACCAAAATATACACTCTGGAAATGAAGCTACATTATGATGATGATGATAAAATCTTCACAAATTATATGAAACAGCATTTTTTCACCATATTCATAGGAAGTTAGATGATTTTTTTTCATTTGTTCGTAAGAGAACAGGACAGGCAAACTTCTGAAGGTTAATGGTTTGTCTTGGTATCCTTTGCTGCCTTTCTCTGGATCTGCTTTTCTCCTACCTCCACATAGTCCCAGAGTCCTCTAGCTCTCTGTGGACATGGCATACTATGGATGAGAGCTGCCTTTAAGGGAAAGAGACTGAATTTGGGGTTTTAGAGTGATAGAAGTCTGGACTGGTGGGTCTGTCCATGGTCACCTTGTCCCAAGTGAGGCATATTTGGGAATCATCTCTCCCTTTGAATCTGGAAAGGGTTCCATGGCTGTCACTCATACAGTCTTCAACGTCCTCATCCCCTTCTTGATCTTATCTCCTTTACAGACACTCAGGTTTCTGCCTACTAACACCCTCTATAGAAATAGGAAAGAACCTGAAATCAAACATTAACATTTGTTATGAATTTTAGTCACCAAATCAGCTTAACCAGTCATTGCCATGTTAAATTTGACATCTCTCATTGTATAATGTTAATGTTAGTGTTAATGCTCTCAGTAAGCAGATGGAGAGAAATATTTTTGCTTATACATCTTTAAGACGTGTGTGTGTGTGTGTGTGTGTGTGTGTGTGTGTGTGTGTGTATACAGTCCTGAACCGGAAGGGATTGTTTCTTTTTGTCTTCCTAAAAATTTGTGAATCTAAAATTACTAACTTTTTTTCTAGCAAGTAGCACTGCAGTGCTCAAAAGTTTGTTATATGCTGAGCAGTTTGGCCATGTGAGTTGAGTCCAGTCTCCAGTTGCTATCTACTTGAGTCACATGTCCAGTCAAGGCTGAACACTAGTGATTCTTTATATGCATCAGTGGGACTCTGGTCTGACCCTCCACTCCCCCCGACCCCACCTCAAATGCTTCCTCTTCACCTTGCTAATTTAGTGCCCATAGGGCCTCCAACAGGTCAGATCTCTCAGAGCCTTTTAATTCCAAACAGTCTTTGCTGGAAGGAAGCCATTTAGCAAATCCTTTTTAAAAGTTTCTAATACCTAGTTATCTGACTGCATTAAAATAAACAGAATGTCAATAATATTCAGCTTCTTTCATATAAACATATGGCAAATTGGCAATAGTTAAGGGTCTAAGGCTTAGAAGCTTCAAACTGATTATTCTTTAAATGTTTGGTTGACATTTATGTAGAGGGACAGAGGAAAGCAGATTTTATATCATTAAAAAGTAAGTACAGATTCAGAATCACTCAGTTATTTCTCTCAACAAACCTCTCATCGAATATTCCAAGTATTAGTTTTATGTTTGGGGGAGGGTGTACATACTTTCACACACACACACACACACACACACACACACACACACACACCCTACACATACATCTGGAATTCTTGTTCTACAGTTTGTGTGTGCATGTAATTTTGTCAAACCAGACACCTGGTGACAGAGTAGAGGGCATACAAATGATTAAGTAAATGAATAGACCCCAGAAAGTTGTACCATGCCATGCATTATTTAGTTTCAAAATTTCAGCAGACACTGCATGTGCACACTGCGAAAATACTCAATAGAGAGAGGTGAGCTCTTGTGGGGATAGTGTTTCTTTCTCTCAGGGCCCATCTGTTTCTGTAGGAACAGGGGTAATTTCTATTTCACAGATATGTAAGGAGGAGGGTGTGAAGACCTTAGTTAACTGGCACTGTTGATGCTTTAGTGCCCCTTATACATTGTTTCCCCTGGATAGTTGCCTGGCAATCTTGACCATGGCCTGGGTCTGACTAAATTCCTACATTCATCATGAAGGAACCAAATGATGTGTAAGAGGAGTGATGGCATGTTGTTTTGATGGTGCCAAGACTGTATATAACATATTATATGGGAAGGTGGAAGTGGGGTGGTTGAGAAATGACTCTTTGGCTATTCTGAGCAGGTGGCATAATAGTTACCCAAACCTTTTCCTGTCCTAGGTATATAATGTATTCTGAATCAGCAGGATCATAGTAGGGCCCAGGAGACTGATATTAACAAATCCAAGTGAGGAAATCAAGAATGTGAGAAAGTGGAAAACACTGCCAAGGGAGTGGTTGAAGTGATCACTATAGAGGCTTTGCAGGAAAGGGTGGTTTATGAGAAAAAGGGGTGGAGGGGGCTGGTGGCCTAGATGAGGTTGGAGAACACCTGTAGTGGGAGAATGGGAGTGAAAAAGACAAAGAGAGTTTGGGGGCATAGGAGACTTTCTGATACTGTTCCACAGGTAGAGTGGTGACAAGGTCCAGAATAGAGATATGGCAGAGTTGTCCTAATGGAGTAGTCATGAAGGTCTTAAGGGTTGTGGAGTAAAGGAAACTTGAGGCAAGGGTGTTGGTTGGTTCATCAGTGTAAACATTACCTCAGGTAATGGTCTGCTCAATATGGAGAGGAAAACTGAACCACATGCGTTCTTCAGTGTGAGGAGTGCAAGAGAATATAGGTAATAGCAATGAAGAAGGAAGATGGGAAGGCATAGCAGAGAGTAGACACCTAGTAGAAACAAAGGGTGTTAGTATGAGGGCAAAAGACTAATGATCAGAAAGTGTAAAGAAGCAGTGAGGCTTGCCCTTCCCCCATATCTCAGGTGAGGGCTGGGAGAAGGAACAGACTTCAATGGGATAGCAGTGGGGGAAGCAGGAACCCGGGACAGAGTCACGTTTGGGTAAGAGCAGGAGATACATGTACTATTCTGTGAAAAAGTTATGGAGAATTTCTTATACAATGGACTGGGAGTATTAGCCAGGAAAGTGCACAGTGTTTGTAAGAGATCAGCAGTGGGAGGAAGGGAGTTCCCCAAGGTAACACAGTACTACATGGAAATGAGCATCCTAAGAGGGCAAAGGATACAGGACATTTACTCTGGGGTGGTGGTTGAGGTATCAAGAATAAGAAGTGTGGGAAATAACTGGAGTAAATGCTCCAAGGAGGCATCTGTTGAGATCCCAGGCAGTATGGACTATTTGATGATAGCAGTTAGAGGCCTGCCCTGATGTGCTGAAGGCCAGCAGAGACTGGCTAATCTGGCTTTGAGTGGTTTCCATGTACTGGTTGATGAGGTAATGTGATTTTTACACCAAATCTTTTTTGGACTGCATGTGCTCATGGGCCACATTAGTCAGAACTTTACCTAATTAGGATTCCAAAGTCTGTTTAAACTTTTAATCTATTTCAAATTATTACCACCAATTTACATAAGTATCACCAATTAGTTCTTGAGTTTCAAGAAATAATATTGGAGCACTTATTGGAGTTTTACAATAATTTTTATTAAAAATTCAGCACAATTTTATGTCATTCTTCAATAGATTTTTTTTGCCTACTATTACACATTAAATACAGATTCCATTTCAGTTTTTCTTTAAAAACGAGTAATTGAATTATATGAAATTGAAAAGTTATGTTTCCAGCTAGACTGACTGTTTGGATAGTCATGATAGGGCTCAGACCTCAAATGTTATCCTACATTTTAGCCTTAATAAAAATCATAAATAAAAGTCCCATTTAAAAAAATCACTGATGCATAACTAAACATGAGTCACTGAGTACTTTAGCTGACATGTTCATCCTTTTGATGCTTAATGGACTCAAATTGCTCGAGTAAATATTACCATTGATGCTACCCATTTTGTGCTGCCAGCCTCTGACAGCACAATTGAAATTTGGGAAATTGTAAGGACAAGTGACATATCCGGCACCAAATCTGCCTACCTAATAGTATGTGTGGAGGAGATTGAAACTTTGATTTAGTAAGGTTTTTATTTAAAATGTCCAGGTCTTAAAAACACAGCCATATTTTGTCTTTTTTGTCCTTGGGATTTTTCTGACTTTCTTTCTCTGTCAGAACTATAAATATAGAGAATAAATTGATGGTTTCCAGAGCGAAGGGGAGGATGGGGGGTGGACAAAATGGGGGAAGAAGAGTGGGAGATACAGGCTTCCAGTTATGGAATGAATAAGTATCACAAGGATAAAAGACACAGCATGGGGAATATAGTCAATGATATTGTAATAGTGTTGTATGGTGACAGATGGTAGCTATACTTGCAGGGAGCATAGCATAAAGTTTAGAGAATTTGAATCACTATGTTGCATACCTGAAACTAATGTGACATTGTGTGTCAACTATAATCAAATAAAAAGGTTTTAAAAAAGTGATTCTGATTACAAAGTGTGGGTTGAAATTTAGATACTCATTATGAATTTAAAGATGAAAATCTGTTGTTGTGGGAATGTGACAATTGTCCCTTACATCAAAGACCCCATGGCTTCTTGAGCATGGTTGGGTGTTCCTATGAAGTGCACAATTCTAGCCTACGTTTCTCCCTGCTACCTGTCTGGATGATGCCTCTCTCCTGAAACACTGTGTGCTCGGAGGAACTCGCCACTAGCAAAGAGATCAGCTGTTGGCTCCCTTGCCAGGATCACAAACAAACAGTAACTAAAGAGAATAGAGAGCAGATTTATGAGGTGACCTCTTACCTTGGCTGAACTTTCAATCTGAAAGAGTTGAATCTGAAAGAATAGTAGCATTTTTGTGGTTTAGAAAAAGATCAACTTACCTGCATGTACTGAAGGTCCAGTGGCCAAGAATACAGCCTGCAGCTATGTATCTGATATTAAATAAAGGCAAGTTAAATGACCATCAATAGGGGCATCTGGGTGGCTCAGTCAGTTAAGCATCCGACTTCAGTTCAGGTCATGATCTCACAGTTTGTGGGTTCGAGCCCCACGTCGGGCTCTGTGCTGACAGCTCAGAGCCTGGAGCCTGCTTTGGATTCTGCGTCTCCCTTTCTCTCTGCCCCTCCACTGCTCATGCTCTGTCGCTCTCTTTCAAAAGTAAACATTAAAAAAAAAATGTCCATCAACTGATGAATGGATAAAGAAGATGTGTTTTTTATATATGATTGAATACTAGCTGGCAATGAGAAAGAGTAAAATCCTTCCATTTGCAACAACATGGATGGAACTGGAGGGTATAATGCTAAGTGAAATAAGTCAGTCAGAGAAAGACAGGTATCATATGTTTTCCCTCATATGTGGAACTTGAGAAACTTAACAGGAGACCATGGGGAAAGGGAAGGGGGAGAAATAGTTACAAACAGAGAGGGAGGGAGGCAAACCATAAGACACTCAAATACAGAGAACAAAGTGAGGACTGATGGGGGAGGGTGGGGGAGAGGAAAATGGGTGATGGGCATTGAGGAGGGTACTTGTTGGAATGAGCACTGGGTGTTGTATGTAAGCAATGAATCACAGGAATCTACCCCCGAAACCAAGAGCACACTGTATACACTGTATGTTAGCTAACTTGACAATAACTTATATTTAAAAAATAATTAAAAAAATAATTTAAAAAATTAAAAAAAAATAAAGGCAAGTTACCCAACCCGCAGTTTACCAGACCTGTTGGCCCTGGCAATTGGTGTTAAGTGAAGGAGTGACTTTTTTTTATCACGCCCCACCACCCCCCCCCCCCCCCCCCCCCCAGCCACCACTGTCCCTAGGTTAAGGGAAAATAGCCTTCATGTATTTTGTTTTTCTTTACAGGACATTTGCGAAGATATTTCTGATCATGTTGAGCAAATCCATGCCCTCCTTGAAACAGAGTTCTCCCTGAAGCTGCTGTCCTACTCGGTGAACGTGATTGTGGACATCCACGCCGTGCAGCTCCTCTGGCATCAGCTCCGAGTCTCGGTGCTGGTCCTGCGGGAGCGCATCTTACAGGGTCTGCAGGACGCCAATGGCAACTACACCAGGCAGACGGACATTCTGCAGGCTTTCTCCGAAGAGACAAATGAGGTGGGTATGTGAAGCCAAGTCATGTGTCATCACGTGTGACCATTTGAAGAATGTTCTCGGCTCAGAGATGTGGGATAGGAACTTCTCGTAGGTAAATAATCAGGGCCTGAGCTGGGCTTTGAATCTAGGTATAGTGACTGGAGGCTAGGGTACTTTTAATGTGAATAAAGCTTTAGACCAGAGTTAATTCATACCTGATGGTTTGCCCAGATACCACCCACAGTTGTTGGTACTCACCTGGCTTCTTGCTCCCCATTCAGTTATTTGATAAATATTTATTGAGCACTTACTATATGCTAAGCACTAGGTGCTAAGAGTATAATAGTGATCAAAATGTGGTCTTTTCCCTCAAGTGGTCTAGTAGGGGATAGAGACAGAAGGACAGACATTAAAGGCAGATTGTGATTAAGTCTACATATTGCTACTGGAAGATAGAAAAGGGGAACCTAATTCAGACAGGGAAGTCCCAGGTTGGACCTAAAGGAGAAGCAGTATTAGACTGGGTAACAAAGGTAGAAAATATTCCAGGCAAAAAGAATGGCATCATCAAAGATCCAGAAGTAAGAGAAAGAATGACAGTCTCAGAGAGCTATAGAAAGGATTGGAGCAAAAAGTTTAAGGGACCAGGATTACCTATTAGGTAAGCAGAGGTCAGATTATGAAGATGAAAAGTCATACTAAAACTCGTATTAAAAGAATTAGAATATATTTTAGGGAAAGAAAAAGAGTTTGGGGAATTGACATGATTAAATTCACGCTTTAAAAAAAGTCATTCTGGATGTAAGAAGTCAAATGGGTTTCAGAATTTTACACAACCAATATATTTGTATTTTTTTGTACTCATATTAAGGGTATTTTAAAGAGCTTATTGCTGTCACTTTTGATGCATGGCTTAAGAATGAAGACTGTGAATTTTAATCCAAGTAAACTCTCCTAACTCCAAATAAAATTGACATATGTATGAGAGCAAAGCATTGTGCTAAGCAGGGGCTGTGGTGTGTGTGTGTGTGTGTGTGTGTGTGTCTGTGTGTGTAGATAGATATGGTGTGTAGAATCATAGAATGTGTGCATATACATGTATATAGTTCCTTGGCTCTTGACATCCAGTTTAGTGCTCTACCTTTGGTTTTGTGGAAAATATATATTATAGAGGTTTACAAGACACATAAATAAGTAAGATTAACAGGTCTTATAATGAGTGTTGCATAATTTAGTATTAATGTTTCAGTGTCTCCAGCAATATCAACAACAACAAAACAAGTTTGTGCTTATTCTCATAAATGATTTATACTTGTTGATTATTGTTTTCATGATGATGCTCTTGCTGTAGCAAATTCCCTGAAGGCCCTGGAAGTTTATGAGAATCCAAATCTCCTAGGCTCACCTCTAGCTTTATGTCGTGTTCTTTGTTTTCATTCAGCTTTTGCTGCCATCAAGGCAGTGGGGGAGGTGATACCAACTTCAGTAGAGCCCTGTTTTAATCATAAGGTGATCCGTTGGTGTGTGTGTTAGTGCCCAGATGCCATCCCTCCCCGGTGCGATCCCTAGGTGGTCCTTGATTGGGACTCTTGTGGTCCTGAGAGGCTATTAAGAATCCCAAACTGTCCAACTTTGCCCTAAATCTGGTATTCATGAGGTATATGTAGTGAGGTAGAGATGAGAGTTGGGAAAGATTTTTCTAAATTCTGAAGAGCTCTTTAGAAATCTACCTGCCATCTTCAATCTATATATTTTTGTTGTTGTTTTTCCTCCTTATGTGTTCTGCTGGCTCTAACATCCAGTATTGATCAGTCATCAGATCTGCCTACTTTCTACTACTAGAGGGGGCATTAGAAATTATTGGATCAAACCAGTTCCCTTTATATATTTATTTATTCATTAAATAAACATTTACTAATCACCAACTCTTTGTTGTTGAGTGGGGGATAGAGCAGTGTTCTAGGATTTATTGTTATCATTGTTGTTGTTTTGTGGAATACTTTCATCATGTATTTGTGTCATTCATGAAGGGTAGCCCAGGTAATGATGAAAAAGCCATTGAGGCTAACTAATTGTCACTGGCCACTGTTTTATGTTTCAAGTTTATACTAAGTAGAATCCATTATGGTTCTCGCAATGTGAGCTCAACAGTTATTTACATATTTGATTGGAAACAATTTAGTGCATTTTCATATTTGGGATTCTTTAGTTCTGTCCTAAATATGCAAGAATATGTTGTGTGAGGGATAAAGGAACAGTGGATTCTCAGCCATCGGCTTTGTTGACATTTTTCTATGAATTGAAGCACTGTTTCCATTACCATCCTTCCCAAAACAATGGATACCTGATCCTATTTGTGCCTCTAGTGTGAATTCCATGAGACCATTTCAAAGACTGCTTAGTTTTATTTGTTTCTGCCAGCAAGCACACTGGGACTGTGAAAAATGGGAAGAGAATTGGGTTAAAATTCTAAGCTTCATCAGAATAAAGTCAGCTGTGGAAGATTTCTAGAATGAAGAAGGAAATGGCATAAAACAGGCTGATGACCTGGAATAGTAGATGTCCTTCCAGTGAAAGTGAATTTTTTTTCTCTTTTTGTAAGTCAGTTGAGTTTCTGAGCCATATTAGAGGATAAGTTGGGAAGCTGAAAAAGTGGCAAGTTCTCTCTTTTCTGTCTTTGCAAAAACAAAATGTTAAGTTTCATTCTTGTATTTAAATATGAAGCAGACCAAATTTGAAAACAAATTAACAAATGTTGTATTAAGATAAAACCAATCAAGTAAACAAATAAAAAGAACAGGGCAATTTTTACAACATTGTGTAAAAATGTGTTGTACTGAAATTTTTTATATTTCAGATACTTTGATAAACACTTTATATTTATTGTTTCATTTAGTAAGGAAGGTAAGAGATATTAAAAATAGTTCCATTTTATAGATGGGAAAAATTGAATCTAAGAGAGGTTAAGTGACTACCTCAGGGCATAAATCTAGGAATAAATAGAACAAAGAAAACTACCTCTTAATCAATCTCTGTTATAATAATAGTGATTCTTTCCTCCCTCTCTCCTCTGTCCCTCCCTTCCTTCCCACTTTCCTTTCTACCTCCCCTAAATACTTATTGATTTCCTACTATCTGTAAGGCAGTAGGCAGTCAGAGATGAATGAGACCTGTTAGGAATCACCTTCATAATTTTGTTAGAGCCTCAAACAGTTCCAGAGGGCAGGCAGGGATGGTCCCAGTATTCTTATTTTACAGATGATACTCTTGTATCCATCTTACAGATGACATGACTGAGGTTGAGGTAAAATCACACCAGTAGTGGTAACTATTAATAATATTAACACAATAGCAAACAGTGATTAAGCCAGATGGTGTGGCAAGCACTTTACCTAAATGATACTTAACCCTCTCTGTGGGAGTGCATTTATCCTTCCAGAGCACACACACCATCACCCTTTGTGTTCTATGAGCACTTGTCACAGGTCAATTTATATAATGACAAAGTATACGCTAGATCTGAACTTCATGAGTGTTGGTACTGGATTATAATCATCTCTATCAACCACAGCACCTTATTAGAATCACTGTATATAAAAATCTGATGGGTTAAGTTGAATTAAATAATGAAGATAATCACTGCTTTAGGGATAGAAGACGGAGATACTATTTTAGGTTGGTGGAATAGGATCAATCTTGGAAATTAATCATTTGACTCATAATTTTAGCCTGTAGAAAATAGAGACTCTTTGAATTTATTCCTGTGTGTTTTCCTCTTGCCCACCAGTAAGAGGTCTGTGACTTTATATGTTGGTAGTTGAAGCATAACAAACAGCATGTAGTGAGATTAGAGGAGGAAGGGGAAGGAGGGGCATATAATTTTTTTTTACTATACCCATGGTTAAAACCAGTAAATTCTATTTCAAACTCTCTTCTCAGTAAGAACTCTGAATAAGGGCACAAAACTAACCCTGATGTGACCATGGACACTGATATAACTTTGGGGGCTTTTTAATAGGGAGATATTCAAATCTCTAAATTATGAGTATTAAATCTCATATTCATTGGTAGCAAAATGCAGTTGTATAAAAAGAAAAGGTCTAAGAAGACATTTGGAAGAGCTTCAGTTAATCATAGGTGAGGAACAAAGCAAAATTTTTTGTTTTCAACGGGGGGCAGGGGAAGGGTTTCCTTGATGTCTGAAACCAGATAGAAGCCAGCAATAAAGTGAATAAATTATCCATCAATAAAGTGAATACATTACCATCTCCACAAAACATAAGCTTCATCTGAGAAACTGCTTCATAGCATATGAAATGGAGGTATATTCGAGCTTAGACATTGCTAGGCACCCATGACACAACTCACGGCACTACGCAATTAAATGTGATATCTCTGAAGAAAAAAGGACAGTAAAAACAACGCTCATTCTTCCCCACCTCCCTATCCACCCGAGGCTATTAATTACACACATTAGAAAACTGTCTGGGACGACTGGTCCAGAAGAAAGCAGTGGGGCTAAAAATATTAGTATTACTAAGCAATATTTTAGGAAATGAAACTCATTATTCATCTGCTCTGAGATACTTCAGAGAACTTTAAAAAAATGCCCTCTGCATGGTGAAATCTAGAAAAAGTACTTTTGAAGAATGTTCTTAGTAACAAACTGTGTTTAAAAAATACCTCAGGTACATGCTTATCATTTGGTCTTTAGGGTATGAAATGGATACTCTATATGCTGTTTTTTGTTTTGTTGTTCGGGGGGGATTTTTTTTTTTCACATTAAAAGTGCAGCATTATTAAAAATAGTTACCCCTGAGTGACACTCAGCCATGACAGAAATCTTGGCCTGGTTGGGAACAGGACGGGAGAGGCTTCCCTTTGGAGCACTAAGTGTCTTTGAGTATGGCATTTTCTTTTCCAAACAAAGGACTGGCTAAGGAAGGGATCTCTAGGGGAAGACTTAGGAAAAGGCAGCCATACCCTGTTATCTGAGATGTGGTTTCATGCCATATATTCATCTAATATTTCTTGACTACCAGTTATTTTTGAGCATAACAGTCTCCCTGATCTTAAGATACTTAAGACAGTATCTCAAAATGGAGACCAAATACTTTCCCAGGGCTGCAGCATTCTTACATGGCCAGAAACAGGCGCCTGACACTTGTAAGGGTCTAATTTTTACCTGAACTCTCAAATTTGTTTTTCTCTACCCATCAAAGAAACACTTTTACTTAAAACCTCTTTAACCTCACTGAAGTAGCTGCAGTGCTGTACTTTCATGACACAAATGATAGAAAATAATGCAAATTTCAACTAGTTAGTAATTTAAATACCAACTTATGGGATAGCTTGGGAACTTAACTATCATTAATAATACTAATTTTGTGAAGGAATAAGTTCTGAGTACTGAATTAAAAAATTTAAAAATACAACCTTGCTTTTATTTATTTATTGTTTAGCTTATTAATTAATTTGTTTTTTAATTTATATGTGAGTTAGTTAGCATATAGTGTAACAATGATTTCAGGAGTAGATTCCTTAATACCCCTTACCCATTTTGAGCATCCCCCCTCCAGCAACCCTCCAGCAACCCTCCAGCAACCCTCTGTTCTCTTTATTTAAGAGTCTCTTATGTTTTGTCCCACCCTGTTTTTATACTATTTTTGCTTCCCTTCCCTGGTGTTCATCTGTTTTGTATCTTAAAGTCCTCATATGAGTGAAATCATATCATATTTGTCTTTCTCTGACTAATTTCGCTTAGCATAATACCCTCTAGTTCCATCCACGTAGTTGCAAATGGCAAGATTTCATTCTTTTTGATTGCTGAGTAATACTCCATTACACACACACACACACACACACACACACACACACCACATCTTCTTTATCCATTCATCTGTTGATGGACATTGGGTTCTTTCCATACTTTGGCTATTGTTGACTAGTGCTGCTATAAACATTGGGGTGCATGTGCCCATGCGAGAAAGCACACCTGTATCCCTTGGATAAATACCTAGTAGTGCAATTGCTGGGTTGTAGGGTAGTTCTATTTTTAATTTTTAATTTTTACTGTTTTCCAGAGTGGCTGCACCAGTTTGTATTCCCACCAGCAGTGCAAAAGAGATCCTCTTTCTCCACATCCTCACCAACATCTGTAGTTGCCTGAACAACCCTGCTTTTAAAAAAATTTTTTAAATGTTTATTTATTTTTGAGAGAGACAGAGACAGAATGTGAGTGGGTTAGGAGCAGAGAGAGAGGGAGACACAGAATCAGAAGCAGTCTCCAGGCTCCGAGCTGTCGGCACAGAGCCCGACGTGGGGCTTGAACTCACGAGGCATGAGATCATGACCTGAGCTGAAGTCAGATGCTCAACCGACTGAGCCACCCAGGCACCCCAAACCCTGCTTTTAGATAAGAATTTCCATATTACTCTCTTAAAAATTGCATAAAGTATGACTTTTTTTGACTGGCTCATTTGTCAGTGGATCTGTCTTCTGACTTTGTTATTTCATGGGCTTAGTCCAGGAATGAAGCATAAAAGTCACACAATTTCATTTAGATAATTATTGTTGAGATTGGCAGTTAATAATGGTTACTCATTTTGTACAATGTAATTTAGCATAGGGATACCTCTCATTTTGATGACACTTTCCCCCTCAATATACTTGATCAGTAAAAGTAATAATAAATAAGTAGTAAGAGTGAACATTCATTGAGCACCTATCCATGTGCCAGACTTGTGTTTTGCATATATTATCTCCTTTAAAACTTACAACAGCCCTTGACATGGTTTATCACTTGTTTTTTACAGATGAAGGAAATGAGGTTTAGTGACATCAGGCTACTGGCTGATGGTCATATAGCTAATTAGTGTTGGAGCTAGAATTGGCTCTGAAACTTGGGCTTTTAGTCACTGGAGTCAGCTAAAACTACATAATCAGAGGAAGAAATTACATGAAGGCATAGAGATACATTCCAAAATATCATCATTCACCCATTCATTCATTTATTCAACAGATGTATCTGTGAATACTTACTCTATGCACATCACCATGCCAAATGTTGCAAATGTTCTGGTGAGTCAGCCATTTTTCATGTGCTTGTTACTCTCATGGTACTTACAAAATAGTGGAGAAACAAATTAATCAAGTAATCACAGAAGTATTTATTTATAGTTTGATGTAAATGCTTAAAAGAAAAACAACATAGTTTTATGAGAGCTTGTAAGAAAAAATGCCGACTTAGGTGGGAGTTTGGAATTTTGAAGAAGTGAAGCTTGGTCTGAGGTTTGAGGGGTGAGTAAGAGTAAACTAGTTAAGGGGTATTGTAGGTGGGAAATGTTCTTGACAGAGGAAATAGTATGTACAAAGGCCCTGAGGCAAAAGAAACGCATTATGTTCAAAAACTGAAAGGAGGACATTGCGGCTGGTATAGCCAGGGAGGGGAGAGTGACTTGAAAGAGTCCTCTACATGACTGTCCTTGGAAGGGTTTGGATTTTTAACCCAGCAGCAGGAAGCAAATAAAGACTTTAAGCATCACATTTGTAATTTGTCAAGATTACTCTAGTGACAATGTGGAAAACAAACTGGAGGAGGGGGTGTGTCTGTTTAAAATAATAGCCAATGAATCAAAGAAAATTATGATATAGAGGTCAGAGTGTGGACTCAGGGTCGGAAGGCCTGCATTTAAGGCCTAGTTCAGCCCCTAGTTGTGAGGCTGTATGCTAGTTACGTACCTTCTTTTGGCTTAGGCTCCTCCTATATAAAACAGGGACAATGGTACAGGCCCCAGAAGAAAGTTATTGCGAGGATTAAATGAAAAATTAATAGTAGTAATCAACCATCCCCACTTATAGATGAGGAAGCTGAGGCTTAGAAAAGTTAAATGAGGTTTATTAGTATTTATCTGAGTGTTGTGGGTACCAGTAAGGGGAGTAAGAGATAAATGCAAGGTGAAGGTGGGAAGGGAGAGAAAATTTCCAAAAGTAAAACAAACAAATGAACAACAACAACAACAACAACCAGTGCAAGGTCCTAGAATGACCAGATCGTGGGATAACCTGGCTGAAAGGACACAGGGTCCAGCGGCCATGTGACCTCTGCCTTCAGTTTGCTCACCCGGTTCTTCCTCCAGGAGAAAAGAGGCCTGAAGGGATAAATGACCCTCCATGTTTTAGTTTCCTTCCTTCATCTCCTAAGGGGCTAGATTAGACCAGGCTTTACTTAGCATGGTAGGCATCACAGGATTCCAGGGCCCTTCTGTCTTCAGCTAATCATCCATCAAAAGTCTCCCTGTTTGTTGTGTGATATTAGAAAACTGTATTAGTGATGACACAAAAGCCTTAATCACATAATTAAAGATTAAAAATTAAAAATACTAGTAAAGCTATTTGATGGCATAGGGGGGTTTCAAATCAAACTGGGCTATCTTGAATTATAAATAACAAGGGAGAAAGGCACTTGGTACCTAACACACACAAATGGGAGTGGGGGCAAGAAATGCATGCCGAGAGAGAGAGAGAGGACAGGGACTGAGATGGTAAGGTTTTAATATTCATTACTCTTCCCCAGGTTTACCTGTGTCTACCTTCAAAAGGGTGGGTACAAACAGAAGCTGGTCTGGAACTATTTCTGTGATGTATGCAAATCATAGTTCACCTTCCTGTGCATTGTGAATATGACAAATAAATATGAAATATGTAGTTAACATGTCAAACTTAGTGTAATTAATTATACCACTTAAAAATATTTATTGGGCATCTTCTATAAGCTAACCACTGTGGTAGGTGCTAGAATGATAGCAAGGGGTAAAACAGATGTTCATGGAGATTTTACTCTTAGCGTTACTTGGTTCCCAGAATATCATTACATAAGGCATTGCATAAAAAATGAATTATTCAATGAACGGTATGCTATTTTAAAATAGAAAGTTAAGGCAATAATGGATATTTTTGGCTTGACCTTGACCATTTCTATCAAGGCTTTATTCTCCAGATTAAAGGAATATCCAATATTTAAGAACAGGATACTATATAAAGCAATATAATTGATTAATATGCCTTTCTGTATGTTAAACCAGAAGAAATTGAGACAGCTGCATTTTTGACCTTTACAGTGGCCTCTGCTGAGATTTCATTTGAACAGCAGTTGAGTGTAATTGATGTTGCATTTACTGAAACTGTTGCCCTTGTCTGTTTCAGGGCCGACTTGATTCTCTAACAGAAGTGGATGACTCAGGACAGTTAACTATCAAATGCTCTCAAAATTACTTGTCCCTGGATTGTGGTATTACTGCTTTTGAACTGTCTGACTACAGTCCAAGTGAGGATTTGCTCGGTGGCCTAGGTGACATGACCTCTAGCCAGGTCAAAACCAAACCCTTTGACTCTTGGAGCTACAGCGAGATGGAAAAGGAGTTCCCCGAGCTCATCCGAAGCGTTGGGTTACTCACGGTGGCTACTGACCCCGTCCCTCCCAACTGCAGCGAAGCAGTCAGGGAGGAGAGGTCGCAAGTATCTCTTTCAGCAGATGACAGAGGTGGATGCAAGAAAAACAGTGCTTCTACCGTCGAGGAGCCACCAGGCTTAATGCCTGGGACATCATCTTCAGGGGAGGCTCTGACAAATGCTGAACAACCCCCTTCTGAGGCTGTGAAGCAAGAATCCAGTTCCTCCTCCCAGCTTGGGGCAAAGAACCAACAGCCTCTGCCTTGTGAAAATGCAACTCCCAAGCGATCCATCAGAGATTGCTTTAATTATAATGAGGACTCTCCCACGCAGCCCACATTGCCAAAAAGAGGGCTTTTCCTTAAAGAGGAAACTTTTAAGAATAATCTGAAAGGCACTGTTACAAAGAAGCAGATGGCTGATCTCAAGCCTGAGTTGAGCAGAAGCACCCCTTCTCTGGTGGAAGCTCCTGACAGATCCAAGCTTTGTCTGGTGTTACAGTCTTCCTACCCCAACAGCCCGTCCGCTGCCAGCCAGTCATATGAGTGTTTGCACAAGGTTGCAGATGGGAATCTTGAGAACACAGTCAAAAGTCACATTAAGGAAATATCCTCCAGCCTGGGGAGGCTTAGTGACTGCCATAAAGAGAAACCTCGACTTAAGAAGCCACACAAGGCCCCAGCAGAGGTGCCTCTGTGCCGAACACCCAAACGGGGAGCCGGTTCAGGCAAGCAAGCCGAAAACATGAGGAGCTCAGTAGTGTCGAATGGGATTCCTTCAGGTACTTCCAATGCCACAGAGAGGCCAGAAACAGACTCCGTTTCCACATCCTCACTGGAGCCGTGTAACCAGAGAAGTTGGGATGCTAAATTGCCAGTGAGGTCAGAGACATCCAGTTCACCACCTCTTACTCAAAGTAGTGAATCTTCTGCTGGCTCAGACAGCATCCTGTCTCCAGTGCCCCTTCTTTCAAAACACAAAAGCAAAAAAAGTTACTCCTCCTCCCCAAGTCATGTCAGCAGGAATGGTCAGGTCGTGGAGGCCTGGTATGGCTCCGACGAATACCTGGCACTGCCCTCACACCTCAAGCAGACAGAAGTTTTAGCTCTGAAATTGGAAAACCTAACAAAGCTTCTGCCTCAGAAACCCAGAGGAGAAACCATTCAAAATATCGATGACTGGGAACTGTCTGAAATGAATTCGGATTCTGAGATCTACCCCACGTACCATGTCAAGAAGAAGCATACGAGGCTAGGCAGAGTGTCTCCCAGCTCGTCCAGTGACATAGCCTCTTCACTGGGAGAGAGCATGGAGTCTGGCCCCCTGAGTGACATTCTTTCTGATGAGGAGTTGTGTATGCCTCTCTCTGGTATGAAAAAATACATTGATGAGAAGTCGGAGAGAGCTTCATCCTCTGAGAAAAACGAGAGCCATTCTGCCACAAAATCTGCTTTAATTCAGAAACTGATGCAAGATATTCAACACCAAGACAACTATGAAGCCATATGGGAAAAAATAGAGGTAAGGTGGTCTTCTTGACTTGAAAGAGTTCCTATATGATCTTTGGAAATAATGCTGGAAAAAGGTCAACCCCTGCCCATCACCATCATAAAAAGTGTAGCTATTTTTCATAATCCTGATTCCCCGAAGATAGAAAAGAAAAAGCACAATGATCACTGCACTGTTGCAGAATGTGCATCATTAGGAACGACCCTTGTCAGTGCATTAGCTTGGTGTGGCGCTGCTTGGTGCAGGAATCTCTGTTGATATTGGTGACACCCATCATGACTCCTGGTGAATGGTGGGCCCCCTTGAATGGAACACGAAATAAAGCAGAACGGCAGCCGTGCACAGACCAGTACGTCAGGAGTATGTGAATGGAATATTGTAGTTGTCCTCACTGCTTTTTGATTGGTTTGTTCTAACCCGAGAACAGCTTACCATTCCCAATGTTAGCTCCCTATAGAAATAGACCAGATGTTTCTAATTAGTGGGGAGACCTTGTTTTTCTTCAGTCTTCCTCCTCTTTGAGGCCCCTGGCTGATCACCATGCTCTCTGTACTGTGTACCATCCATGGGCTCTGAGATGAGGTGGGGGTGATATCTTGGATAAATCTGTACTTTTAGAATGGACTATTAGATGAAGTATTTGAAGGCAGATGTCAAAATTCTCTGGACTGAGCTCCATAATTTAAGCTGTGATTTAAGACACTGGATAAAAGTATAGTACACATGGACAGGCTAACCTGGAGGAGGAAAATGAAGGTGCCTAAAACAAAGGAAGAGTTAATGTCAATAGACAATCATAACATATATTAATGATTATTTTTACTAAGAATTTATATATTCAATCCTCACAACATCCCTATTGTATGGTTAAGGAGACTGAGGCTGAGAGAGATCAGGTACCTGCTCTAGAACCCATACTTATTAACTAAATGCTCCCATGCCTCTCAGTAAGAAAGTGATCAATATATACTGCATGCAAATACCGTAGTATTGGAAAGAGGAAATAATATCAGTGGAGTTAGGATTTGCCTGGGGCATTCTTGTCAAGTGCGAGAACTTCAGTGGAGTTTTGAAGAGTATACCAGGATTTAGACAGAGAGGACAGTGGGTATTTCAGGCAGGAGGAGCATAAACCAAAATACAGAGGTGGGAACTGGGAACGAGCATGTTTATGGGGGGTGGGGAGGTACAGAGAACTGTCCTGACTGGAAGGTTTTAAACAGAAAGCAATGAAAGTTCCGATATATGTAATAGACCTGGTTGCTACAAGGCCCTGAAGACCAGAGCAAGGCAATTAGAATTTCCTCACCAGACACCTATGGAAACTTCTCTGAAAGTGAAGCTACTTCTACTGTGAGTAGTAATGTAAGCCACAACAACTAATGGTTCCCGGGCTCTTATTTCATGCTTGGCTCTGTGATAAGAGCTTTATGTGCTTTATTCTGTTTAAGTCATAGGAGGTAGGACTTTTTTAGGTGAAGAAGCTAAGGCAGAACAGATTAGAAAATTTGCTTTAGGCCTCATAGCTAGTAATCACAGAGTAAGGATTTGAACTCAGAGGCACCACACTTAAAAGCAGTGTAGGCCATGGCCTCCAATAGCCTTTCTGGAAGATTTAGTTGACAGGAACAGGAAGGAGGTCATGATAAATGTGATGGTGACCAGGGCAGAGATACTGGCCTGTGGCAGCCAATCTGAGGGACTTCTGTGTTGTGGGACAGGCAAGGGTGGGGAGGGCTGTTGAAGGAAGTGAGCTGGATCCAGAAAACTGGCTCCAGGCCTTGCTCAGTCATTAAAGCCTAGAGTGGCCCATGGCTAATCATGTTTCGTTCTGGGTCTTGTTTCTTCTTTTGTAAATAGAAATGTTTTAAGCAGATAATGGCTACAATACCAACTTACAATGGTAGCACGTTTTGTTTCCATTATTGTGTAAGGATGAAGCCAAGTGTTCAGCCTCTTCCTTCCTCAGGAGGAAGCATTTGGATGGGTAGCTGGCTTGAGGTGGAGGGGAGGCAGGTAATTTAAAAAATAAATACACTGATGTTGATTATATGATACAACTGTTAAGGGAAAGTGTCTTGTAGGGAGTTGGAAATTTTGTCCCCGAGTTGGCATATGAAGCAAAGGCTGAAAGAAGATTAAGACACTTGGTCAGTCTACCCTCCCTTCCCCCTTCAGTGGGGCAGCTGCCAACCCCCAGGTCAGTTGACCTAGGATATCACATTCCAGCTTTGATCTACCTGTGGGCCCAGAGAACCTTTTCTACCTGCAAATGTAACATAATAACAAGGGTGTTAACCATCCTCTTGGTACCAGGCTTCTACTAGGCACTTTCCCTGCAGTAATTCTCTCATAGGATTCTCAAACAGCCCTACAGCATAGATTTTATTACCCAAAATGGACCACTTCTTTTTCCCCCTTGTGCTCCCACTCTGGTCCTAGCCACCATCATCATCTTCTGTCTGGTTTACTGCACTAGCCTCCTAACCGGTCTGTCTGCTCCCATCCTGCTCCCATTATGGTCTGTTTCTAAGACAGCAGCCAGAATGATCCTTTTAAAATATAAATCAGATCATATCATGCCTCTGCTCAAAACCCCAAACAGTTCCTGTCAATTGAGAGGCCCCTGATTTCCTCTCTGACCTGATTTCCAACTGCTCTTCCTCACGGTCACTTCACCCCATTCCCACTGGCCTCCTTGCTGTTCCAGGAAGGAACAAGCTGGGCATGCCCCTGCCTTTAGGACCTCTGTCAGTTCCCTCTGCCTGCATCTTTCCATCAGATGCCCTCATTTCTAATTTTGTTAACCTCTTCTGTGTCTACTGAAATACCAACTTCTTAAGGGAAGCCTACCCTCACCACCTTTTAAAAGGTGTCCCCTGAACTGTTTTATTTTTTTTTCTACAGCTCTCACTGTATTCTACCATTTTATTCTGTTTACTATGGTTTTTGTTTTAGTATGTTTACTGTTTCCCTTGCTTGAATGAGAGGTCTGTGAGGGAAGAAGTATTTATCTGTTAAGCATGCTAATGAATATAATGAACTTATAACAGTGCCTGGTACATAGTAAGTGCTCAGTAAAGACTGAATTCATTCGAATGAATGAATCCCATTTTAGAGTGGCTGAATCTGAATTCAGAGAGACGAAATCATTTTCCTAGGCTTCCCAGCTAGTAAGTCATAGAGCAAGTCTTCAAGCCCCATGTGCTTTACTCTATTCACTAGATAAAGTCTTGAGAATAGATGAATTCCCTGAGAAAATGAGGATAGAGAATAGAAGAGGGGTGATAACTGAGACTCAAGTTGTAGCCCAGCTATAAGGCAGAAACAAAGAATAGGCCCATCTGTAGGGACCAGGAAGGGACAGAGAGGATTCTTGGGTGTTAAATAAATGGATGGAGAAGGGATGTGAGATGGATATTAGCTTTGTTCTCTGTAAAAGGGAGATTGAGAAGAATAATAACAAAGAAAAAAAAAACAACCCTTAGATTTAGTTGAGAGTCAGTGAGGACCTTCGAGAAAAATGGACTCAATGAAAGAGTAGAAGTAGAAGCTGGAATACAGATGATTGAGAAGTGAGAGAATCATTCCTACTAGCTCAAGGAACTAGGTTGAGAAAGCAATATGAGACAAAAGACGATAGTTGAAAGTAAAGTCAAATAAAAGTTTCATTAAAAAAGTAAAGCTTATTTGAAGGCAGAAAAGAAAAGAGAGATTGAGGTGGCTGGGAAGAATGTGTAAATGTGGCACACACTGAACCAAGAAGGGAGGGAGTGTGCAATCTGTGGGGAGAATTCTGGCCTGATATAAAAAAGTTATAAAATGCTGAAGAATGTATCCTGCTTCAGACTCCACCCTTATCAAAGGGAAAGTGGGGTGTTTCCTCCTCCCTTCCCATCCCGAGTTCCCCTGCCTCCTTTCTGAGTCGCACAGAACACAAGGTAGAAGGCACATAAAAGGCCACTAACAGACTAGGGATTTTATGGGGCTGTGATAGAATCCCTGGGACAACACCCGAGTGACAAGTGTCACAGATGCCATTTAGGTTCCTGTCATTCCCCACCCCTCACATTTGGGTCCTTCTTAAAGTGGGCTGGTTTTGTGAATGTGAAAATTTTCTCTTTATTTTTTTTATTCTGTAGGAAAATTAATTTCTTTGAATAGATAATGTATTCACATGGCTTAAAAACATATATGTTTAAAAATATCCAGTAAAGAGTTTCTAGATAGTTCAGTCAGTTAAGCATCCAACTCTTGATTTCATGATCTCAGGTCATAATCTCACAGTTTGTGGGATCGAGTCCTCATTGGGCTCTGCACTGACAGTGTGAAGCCTGCTTGGGATTTTCTCTCTCAATCTCTCTCTCTGCCCCTCCCTGTCTTGTGTGCTGTCTCCTCTCTCTCTCTCTCTCTCTCTCTTTCTCTTTCTCTCAAAAACAAAATATCCAGTAAAAAACTCTCTATCCTTATTCCACATCTTGAGTTCCCACCCCATCAAAGGTGATCACTGTTGTTTTGGTTTATGTGTCCTTTAAGAAGTGCTTTACACATATACAAGCAAATGCAAACATATTTATTAAGTGATATTTTAAAACCTAAGAAACAAGTTGCAGCCTGTTCTTCTCCGCAAATAAAAATGTTTCTGTTAACTAACTCTGTGAGTTCCTAAGGGATGTCCCTTTCCCAATCTCTCAGTGGGAGTTGAGGGAATTTTGCTGAGACATGGTTGATCCTTCCAGAACCTATTGTGTGGATGAGGTAATTGAGCATTTCAGGTCTGAATGTTCACCTCCAATAGGAGCTTCTCAAGGTGTAAAATTAAAAGTGAAAAACATGAGTCAAGTTATTGAACCAGACCCATTTATTGCAAAACATTTAAGAAATGTTCAAAAAAAATTTGCTGACCCCTGCTCTAGAGTAAGGAAGAAAGAAGGGAAATGATTTCTTATCAGCATCTACTATGTGCCAGGTTCTGATATAGGTTCTTTCATTTAACTTGTATGACAACCCTGTGGAAGAGCTCTTATTGGTCTTGTTTTACTGATGTTGGATCTGAAGCTCCAATGCTAATGACTTGCCCAGGGTCATACTGCTGCTAATATGAGAGCTGGGATTCCAACTGAGATGCCAGGACTGACCTGGTTTTCTCCTACAGATATAGTCCAATGCCAGGGGAGTTAGACAATAATCACATACACAGATAAAATCTATTCAGAAAACCCACAAACCACTACTAGATTCATAAGTGAATAGCGTGACTTCTTCCTCATGACCTGACTAGAAATGAACTGCCTAATGAGTAGTCACTTGTTTAAGGTGAGCAATTTTGACACCAGATTAACAGCTATATGATTTGCAGGAGGGCTGGGAGAATGCAGTACAGTGTGGTGTCACCTCAGTGAAGCATTTCAGGAGATCTGTCCTTTGGGGTATAGTGCAAGGTCCACTTTTCACATCACAGACTTCCTGCTCACACTAAGTTCTCAAAGCTCATCCTGGAAGATGTTACTCCATTAGGTTGAGCTCACTGGTACCAAGCTGATAGATACATGACGTAACTGATCCCTTTTCTCTCCACCAACCAGTGTCTTCAAGTGCCAGATTATGGCATCTCAACTAGAGTTCAGTGACCCAACTCTTGTTAGCATTTTATCTCAGACATCTATAACCTGATTTTAAAAACTTCTTTGGTGCCAGCTAAGGATGTCTTTGCACATAAGTTATTTCAGAATCAGTGCAGCAAATACTTAGCCAAGTGCTTGCTTTTTGTAACTAGGCTATGTAAAATTGTAGTCAAGTCTGTGGTAGCAGTATGAAGGCAGCCACCCTTGCTACTGCCTCAAGATGGAGCAGGGAGCTGGTTGGTTAACCCAGAGTAATGTGAATGTAGAAGAGATTTGGTCCTGGGATTAACTTGGCACTGATTCCTTTTTTCAGGAGATAAAATGGGTCCATATAGAAGTTGTCCTATCTTTTACCCTCATTTTGACTGTATGTTGACTCATCGATGATACCATGCTGATGATGGCAGTCATTAAAGAAATAGCACATAGTCCTGAGTTTTCTTCCTTTTCTTTTCTTCATTGTGATGAAAAGGACATAGCATAAAGTTTGCCATTTTAACTGTTTTTAAGTGTACAGTTCATTAGTGTTAAGTATATTCATACTGTTGTGAAACCGATCTCAGAAGTCTTTCATCTTGCAAATCTGAAACTCTACCCACTAAACAGAAACTTCTCTTTCCTCCATCTCCCTCAGCCCCAGTAACCACAATTCTACTTTCTGTTTCTATGGATTTTAGATACCTCATATCAGTGGAATTATATAATATTTGTCTTTTGTGACTGATCTGTTTCATGTAACATAATGTCCTCTGGGTTCATCCATGTTGTAGCATATGACAGGATCTCCTTACTTTTTAAAGCTGAATAATAATCCATTGTGTATCTATACCATATTTTGTTTTTTCATCATCTGTGGAAGGATATCTGGTTTGCTTCCCCCTCTTGGCTATTGTGAATAGCACTGTTATGAATGTAGGTGTGCAGATACCTCTCTGAGACTCAGTTCTCAATTCTTTTGGGTATATATCCAGAAATGGGATTGGTGGATCACATGGTAGTTCTATTTTTAATGTTCAAGAAACCTCCATACCATTTTCCATAGAAGTTACTCCATTTGTAATTACATCAGTAGTGCACAAGAGTTCTATTTTCTCCACATCCTTGCCAACATTTGTTATTTTCTGTTTTTTTTTTAATAATAGCCATCCTAATGGGTGTGGAGTGGCATCTCATTGTGGTTTTGATTTGTAGTTCTCTGATGATTAGTAATGTTGAGGCATCTTTTCATATGCTTGTTGGTCATTTGTATACCATCTCTGGAGAGGTATTCAAGTTCTTTGCCCATTTTTAATTAGGTTATTTGATGTTTTGTTGTTGAGCTGTAAGAGTTCTTTATATATTATGGATATTAACCCTTTATTATACATATGATTTGGAAAGATTTTCTCCCATTCTGTAGGTTGACTTTTTACTCTCTTGAATGAGACCTTGATGCACAAAAATTTTTAAGTATGCTGTATTTCCATTTGTTTTTGCCTTTGTTTCCTATGCTTTTGGTGTTATAGCCAAGAAATCGTTGCAAAGTTCAATGTCATGAAGATTTTCCTCTATGTTTTTTGTAGGAGTTTTATAGTTTTAGGTCTTTGAGTTTTCCTTTATTTTTTCTCAGTGTGATTACTGCTCATGTTTTAAGGATCTCACCCCAGGCTTTCTTGTGAGATAGGATGCAGCTTCATAGCTAGAGCCAAGTCACCTTCTGGGATTTGTTTAAACACACACACACACACACACACACATTCGGAGTCACTCTTTTTAATAATCTCAGCTGGGCATTATTTATTTGATTTGAGATTTGAATAAGTCTCATTTGAAATACAGATTTATCTTTCTTATTCACCCCCAAGAGTAGCTTATAATCAAGGTCTGCCACAAATTTGATTCTCACTCACTTTTGACATTTCTTTTATACCAATCACGTACCAGTTTTCCTAGAGTCGTTGGAGTGGTAGTCTGCTCTTAGGTGTTGATATGATCTCCTAAGAGCATCAGGTAAGAAGCATTTTAAGTTTATTGGATTCGACTGTTTTTCACTGGCATTTCATTTTGTATGTGCATTTCCTTTATGATAACTGTTTTCTTTTGGTTGCTGGTCTTCCTCTTGTCTCTCATTTCCTTCTCTTCCTTACATCTTCTTTCTCATTCCTTTTTCTTTACTTTTATTTCTGGACTCTCTGGTTTTCACTTTCTGGCTCCTGTTTCTCTTTTTAATTTTTTTCCCAAGAGTATCTTCTACTTTCTCCCTTTAATATTGCCCTAGATTCTCAGATTCCGGACATGAGAGCACTTTGAGTTGGCTTTTCATGACTATCTAAGCTTGAATTTCCTCCCTTCAGTGCATTTCTTAGTCTTAGAAACATGTATCTAGAGATTTGAGGAATTGTTTAGATGCAAGAATAAAGAAAATAATAATTTAGTTTAAATATCAAGGAAAAAGATTCTTAATGAATTGGGAAGGCTTAGCTTTGTAGTTGGAAGATTCAAAAGTCCTAAAGGATCACTAATTGAACATAAGTTGATAGTACAGAAGATGATTCAACAAAAGGTGTAATATAATAGCAGAATGCTGTAGGAACTCCGTATTCTCTTCTTTATTTATACTATGTACAACCTAAATTTTTGTCTTAGAATTTGTCTTCTGGGCTTAGACAGAAGCCCAGAGGAGTTTTATAGGAGTTTTATAGTTTTAGGTCTATAAACTATAGACCTATTTTTAATTATGTTGTCAACATAATTGAAAGTGCTGTGCTTATTACTACATAAGATAGTATTTGGTAAATACCATGTGGAAAGTCATACAATGGGGGGACAGAGGACAGAAGATAATAACAAGTATAACTAGATCAAGCCTCATAGAAGAGGAACTACTTGAGCTGGGTCTTGAATGGTGAGTAGAATTTAGATAGAGATAAGGAGGTGGAAGGTTAATGACTGAAATTTTGGCATAAGCTAAGGTTAAGGTCAAGAATATTTAAGATGTATTTGGGAAAGGGTAGAGAGATGCTTGGTGTTTGGAGTATATGTTAAACTGCTATAAACAAAGGGACCCCAAAGTATAATATGATAGAATTATCTTTTGTAAATAACAAGAGGTAGGCAGACAGTCCAGGAAAGAGGCCACCTATGCATCCAGGTACCTTCTCCCTATTGCTCTTCTGTGGCTCACCAATTCTGTCTGCATTCCAGCTCACCAGAAGAGGGAAGTGGAGAGCAGCCAACTTTCTTCTCACACATACAACCTGGAAGTTGCACATACCGTGCGTGTTCACATCCCACTGACCCAGACTTTGTCACATGGCATCACCTAACTGCAAAGGAGTTTGAGAAATGAGCCTCTAGACTATGAACACGGGGAGGCAAATGTCTCTTAACCGACTGCTGGTTATAATGGCGTTTGTTGTAGGGACAAAATATGATGGACTTTGAATTCCAAGTGTTTGCATAGTACAAATACAAAAATAAATACCTGTCTAATGAATGCATGAATAAATGAATGAGGGAGTGGGTGAGTGAATGAATGTATTGTTCGATTTGAACTTTATCCTCTAGACCAGGAGCTACAAACTAAAATGCCTCTAAGAGTTCAGACAGATAACATAAGTGAGTCACTCAGCCAGGTGTAAATGGGGAGGGATGGGAACCGAACAACTGGAGGGTTAGTGCCATATCTAAAGGTTATCCACTGGTCAGCTCCAGGTGATTGTTGTGCTATGATGTGGACCCTGTGTGGCAAGATCGTGCAATGTTTTAAAAAGTAGGAAATCTCGGTTTTATGTGACATCTTCCAATTTAAAAAATGTTGGGTCCGAACAATTTTAAAACAGGCCAAATAAAACACATATATAGGATAGATGTGGATTTCAAGTCACTAATTTGCAATCTTTGTGAAAATGAGAAACCACTTAAATTTTTTGGTCCAGAGAGTTGGTATGAAGGTTAATCTGATTGTGGTGCACCTGCCTGGATATACCACTTGCAAAGTGGTTCTCTATTGTGGCTGCTTATTTTCATTCCTAGAGAGATTTGAAAAAAATCCCAACCTCAGGCTCCACCCCAGACTAACTAAATTAGGATCTCAGTAGGTGGGTAATTTTAAGAGCTCTTCAAACAATTATTATGTGCAGTCAAGGTTGGGAGCTAGTGCTCTAAGGCTAATTTGGAAGGTTATTACAATAGCCTGGACATATAAAAGGGTTTGAACAGTGGTTTTGGAAGCCAACTGAGGAAATAAAGAGATAGAGGTGGCAGATGTTATAAAAGACAAGTCGATAAAAATTTTTGGCTTTTTAAAAATAAGGGAGAGGGGGAAAGGAGTCAAAAGAATTGGGATTTCAATCTGGTTTGGGGGGCTGAGAGATGTAAGGAGTTTAACAAATAGTTGCAAGGGACATATGAAATTAAAGTACACAGTGAGTGAATGGGGAAAAGGTAAATGTTATCTTATATGTAAACTCTGTTACCCCAATCCAAATTGAGAATTCTAAATCAGCATAATATTTTTAAAGATAAGGCTATACTTTTTAAAGGATAATAAGCTTTTGTGTACATTTTGTTTGTTTCAATGCCAGGAAAAGCCTGTGAATTAACATTGCTAATGGACTTGTTGAGATAGTATGCCAAGGTTATTGCTCAAGGTTGTTAGAAAAGAACCGTAGGGATCCAAAGCAAATTCCTTCCTGGTTAATATGTTAGGAATATTTCAGGCCTGCATCACTTTGGTTTCTGCAGAGCCTTAGATGTGTCTCAAGGCTTTATCGTGATGATTTAGCACCACCATGAGGGTATATCTAGTCACTGCATCTGGTTTTTGGCCTCATTTATAAAACAAAGAGGTGCAGTTCTTTTTGTTTATAGTTGTAAACATTAAATGAAAATAGTTCTTTGTTATTTTCTTAGTATGGAGAGGTTCTGATTAAATAATATCTTGTCTAAAGATAATGAAAATGCCTAACCACATTTGACAGGAAGTATTTCTGTGATGATGAAAATCAAGAGTGTTACATTTTTTAATTCAACTAAAATAATTCTTAGAATTATAGTGAATTCTTCTTTATCCTTAAACCTAATGTCATGACCCTTTATTGCTAGTAGGATGCTTTGGAAAGATAACAATTTACAAAACCAAACCAAACTTTGACATTTGTGGCCCGCTTACAAGTGTGTCAGGTGAGGTACCAAGAGGTTTATTCATTTCACACATCATCACATTTAATTCTCAAGAAAAAAGCCCTCTCTGATACAAATACTCTTCTGTTGTATCCCCATTTTACCAATGAGGATAGAGAGGCATAAAAATATGGTCATTTTCTCAAGGGTAAAGGAGTTGAAGGCATGAACTTAGGGCTCAGTTTATACAACCCCCCAACTTTTTTAGTCTTTAAAATGGAATATTAATTGTTTTTCATGCCATTGCACAGATTGTTATATGAAATTACAAACAACAATGGCTCATTGTACTAGTCTTACCATTAGTGTGACTTCACTTGTGAATACAGGGAATCAGTAGCAGCTTCAGTAAAATATTTAAAAAAAATTTTTTTTGAGAGAGAGCATGTGAGAGAGGGTGAGCAGGGGAGAGAGGTAGAGGGAAAGAGAGAGAGGGAGATAATCCCAAGCAGGATCCAAGCTCAGAATGGAGCCCTAGACATGACTTGATCCCATGACCCTGGGATCTTGAACTGAGCTGAAATTGAGTCGGACACTCATCTGACTGAGGCACCCAGGTGCTCCAAGAATAAGAATCTTAATTCTGCCCCTAAGTAGTATTTTTACTTTGGAACTTTAATCTCTTAAACCTCACTTTTGAAAAGTATACATTAATAAAGAAGGTGAATTGGATGACCTCTAAGATCCTTTTTAGGTTTGAAATTTTGTGAGATTGACTGTAAGGCAATAACTAAGCAGCCATTTCTCAGTAAGATACACAGTGGAATATATCACTTCAACATGGTTGGCTTTCTGTTCCATGGGATTCTGGGTAAATTCTCCTGACAAGATCCTCCTGGTACATGAATGTGAGGCTGTGACATCAGTGAGCCTGAAGGTATAACACTATTCAGGCTGCATTCCTATCACTGTAATATGACAAGAACTAGACATCCTAGAGGAATTTGGGGCCTGACTAGAGTTCATAAGATGCCACGAGACCAGGAACAATGGTGACAGTGAACAGAGTAACCCAGTAGGAATTAGATATGGATTAGCCTGAAATTATAGGAAATCAGGTAAGCTAAATGAAGCAGATAGGAAGCATTCACCTTGGCAGACTTGCCATTGTGATTTCTTAAAATTACCTGTCAGCACTGCTTTTGTGCTCTGTTCAGACCATGTAGGGGAAAATCATTCCAAGAGGGTGGGTTCTGTGTCAAGGTCACTCAGATGTCAGACCATGTCTGAGGCTGTGGATATTACTATATGAAGATGATTGGCCTGAGTTTTGCATGGCAAATAAACAACTTTACCCAGGAAAGATGCTGCCTGGAAGCTCAGGCCCATATGCTTTCCATCTACCATTTTGATGCAGACCTCTGCATTACTTTTTAGGAAGCCAGTGGCTTTACTGTTTGCTTTAATTATTTATCCAGGAATAAAGGAAGCTGTTGTTACTTTCTTTTTTAATGCTTTTAAAATAATCAAACCAGAGAGGTGTCACTTAGAGGTGGTGCTCTGATATTTCTGATTTGTCTGGAGACTTCAGCTTGAAAGGTGTGTGTGTGTGGGGGGGGGGGGGGTGTAAGGGAGAGAGGGAGAGTGATAGGCAGACAGAGAGAAAGAAGTGTATGTCACAATTACAATCTAGTACTCTTCCTCTTTCTTCCTACTGGAGCCCATTACTTTATAAAGATAAAGCTGATAAGTTGAATTAACAAAAATATTTTTTTAAATTTCCTATAGTGTAGAGAAGACTATTTGTACCCATATAAAATAAAGTCCCATTAAAGCCCTTTTACTTATCCTATCCTCACTACATCTTTAGTTTTACATTGTTTGGGGCATGCCACAGTATTCAAGAGACTGTCAACTAGTGCCTTCTCCATAGGATACAGGGCTCATGAAAAGTTATATTGTGCCCATTCTTCTTTCTAGAGACACATTTATATGAGCAAAATATAGCTGGAAAGAACTCCTAGAACAGTAGACTTTTTCAAGATGCCAAAAGAGATGAATATACAGCAAAGTACTAGGTAGAACCTTACGGCAAAGGAAAAGGTAACGTTGGTAGGAAGTGATTTCTGGAGTCACCTGTATTAACAGATGGGGGAGCTTCTGTGGTGCTACATGGTGGCAGAGTGTGGTGGACGTGTTAAAAAGTATGAAGTAGTGAACGTGTTAAAAAGTATGAAGAGCTGAGGTGAGTACCTGCTACGTAGTAAGCATTCAATAAACGTTCGCTCCTGTGGTTGCTGTTGTTGTTATTATTACTATTATGAGAGGGCAGGGGTCAGGCCTTAGCAGCTTCCTGTATGTAGGTCATTCTGTCTGTAACCTCCATGTTCGCTGGTGCTGTCTCGGTCCAGCCCTCAGCGGCTACTTCATGGTGTACTGTAGCACCCTTTTAACTGGCTTCTCTGATCCCACCCTTACACTCAGCCTTTTGGGATCAGACGTCACCACCCTGTTTTCTCCTCTCACCTCCAGCCACCTCAGTCATTATGAAGCCTCAGACCCCCACCCACAATGATTAAGGCTACTTCTCCGTCCTCTTGGGAACTGTGCTGGTTGCCCCAGATTTTTGTACTTCTCTTCTCTATGAGACTCTGGGCCTCCTGTCTTGGCAGATGATTCTTATATTGTATTAGAGATAATTCTTTTCTAATTGGCCCAATAATTTTAGTTAATGTACTTCTTGACATTTTAGGAAGTTTATGTAGGGGAATTTATGCTATGAATGTGTGTTCAGACAAATACAAACAAGCTGCTAGTTTGTAATATTGTCACACAACAACCTTATAAATAATATGTACTTACTTATTTATAATTTGTATTTATACATATTTATAATACTTATTTATAATTATGTGCTTATAAATAATAATTCTTACAGCACTCTTTAACCAAAGGGAGGGTCATTACAATGTATTACAAGAAGAAAAAGGAAGGGCCTCCAGCAGGTTTAGAATTATCCCTCAAAGCTCTGATTGCTAAAGATGGAAAGAATAAGAAAGTGTCTTGGGAAGGCAGTAATAGGTTGGGTGATTTGTTGGGAAAGGGACATTTAGGCTCAGTGTCAAAGGATAGACATGGTGAGTGGATTGGGAGACATTGGGAGTATGTGAAGGTCACCAAGATCAGTTTCCTAGCTAGAAGAGAGGCGGTCAACCACCTGAACATATATAGCTTTAAAGGAGGCTCTGTATGCAAGAGCCACAGATATGAACGGTCAGAAAGGCATGAGGAATTATTCAGCTCAGTGCCCTCATTTTATAGCTAGAACCTGTCTCCCCCAGTCCAGAGTACTTCCTATGAGAACATCCCGTCTCCTGGTTATACCATATCTTGCAACCTTGTCACAAAGGGGCAGCAAGTACTTTTTTTTCAGAGATCAACACTAAAATGTTCTTAGTGCCCCACAGCTGTCGGCTTTTATATCATTGTAGCCCTGAGAAACTTTGAAGCAGATTCTCCTTCTCAGAATTTGGCATGTGTTTAAAGAGTTTCACAGTTGATTTTGAGACACAGCCCAGTGTCAAGAATCACTGAGACAGACATGGAATAAGGGACTAGAGTGAAGCATGTTGAGTGCACTGCCCTCTGGGGCCTCATGATGTAGAAGGCACAGTGGATATGCCCCTCTACACTGTTCCCAGGTTATCTCATCCATGCTTATGGTCTCCAGGACCACCTGTATGTTTCTTTCTCTAACCCAGGTTTTGCTCCACACCTCAACTGAGTTCAGAAAGCAAACTCACAGTATCTAATAATACCATGTTCATAATCTGCCTACAAGCTGTTTCTTCCTTCTGAATATCTTATTGCTTCTTTTGGAGAAGAGTACCTGCAACTAAAATTAAGTTGGCTATCATTTTGGATTCTAACAAATTTCTCATCCTTCACATCCAATTGGTCCTGTCCATTTTAACTTGTCTTGCTGTGTAGCCTGACACCTCTCCTGCATGCCCACTGCTGCTGCCTTGGTCCAGCCCTCACTGACTACTTCATGTTGTACGGAGCAGCCTTTTAACTGGCTTCTCTGATCTCAACCATATGCTCAGCCATTCACTCTCTACATTGCAGCTAGAGTGAGTCTTTTAAGATGCCAATCAGATTATCTCACTCCCCTGCTTCAGAAATCCGGTCCCACCTCAATGTCTTCACGATACAGTCCAGACTCCAGGTGTGTTATGTGTGGTCTGGCTCCTGGTCAAGCCCTTCAATCTTATTTCTCAGTTTTTCCCTCCCTCCCACCCACGCCACTGCCCCACAGTGTTAGCCATTCTCAGCTACATAGAGTTCTCAGATGAGCTGTTCCCTCTCAGACTTTATCTGCCAGGAATGTTCTTCTCTGCTCCTCCCAGTACCCTTTTATTTATTTATATTTTCTGAATGAATTACACTTATCCTGCATGGCTCAGCTTGCTTGTAATTTCCTCCTAGAAGCCCTCCTTGATGCCCCAAGACTGAGTTAAATGCCTTCCATTGACTCCTGAACACTGGGATGATCTACAACAGAGGTTCCCAGGCTATGATCCAGGTACCTCTAGGGTTCCCAAGATCCTTCAGGGGGCCCACAAGGTCAACTATTTCATATTAATACTAAAATTATGTCTGCCTTTTCACTCTCATTCTGTGTACAACGGAGTTTTCCAGAGGCTATATGGCATATGATATTTCAGTAGATTAAATGCAGAAGTAGAAATGGCATCCGGCTGTCTTCTATCAAGCCAGACATTAACAAGATTCACATACAGCTAACATCATGCCACTCTTCACTGTTTTTGAAGTTATTTTTCATAACAATGTACTATGTGAATATGCATATAGATTATTGTTGTTATTATAAATGAATTAATAAATATTTTTAAAATTTCTAAAATGAATATTGATACCCATAGAAACAAAAGCTCTTTGGGGCCCTTAATAATTCTTAATAGTCTAAATGAGTTCTAAAAGTTTGAGAACTGCTGATCCACATTATCACACATCACACTTTATATCACTATGCTTCGAATTCTGTAAGAGAGGCATCTGGGTCATTTATATGTGAGTTCCAGGCCCTATACAGTTTCTGATACATAGTAAGCTTGCAATAAATAGTTTTTGAATAAAATACCTAATACATACATGTGTATGTGTATGTACGTACACTTAGAGTTTGAATGAAAAAAACAATTTAATCTTTACTTGAGCTGGCCTAATGCAACCCAATCTAGGTAGTAATACATAATTAAACCAATAGTAGTCTGAAAGTTTGCACTAATTTTAAAAGCTCTAGTTCTGTCCTTTTTGTTGTTGTTGTTGTTTAAATTTTTTTTAATGTTTATTTATTTTAGAGACAGGAGGACAGAGCACAAGCAGGGGAGGGGCAGAGAGAGCCAGAGACAGAATCTGAAGCAGGCTGCAGGCTCTGAGCTGTCAACACAGAGCCTGACACAGGGCTCGGACCCACGAATCACAAGATCATGACCTGGGCCAAAGTCAGACAGTTAACTGACTCAGCCACCCAGGCACCCCTGTTGTTCTTTTTTTCTGAGCTTTAGAAATTTTGGCCAAAGAATGTCTCTGAAAACTTTGAAATTTGAGCTGTATATTGAATACACAACACCTGAGTTCTTCTGACTTGGCTATCTACTCATTGTGTATCAGTCAAGTATTTAACCTTTCTGAGCCTCAGTTTTGTCATCTGTAAAATGGGGAGCATTAAACTACATGGGTCCTAAGGGCCTTTTGAAGACTAGATCTGTGTTTCTGATTTGCATGTAAACTTTTCTTCTTTCCAAGCACATGTATTTAGATAATACTATTTTCTGTCTTCTTGGCTCTAATGATAGATAGTGCAGTGGCTGAATTTGTATCCTTTACTGACTTGCAACCCTGAAATTCTCTGGTAGAAAGGTGGCTATTTTCTTCTTTTTAAAAATTTATTATTAAACTATAATTGACATACAGTGTTACATTAGTTTCAGGTGTACAGCATAGTGATTCAACAACTCCGTAAGTTATGCTGTGCTCACTGCAAATGTAACCACCATCTGTCACCATACAACACTATTACAATACTATTGACTATATTCCCTGTGCCGTTCCTTTCATCCCTGTAACTTATTCCTTCCATAACTGGAAGCCTATATCTCTCACTCTCCTTCACTCATTTTGCCCATCCTCTACCCACTTCCCTCTGGCAACCACCAGTTTGTTCTCTGTATTTATGGGTCTGCTTCAGCTTTTTTTTACATATGAGTGAAATAATATGGTATTTGTCTTTCTCTGATTATTTCACTTAACATAATGTCCCCTATATCCACCCATGTTGTCACGAATGGCAGGATCTTCTTTTTTATGGCTTAGTGATATTCCCAAATACACATACCACATCTCTATCCATTCACCTATCAAAAGAAGGCACAGTGGATATGCCCCTCTACACTGTTCCCAGGTTATCTCATCCATGCTTATGGTCTCCAGGACCACCTGTATGTTTCTTTCTCTAACCCAGGTTTTGCTCCACACCTCAACTGAGTTCAGAAAGCAAACTCATAATATCTAATAATACCATGTTCATAATCTGCCTACAAGCTGCTTCTTCCTTCTGAATATCTTATTGCTTCTTTTGGAGAATAGTACCTGCAACTAAAATTAAATTGGCTATCATTTTGGATTCTAATAAATTAGAATCCTATCAAAAGACACTTGGGTTGTTTCCATATCTTGGCTATTGTAAATCAAAAAACAAACATAGAGGTACATATATATCTTTTTGAATTAGTAGCTTTTTTTCCTTTAAGTAAATACCCAGTAGTATATTTACTGGATCACATGGTGTTTCTAATTTTAATTTTTTGGGAAACTTTATTTTGTTTCCCACAATGGCTGCACCATTTTGCATTCCTACCAGTAAGGTTCCCTTTTCTACATATCTTCATCAACACTTGTTATTTCTCGTCTTTTTGATACTAGCCATTCCGACTGATGTGAAGTGATATCTCATTGTGGTTTTGATATGCATTTCTCTGATGATTAGTGATGTTGAGCATCTTTTCACATGTCATTGACCATATGTATGTCTTCTTTGGAAAAATGTCTATTTAGGTCCTCTGACCATTTTTAAATCATATTATTTGTATTTTTTGGTGTTGAGTTGTATAAATTCTTTACATATTTTGGATATTAATCCCTTATTGGATATATCATTGCAAAACTCTTACCCCATTTACTAAAGATGGCTATTTTCTTGCTCACTCAGTGTGATAATTCCATTTTTTCCCTAAAAATAATAACCTTGTCATTACTAAAGAACTCTGTGTTCCCCAAATAAAGTTGAGAGTATTTATATAAATAGGAACTCAACAATTGCAGGTAATCTTTTGAATGATCTTAGCATTCTACAAACACTCCCATCTAGCCACGTGCATTCTTGTTCCAGATATTGATTTGCAAGGAGGTAGTACTAATCAGAAAGTTTAGACCTAATCTAAACACAGGATTATAACAACATTTTCAGCTCTGCACTTTAGCATCAAGAAGCAGCCCCTTTCACCAAAACTTTATGGACGTGTTGGGAAATGTTTATTAAAAACTATTAATTAGCTCCAGTTAATTAGGTCAGGGGAGACTTAAAACTATAGAAAAAGAGAAGGAATGAGCAGGGAGAGAGAAGAGGAGAAGAAGGGATGGGAGCAAAAGAAAGGAGAGAGGAGTGGAGACCAAGAGAAGGAAGTGATTAGAAGATGGAAGAGAAGAAAAAAGGCAAAAGAGAAACAGTGGTCAAGAAAGACAGAGAAAAAGGGGGATTGAAAAGAGCACAGATGCAGGGACTTCTCTAAAACAGAGGTGGCTGTAATGGGCATGGTTGAAGCTGTGTGACTCAGGCTGGGGTTTCACAAAGGCTTGGGAAATAAGAATGGGGTGCCTGGGTGGCTCAGTCAGTTAGGTGACCAACTTGGGCTCAGGTCATGATCTCAGTTCATGGGTTCACGCTCTGTGTCGGGCTCTGTGCTGGCAGCTGAGATCCTGGACCCTGCTTCGGATTCTGTGTCTCCCTCTCTCTCTGCCCCTCCCCCTATCACACTCTGTGTCTGTCTCTCAAAAATAAAATAAATAAACATTTAAAAAAATTAAAAAAAATAAGTGGACCACATTGGGTGTTCGTGTCCTTTTTTTTTCTCTCTGTGAACTTCATGGGAATAAGTCTGGTCAGAAAGTCAGTGTGATAGCTCAGAGCTTGGATTCTGGAACAGAACTACTTAATATCTATTTAGTGGCTTTGTGACCTTGAATAAATTGTATAACTCCTCTATGCTTCAGCCTCTTTGTACAATAGGGAAATTCATAAAGACTCAATGACTACATAAGTTATTAGAAGAATAGCTGGTAGACAGTCATCATCCAGATGTTAAGGATTGTTGTTTATAATACAAAATATGAAAAGCCTATAAAGCATTCAAGCTATCATAATCCTAAATTGTGAAGTGTGAATATCTAAGGTGTGAATCCTCTTGGGGATTTAGAGGCAGATAAAGATGACCTGATTTGCTCAGTCAGTGCCTCTGGGGAATTGGGGTGCTTGATGCAAGATCTCCTTTAGAGTAAGTAAGCAAAGCTTTGGGGCAGCCAGACTCTGGGAAAATCCCTAGCTTCACTCCTGTGGAAGTGTTCACAGTTGTGCAAGTGCAAATGCATGAGCTTGTCTATATTTCAGTTTTCTCCTCTATAAAATAGAGGGTGTGGGAATCTTATAGCGTAGTGTCATTGTTAGAATTGAATACATTCCTGGCACATAATAAGTGCTCAATTAATATTAACCTGTTATTAGTTCCAGTCTATTTCCAAGTCTTTTATTCATTTGTATTTTTATTAGGCTTTAATGATATGCATTTCAATCTTGTTTTGCCCTTAAATATGTTGATTACTTCTTTTTATAAAGCAATAGGCAGCAACCGAACTCAAACTCTGGATTTGTTGGAGGAAATTCTTTCACATTATGAGAATCAGGAATCTTTCTGGGCTCTTCCTTTCCCAGTTGAAATTATTGTCAACAGTATTGTCAACAGTCATTCAGCTCCATTTATCCCTTCTGCATGATAGAATAGAACTTCCCACCTGGTCAATTTTAGATAATACCATTCCATGCCTTTTTTTTTTTTTTTTTTTTTTTTTTTGCTCTCTTTCCAACTGACAGCCTTTTACTTTATTCTGGGATAATTTTATCAGGAATATTTTTATATTCTAAAGACATTCCATTCAACCTTTAGAAAAGAAGCTTAAATATTTCATAAAACATTTCAGTGTTTGAGTTTTCTTGTGGCATCAGAGTTAAAACTGCCTTAAACCATTTCATTTTCTCTTCAATCTTTTTTCTAAAAGCACACACCATATCCTCCCTTCTGTCAATTACTTACACTGTGTTGGATTTTGTGGGTAGGAACATTGGTAAATGTGTGAGGTAGTAGAATCTAAAACATCTCTTTTAACTCCTTGGCATTTTATCTTGAGCCTCTGGATCTTGGGTAGCACATTAAGTATACGGATTACCTTTCCTCCCCCTGCCCCTGCCAAAAAAAAGGAAGGAAAGGTAAATTGGAAAGTAAAGGTGAATTGCATTGAGTACTATTGTGTAAAACTCTGAATTAGGCATTTCATATAGGAACTATGTATATATGAATTAACCGGAAATGGAAGGCTAAATATAGACATTGGTAGATGTACGTATAAAACCTCAATGCATACTTTTACTTCTAAATGGAGTTCTAAGTCTTCCAGTTATCAGAGCCTAAATAAAGCTTCCTTGTGGGTAGGGTAAGAGGATTGCAATTACTCGTTGGTAGCCATCGCTAATGTAAAGATTGGCTCCAAAGCCTGTGGTCTGTTTTAAAAAATTAAGCCAGATTATTCTTTTTTTTTTTTTTTTTTTTATTTTTTTTTATTTTTTAATATATGAAATTTACTGTCAAATTGGTTTCCATACAACACCCAGTGCTCATCCCAAAAGGTGCCCTCCTCAATACCCATCACCCACCCTGCCCTCCCTCCCACCCCCCATCAACCCTCAGTTTGTTCTCAGTTTTTAACAGTCTCTAATGCTTTGGCTCTCTCCCACTCTAACCTCTTTTTTTTTTTTTTTTTTCCTTCCCCTCCCCCATGGGTTTCTGTTATGTTTCTCAGGATCCACATAAGAGTGAAACCATATGGTATCTGTCTTTCTCTGTATGGCTTATTTCACTTAGCATCACACTCTCCAGTTCCATCCATGTTGCTACAAAAAGGCCAGATTATTCTTAAACTCTTGGCTATTTATGGAGAAATGTGATCCCCTTCAGACCTACTGGTGGAATAAGGAGATAGGGGAATCCATACTAACTTACAGGTTTAGAGGTTTCCCCTTCCACATTGTCTCATCTGATGATCTGAGACAGAAGTCACGCCCTCCTCTGCATGCCCAGAGACTCGGTGCTCCCTCTCCTCTCACCTCATGGCTGTGGGGGGACTTTTCTGATCCATCTCCCCTGTGGCCTAGCACCGTGCTGCACACTTAGTGAATAATCAAAGCTTTTTGAGTGAATTAGATAAAAGATCAAATTAGAACTTGTTAATTAGGAATGGTTTTTAAAAATCATTTATCAAGCCCTAGTTTTACATCAGGCCTTAAAATATATACATTTTTTTGAAATCCTCATGTAAACCCAAGATGGAAACTGCTGTCCCTATCTTACAGATGAGGAAGTTGAGATTCAGCGACATTAGGTAGCTCATTTGGTTTATGATGGTGGTAAGAGGTGGATGGAGCCTGGAATCAAATTCAGTTTTGTCTGGTTGTAGCAACTGTTCTCTTAATAATATCCATACTGGTTCATGATGGGGGTGGTTTTTCTTCTCTTTTAATATAACCTCTTCTACCCTCATGATTAATCCTCATTTAAATGTTTTTCAACTTCCAATTTCTGCCAGGGACTTAGATAAATTGTTAGATCAGTTGGCCTCTCACGATTTCCTGTGGTGCCAGTGAGGCTCTCTGGATTCAGGTTCTGAATCCACTATCTTCTGGCCATATGGCACTGGACAGGTCTCACCTCTCAGGGCCTCAGTCTTCTCACCTGTAAAACAGGTCACAATACTACCTACCTCACAAGGTCTTTATGAAACTCAAACGATCTAATGGATATAAAATACTTTTAAAAGGTCTTGGCACACAGTGAGGGCAGTTTGAAGGTTACATACTGTTTCAGCTAGCATCATTCAGATGAGATCATTCAGTGAATCTTTGAATCTTGGAATACTAAGAAAAAGGTGAATACTTTTTAATAAATGTTTACAAGATTCAACAATAGAGACTGAACAATTTTTTCATATAGTGAAAATAGTTTACTTTTGTGATGCTCTTCAGATCCCTATCTGAACGCAGTTAATTTGATCTAGACGAGGTCAGACATCATGCTTGATTTCTTTGTCCACTGAGAAATGAGAATCTTTCTCGCGACACACACACACACACATACACACACACAATAAAACAACAAACAACAAAAATAAATTAGCAGTTGAAGTCCTTGGCTGAACTCCTGAGAACCAAGGGCCTTCTTCTCATGATTAAAGTATATCAGATTCATCTATAATTGAGGCAGTGATAAAATGGGCTAATTGCAGCATGTAACTGCTTGCATGTTTGGTTGAAATTTTCCATCAGTTACAAGTGAAATTTACAGTGATTTTTGCTTACAAACAAACAGACAAAAGGTGTGTGTTCCTTGTTAAGCATCTAGCCTCATCAAAGACCTCCCTCCTTTCAGAAAAATTAACAGAAAATAGTGAATGTGAAGGTGGAAGCACTGGAAGTTTAGAGAATTTTGCCTCAGTGCCAAGACTGTGAGGCTGGGAAGAATTGTTGCTTCCCTTTCATCTGGGTCCCGTGACATGTCTCTGAGAGTACTATTGTTAGAGGTCAGTGTGGTGGGGCGAGAGAAATAGACTTCGGAGTGAAATGTGGGGTCAGGTCCCAACTCTGCCATTGGAAGTCACTCACCTTCTTTGACCCTCAGTTTCCTCATCTGTAAAATGGCCAGAATCAGGACCACTCCACAGATGTGTAACAACACAGCATCTCCTGTCGTATATGCCCCCCTTTCCCCTTTTAGAGAAATAGGTTTCAATATCAATTTGGTCTAAAAATTATGTAATTCTATAAAGAAAAATTACCTGCTAGGCTTACAACACCATAAGGCGGAGACTATGTCTTGTTTTATACTGTATTGCTATCTTCTGGTCTCATACCTGGCACCCAGGAAGGCTCTCCCTTTTTATTCCTGCTCCACATGACAGGCTTGCTGGAGGGCAACAGTAATCACCTCCACAGGTTTTATTTAACCAAACTAGTTTGTGGTAGAGAGAAACAGGTAGGGACATAAAACAAATAATGGGCATTCTTTAAAAACATTTTTTTAATGTTTATTTTTGAGAGAGAGAGAGAATGTGAGTGGGGAAGGGAGGGAGAGAGAGGGAGACACAGAATCCGAAGCAGGCTCCAGGTTCTGAGCTGTCAGCACAGAGCCCAATGTGGGGCTTAAAGCCATGAACTGTGAAATCATGACCTGAGCCAAAGTTGGATGCTCAACTGACTGAGCCATCCAGGTGCCCCAATAATGGGCATTCTTAATCTGTCATGAGGGTGTAGCTATGTGCAAGACTTGAGTGTAAATTTTCCTTGTGAATATGATCTTCAAATCTGAAAGTGTACATTTGCACACACTTTTTGCTGCTTAGTCTTTAAAAAGATTGATGCTTTAGAAAGTTTAAAAGTAAGATTTTTAAGAAGCACTTCATTAAGGAACTTTTAAAATGCAAATGATTTGGAAGTGTGAAATGTGCTTTTCAACTGGTGGTAACAAGTCTAACTGCTTTCTGTTTCCTCTCACATTGGATGGCCAGGGTTTCTTCTGGGTGTTGAATCCTGGCTTGACTCTAGTGAAGAGTATACAGACTCTCAAAACATGTGTCAGATATGAATATGCCAAGGGACCTATACAAAAGGATATAATCAAGGGGGGTGGCCTGGGAGGATTGGTGCCTGTGGACTGAGTCACACTCAGTGCTCTCCTGGAGAGCTTGGCAGGAGTCAGAGAAGCGTAATGGAAATGGACAATAAGGAAACTCGTGGTAGAAAAAGGAGAGAGACAAAGCAGATAAGATACATCAACAGGAGTTTGAACAATGAAGGCTGAAATGTGGCCTTTCAGAAGTTTGTAATTCAGCTTGTAGCAATGAGTTGAATGTGCGTAAGATGTGCTTTTATATAGTGCGATGGCAGCATTGGATTGTGTCACGAAGAAAATCTGGTTTTATAGTCATCTTGGACTCTCAGAATAAGTAAGTATGAACTCAAAATATTAGAGAAACAAACAGAGGTGGGTCACATAATAAGAATAAGAACAAATTTGGATACAGACAGAATTCTGATACAGGCAGAATATATTTCACAGAACCATCCAGGAGAGTGTTTCAACTCTTTATTGGTGGTAAAATTTTTTTAACTATTAAAATTAGTTGAATTGAGTAGGCAAGTGTTTACTCATGCTTTAAGTTCTGCTGAAATTTGTGCCTCAATGATGTTTATCTTTTTATTCTCAACAATGTCCAGAGGTGTGCTTTATACAGCGTAGGCACTTAATAAATATTAGTTAAAAAAAAGTGAATGAGTGCCCAGTATTTGTTATACTAGGATTTGATCCTCATGATAAAATAAATAAAATTTTGTATTTTCCCCTGTGGTTTTTTATGTAACCTCATTTTCCTTTATTCACACCACAAGGACTCTACAGAGCTTCTGAAAATTAGCATCAGATATTCCCTGCATACATCCAAATGTGAATTCTCCTGCACATTGCATGCCTGGTTCGATATACTGAGTGGCACTTAGCTGGTCTTTCTAAGAAGAGCATATCATGATATGGGGATAGTACCCAGTATACTGTCCATTACACAGTACACTGGAAAAGCACACACATAAAGAGGCTGGGAGAGGTGGACAAACAGTAAGTGACAAAGGTATCAAGGATTGGATGGATTTCACTTTCATCTGCCTTTATGATTTCTGTTTATGTTTTTGTGGCTACACATACTAGCAGGAGGGGAGGTGGAAAGCTAAGAGCTCCCTAAGAGGAAGAAGTGTTTAGCATTTTATTATAAGATTGCGGGGATTCTCTGGATTTCTGTTGCGATGGATGGAACTTTTAAGCACTGGCAAGAAAAGAGTTGAGAAAATGTGCAACAAATGAAAATTGGTGAGGTAGGGATATAATTCAGAGGAAACCCAGAAAGAAGCCTTGAAAAGGACCTGTTTCATCTGTATCAGACAGCCTTGGTTTTGTTCTCTGGCTAGGCTATGCAGAAAGAGCATCCAGAAAGTTTCACCTGGGTCCCATGAGTTTGCCTAATCTGCACCTTATGGATTTCAGCTAACTCTGTAATCATGGTTCTGTTAGGAAATCTGTCACACATTGTTCAATACTCTTTGGCTATGACCAACCTTTTGTGATGAAGTACCCATGCAATCACATATACACATATTTTGTTTGCTTGTCTTTTGGAGGAAGAGAAGATAATGAATAGTATATAACTGGTCATATTTCAAATAACATCTTTTACTATTTGTCTTCTTGGATTTAATCAGTTCTTTCCAAAATAATTTCCTTCCTGACTTAATGTTCTCCCCAGACCAATTTGCAGATAAAACAACTCAAGTCCAAATTCAATAGTAAGTACTATTTAATGATATAAAGTACTATTTCATCTCACAATTATCAACCATCTAGACTCTGGTATTCTGATGAGGCTCTGTAGATGTTTCAGTAAGTCCACTTGGCCAACAAAGAATATCTTAATTTTTCATAGAATTTAATTATGAGAGCATGAAGAATTAGGACATCAATTCTAACACACTCTACCATTGTTTCTGCTCACAGATTTACTGTACATATCTGTAGGGATCTATGGTAATCATCAAGTCTGATAAGAATTTCTTATGTATTCCGAGTCGTAGGCAGTCTACCAGAAAGAGGGATTTGGGGAGTGATGTTTAAAACAGGTGGGAGGCTCGACTGAAAACAGGGAGCCTAAAGTAACATCTGTGTTAAAAGGCTTGAGTATTTGGAAGGAAATGAAAAACAAAGCAACTCTCAAATTTATGGAAATGTAGAAAAAGAGAAAGAGCAGACAAACTGATACCCTCAATCTATGAGAAAGGGCAAAAAGAATTACTTGGCATGGATTCCTACCATTGGGTGGATCATCAGAAAAATGCATTTGGTAGGGGAGTGCAGTATTTGACATTCGTGAAACTATCCCTGTTGGACACATTTTCACCTCACCTGGAAGAAACACTTCTGAGTGATGACCAGAGGAAGTCTCAGTGAGGTCATTAATTTGGGGTTGGAGGCCAGGACATGAGGCATGTTAAACAACCTTCTGGTTCCCAGCTCGGTCCATTGCAAATGCATAGGCCTTAGCTTCTAATTAAGATGACTCTAATATGATATTTTTTATTGGCTGTACCAAAACAACTTGATTAGGGTAGGTTTTCAAAAGGATGAGTGTGATTATCGTTTGACCTTTGCACAATAGGGATAAAATAGGGAAAGCTTTGGGTAGCTTTTCGAAACATGGGATAGATACACTACCATGTGGGATGATTGGCTGAGCTCTGCACAGGCTGATAGCAGTACCAGAGTATCGTGGGACAATCTGATGGACTCCAGGTGTACCGATGACCACAACTCTTCTCTATCAACCTTTGACAGACAGAAATGTGTTTCTGAGTGTTACTTGTCTGTCTTCCTCTTTACCATCCTTCTCAGTCCCATTTTCTCATTTCCTAACAATCATTTTGAGGCCAATCAACTGCTAGAATTAAGGGGTTATAAATCTTAAACTATCATTCAGGAGAAACTTTAATAACAAAGCCTAGCTTTGGGGCATCTCGGTGGCTCAGTCAGTTAAGCCTCCTACTTCAGCCTAGGTCATGATCTCTCTGGTCCCAAGTTCGAGCCCCGTGCCAGGCTCTGTGCTGACCGCCTAGAGCCTGGAGCCTGTTTCTGATTCTGTCTCTCTCTCTCTCTCTCCTTCTGCTCTTCCCCCACTCACACTCTGTTTCTTTCTCTCAAAAATAAACATTGAAAAAGAAAAAAACAAAGCCTAGCTTCTGAGAAGCATGATAAAGAAAATGAATTTTCACCTATTCTTAATTTAGTCTCAGGATATCCTAAGTGAAGCATTAAAAATATTAACCAAAATTAATCAAAAGGCAAATCTGAAGAACGGGTTAAGTTTAATAAGAGAAATAGCACTCCCAGCCATTTCGGTGAGTACAAATGTAGAAGCCGGTCCTTGCTCCTTTCGACCTCCAGGTGGTGCTGTTTACCTAGACACAGAAAACAGGCGCCCAGCCCCATTTCTTTCCCCTAGGTTCGTAGCTGGGCTTTCATTTTTTCAAAATAGTTTCCGTTTCTACAGATGTGTTCTTTTAAATGGTCAATAAATTTTTATAACCACTATTTGAAAAATTGCGAGATTACTGTGATTTGTGCTTCCTAGCCAAGAATATTTCTTTATGTGCAGGACACACCCAGTCAGGTGTTTATGTTTTTGTTCACTGATCCCACCTCCTCTACCCTTCCTTGCTTCTTAGAACCCATGCTCAAGCACAGACAGTTGGGCTGTCAGTAGAACTCATCCAAATCCCTTTAAACACTTATGTGATTTAAAAATAGATATGTAGTTCAGTTAAGGCAACTCAACTCCATAGGCTTCTGAGTAAAGAACACCATCTTTACAGGAATGCTTTTATCCCCCAAATCCAGTGAGTGTTCCTAGCAGGCCTGACCTGATTTTTTGCTTTGGGGGCACTTGTCAGACACCAGAAATGTTTTGATGATTTGAAGACATCTTTACGAAGACATCTGACAATCCAATCCAAATTCCTCAGAAAAAAATGTTCCTAGGGAAAAACTGAGAGGGAGTCACGCACAATTTCTTTCCATTTTGATAGATTTCAGTGCTGGGAATCGTGGAAATTCCATTTACAGTGTGGAACCAGAATGGGAGTCCAGTGGTATCAATTTTTACCATTGATGACGTTTGGGATTTTTTAAATTGCCTAAAGAAATGACCAACTAACATGCTTTTCTTGTCCTTTTCTTCCCCCTTCCCTTTTTTTGTGTCAAGGGGTTTGTAAACAAGCTGGATGAATTCATTCAATGGTTAAATGAAGCCATGGAAACCACTGAGAATTGGACACCCCCTAAAGCAGAGACGGATGGCCTTAAACTGTACCTGGAGACACACTTGGTAGGCAAAACTGAGTTGCTTTTGCTGTTAGTAACGGGAGGATTTTAATGCACTGCTTATTTGTTTATGGGGAGTATCATTTTTATTTATCACAAGACATTATATGCTAATGAAACCAAGTTTTAATGGGGCAAACTACAGAAGCTGAAAATTTACAGGCATTTCAATATATTATGAAATCTAAATCCTCCATATTTCAAGCTATTTTTTTCAAAACTTTTTCCAGGAAGGTGAGTAATTAACTTAAAAATACCTTAGAAAATATACTAGACCCTTGTTCTCTAAAGCTATGATTGAAGGCTTTCCTCTTCTTAAAAAATAAATAAATGAAAGAGATAATTTTGATGACCATTCTAAGCTTTCTAGAATTCTTGTAAAATTAATGAACCTCTCATTATCAAGAGGGTCTACATTATCTGTTCTACACTGGGTTATTTTAATAAAATATTTAAAACGATGATCTCCATCATTTTTGCTGCTGTGTGGGTTTTTCAGCATATAATTAATACAACTGTCATTACACCCGTCCCTGTGCACAGGGAAAACCATGGAGGGGAAGTGGAAAATACTTGGATGAATATGCTTCTGAATATGTTAGAAGCAAGAATTATAGACTGGGGGACATTTGATGAACCTCATGAGGTTTTTACTGAATGCTTCAAATGGCCGATATCAATTATGAAGGGGTGGAAACCAAGTAGTGGAGTGTGATAAAGCATGAAGAAAAAGCACGTTGTCATAGGAAATGAAAATTCAAGCTTTAAGGATCTCATCTTTATTCCTTTCACCGATAGTATAAAATTGACAAAGGCAATGAACACGAATCCTTGGGTACCCAACTGTGGGGTTGATTTTCTGCCCCTCTTACACACTCAGAATTTGGATTGAATAAACATTGTGTGGGAGTCCTACCTTTGCGTGAGTTCACAGGGTTCCAGAACGTTCCCTGTGATGTTAAATGAGAGAATGACAAAGAGGGAGGTGAGAGGGGGAAAGAGGGGAAAGAGAAAGAGGATGTTTTAGTCTTTTGGTGTTTGTGTTTTGCAGTATGTTTTATGTCATTGCAAGTAAAATAGACTCAAAATCCTATTGCTGCATGAAAATAACTTTGTGGATGATAAAAGACACAAAACTATGTTTAAGAGGATGAGTGTATTGCTTCCATTTTTAGAGACCTGGGTTGATTGTGTGTAAAAATGCCAGTGACCCCAACCACCTCTCTTGTACATGGGTTTTTAAATATTGCCCTTGGTACTCAATTCCCTGTTGAGTAGAGCCTTGATTTTTTTTTTTTTTAAAGAGGGCATTTCATAATAGCAAGATAAAGATATTCAGTGCTTTATAATGTAAATTGTATTAATTAGAATGTCAACTTTTCACTGGCATTGTTCTGACAGAAATTCTAATCTGTGTTTAAACAGGAGTATATGAACTTTATTTCACATTAAGTGTGCTGTCTTAATTTCTCTTGATTTAATATTTTATGGAAAACACACATTTAGTTTTTGAGGTCCCAGAGGGCATGGGGACATACAAAGTGCTTTAACTCTAGGCTATTTATTGAAAGCCAGGCTAGAAGAGTATGAACCAGGGTCTCCCCCTCTCTTCAGGAATTGAGCAACATGGCCTCTTTGTAACCAATGCACTCTCATCATTCTCAAGTCCCCATTACAGAGTTCCTTCCTTAGCATCCCTTTGTTGGCCTCAGCCTCATTCTAGCCCTAAACTATCTGCTAGAACTTTCTGTAAGAATGGAATATTCAAGGTTGCACTGTCCAACATGGGAGCCACTCACCACATGTATCTGCTGACCGCTTGAAATGTGACTAGAGCAACTGAAGAAATGAATTTTTAATTCTAATTCACTTGATTTAAATGTAAATTGCCACATGTAGCTTGTGACTACTGTATTGTAGCCTTAATAAGTTGCAAAACTCTTAGCAGCTGACCATAATGAATTGCACGTATGTGTACCTGCCTCATAGTGACAGTCTCATCCAAAACATGAGCCCCATCATCCTCTTTACACTCTACATTAGATCCACAGCAAGGAGTCCTCCTTAAAATGTTTAGCTTTTAAAGAATAATTTTTTTGTTGCCTAATGATCAACACTTTCTTGAAATGAGTTTTCTCTACTATCATGTCTAATTATATTGGTTGGGATAGAGATAACATAGGAACATCTTCTTTATCTCTGCTTTGCAAATAGTGAGGGGCTGTGTTCTCCAGCTCTGCTCTGTGAGTCTTAAGTCATAGTCACAATTTTGACTTGCGAAATTATGAGCAATCCTGGCCAACAGTTACTGATGACTTAGTGTGCATGGATCACCAGTGATACTTAAGGACACTTACTGAGTCACCGCTGTGCGGTGTGCAGTGTCTGTTACTCTAGATACAGCCTGTTGTTTAAATGTCTTTCAAACAAACCCTGAGTTACTCTGTGTCCCTGAGGACAATGTCTACATTGTCCTCCTGATCGATACTGTCATTTATATTTTTTATTGTATTTCCTTACTGTGGTGCTGAGTTAATATTAAGTTATTCTTTTCAAAAGAAGGCAAAAAATATATACAAGTAAGAAAGTATACAAGTAAGCCCGGAGATTTATATCCTTGAATTCAGCTTGTGTAAGTCATTAGTATTCCTTAATGAGTGGGCCCGTGGTATTTGCAAGATTATCCAGGATGTAGAGATAGCGATACAGGTTTCTTTAAACACCTTTATAGATTCTATAATTTAACATTAAATCAGCAGATGTGCAAGCTCTTGAGTCCAGTGTCTTCCCCGGTTTAATCATGTGTTAGAATAGTTGGCACCCTGCAATGATCATTGTAAAGAAAAACAAACATAAAAACAATAACAAAAGTTGTACATTTATATTTTGATGTTTAATTCAATTATTTTCCATGACGGTAACCAAGGGTTTTTACCAACACAAATCAATTAAAGCTTCACAATACCTTTATGAGAGATATGAAAGAGCTTTATTTTAACTGTAAGAAATACTGTGAAATTGCGATGATACATCAATGATTTTCCATGATAATTAATCATCTGCTTGCAACCTGGCTGCTCCTTTCAAAAATACAATTCCTGTCTTCCTTGAAAATGACATTCTCAGGAAAATGTCATTCTGGAAAGGTATTCTGCAAGTAGTGAACATCCCTCTTCTTTGAAAATCACTTTCAAAACAGTATTGTATACATATGTTTTTGGACAGATTCCCTTCTTCTTCACCTCTGTCAACTTTTTTTTAAAGAACTTTATTGGAGTATAATTGACATGTAATAAATTGTATGTGTTTAAAATACATATGCCTACAAGTTTCAACAAACTGACAAATGTATGCACCCATAAAACTATCCTCACAACCGAGATACTGAACATATCCATCACCTCCAAAAGCTTCCTCCTGACCCTTTGTAATTCCTTCCTCCTTTCCCTCCTGGCCTTTCCCTAACCCCTAAGCAATCACTGATATGCTTTCTGTTATTATGAAGATTATTTTGCACTTTCTAGAATTTCACATAAAAGAAGTCAAACAATGTGTGTCCTCTCTCTTTTTATTCTCGTCTCCTCTCTCTCTCCCTCTCCTTCTCTCCCTCTCTCTCTCTCCTTCTCTCTCTCTCTCTCTCTCTCTCTCTCTCTCCCCCTCCCACTCCCATTCATCTGGTTGTTTTTTCACCCAGTATACTTTGGTTTCTTTCACCCAGCATACTTATTTGGATGTTACATATTTCAACTGTTTATTCATTTTGATTGCTGAGCAATATTCCATTATAGAGATTTATCACATAAATCTTCATTGACAGATTTTGGACCTTTAGGCTGTTTCTCTTATCACCTCTTTTTAATGGCTTAAGAAACAGAAGTTACCAAAAGCTACATTTGACTGGATGGATCATAAATAGAAGAATCATAAATAGTTCTGGGCAGACTATTTAGATTTTTTCCTTTAAGATAATTTATAATATCTTAGCGTGCTTAAGAGTAAAGCAGCAGAGAAGGACAGCAACTTCTCCCTCTAGAAATTTCATTTCATGTCCATTTGCTTCTGAAAACATAATTCTGATCTCCCAAGTGGTTTTTATGTATGCCTAAATCACCAAATGGGCACCATATCATATGAAACCAATTGTAGGAAAACAGGCCAATAGATTTTTCAGTATACAGCCAATCAGATATCTAGTTGGAGAAAGCAAAGTCTAGCTGACCCCAGATAGCTGTGTAAGAGTTAGGACAAAGAACTAAGCACAGAGCCTGTATTAAACTTGGGAGATAAATTTGCGTAGGTGGTACCATGTCATGTTGGGCAAACATTAGCCAACCACATAGAAATAGCATTAGAGAAACGATATTCTTCATTCAGCTTGATGGATGAGAAAACATGGGGGAAATGGTGGTGATGAGTTCATGTATATCAAGCACCTGTGAGTGCCAGGAAGTTATGTAGGTACCAGGAATACATAATGAATGAGTTTGGCTTCTTCCTCCCAGGGTTTTGCAATCTGAGGGACATGACCATAGATAAAATGTAGTCATCTATAGAGCCATAAATGATAAATGTAATATAATTTTTTAAAGTTTATTTATTTTGAGAGAGAGAGAGAGTGTGTGTATGTGCATGCACATGGGCAATAGTGGGAGGGGCAGGGAGAGACAATTCCAAGCAGGCTCTGTGCTGTCAGCATAGCACAGAGCCTGATGCAGGGCTTGATCTCACAAACCATGAGATCATGACCTGAGCCGAGATCAAGAGTCACACACTTAATTAACTAAGCCACACAAACACTCTGATAAATGTAATATAATTTTGATCAGTCAACTTCTTGCAGGAGACACAAAGTACTCTTAGGAGCACAGAGAGAAGTTTTATTGGTCCTTCCTGAGAGTAACGAAGGCTCAAAGAAGTAATTGGATGTAGACCTCACAGGACATACATGATTTGCTGGATAGAGAGGGGAGGAGAAGAGATGGAAGGAAATTTTATTGGCAAGTAAGGAAGGTGTGGTGAACCACGTCATGTGGCTGAGAACCAGGTTGAGGTTGATGGTCAGATGGTGAAGGAGACTGAGTGTCTTTTTATTGGATTGAATATTTCTTTGGGAGCAAAGGGACTAAGTGACAGTTGATTTTATTTTAAAACAGGAGAATGACATGAATCAAATGTAAATTCCATTAGGTTAGGGTCAGTTTGACATAGATTAACTGGATGAGGTCCATGGCTTAGAGAGAAAATATCTATGGGGATAATAGAAAATGTATTTGAGTATAATATTTGAAAGATAAGCTAGTGCAGACAACATTATCAATTTCTTTAATGTGATTTTTTTTACTTACTAATATATGAATATAACACAAAATTCTAAAGGTAAATAAAAGAAGCTAGTAAAAAAGTAGAAAGTCAAAAGTAAGCCTCCTACCTCTGTTCACCCAGTTACCAATTCTCTTGCTCTGAGGCAACCAGTGTTACTTGTTTCTTTATAGTCTTTCAGAGTTAGTCATGGTATCTGAAAACAAATGCATATGTGTACTTAACTATGGTCCCTTGGTTTATGCTAACAATAATTCAAAATCAATAAATGTAGAACTACTTTATGCTTTTGAATGGCTGCATAATGTTCCATTTATGAATATGCCATAATTCATTTAGCCAGTTCTTTATTGATGAAAACATAGGTTGTTTGCAGTCTTTTTAAAAATTTTAAACAGTGCTTCAGTGCATATCCTTGGATATTCATCATCTTGTATTGTTTTAAGTATATCCTTAGAATAAATATCTTACATATGAAATTTCTGGGTCAAAGTTTTGCACATTTAAAATTTTTATGTCTTGCCAAATTGTCCTTGATAGAGATTGTACCAATTTATACTCAGCAAGGCATGAGAACGCCCTATCTGCACATCCTTGATATTGAAGTATGTTATCACATTGCTTGATCTTTGTTCCTTTGATAGTTACAAATGGCAACTCATTGTAGTTTAGTTTGTATTTCTTGTATTATAAGTGGAGTTGAGTACCTCTTCATATTTTTAGGAGTCATTTGTGTTTCTTTTCTGAAAACTGTTCATATTCTTAGCCTATTTTTTCTGTTGGGTCATTGGTTTTTTGCTTCAAGATTTATGGGACCTTTGTATATATTAAGGAAATGAGTCCCTGGTCTGTGATGTGAATAGAAAGTGTGTTAAAAATATACTGTTTTTGGAATTCTGTTCCAGAAGAACCCAGATATCTCAACAGTTTGAGGAATCCAGGCTTTGGCAGACCTCAAAGCCAGGCTGATAAGCATGCAACAGGTCTCTCTACCCATGGCAAAAGCATGTTCAGATTCCAGTCCTGGAAAGACCAGTGTATTCCAGGGAGCTTGCTTACCTAGGCATGGGTGGAACAAACCTAAGATCAGGGAAGCTTTTGTAGAATGCATGGAGTAAGTCATGTACAAGCCATGAGAAACCTGGAGAGGATGTGAGTTAAGGTCAGGTGGGACTTAGGTAAGAACAGAGGAGAGGGGATAGATTAATGAGAAGGGGAAGGATCAGAGTTCTCTTATTGATGCTGTCTCTTGAATAGTTAGAAACTTCATTGCCAATGTCTATTTCATTTTTCCCTAGTCTCCCCTAATATCCTCAAGAACACCACAGCAAGGCCTGATACCCCACAGCTGACAGAAATCTGACCAAGACTTGAATGTATTGCAGAGTGTAGAAATTGGCAGGAAGCTTCTCTGTGTGGAGTGGGACTGAATCTCTATGCTTCTGGGGGTGTGTGAAACCAGAGAATGTGAACATTACGAGAAGTTTTTACATGGGAAAGAGGGGGCAGATGTTACAAGAACTCATTGACCATCAGGGTCATGTGCTGAAGGTGGACTTTCATGCAACTGCTGATATTATTGCACTCTAGTTGGAGAAAAACATTATATTCACTGGAGAAAATTCAAGCCATATAAAAGAGCATAAAAATAAAAGTAAAAAGTCTTACCCTCCCTTAGATAACCCACATAAACAGTTTGTTCTATATCCTTCTGGACCTCTTTATGTAACAGTGCATACATTTTAAGAATTTTTAAAATTCATATTATACATACTGTTGAATGACTTGCTTTTTGTGCCTAAAGATATCGCAGTCATCCTTCTGTCAGTACATGAAGATCTACTACACATTTTCATTTTAGCAGCTCCTTAATATTTTATTGTGTGGATGTACCACAATTTATTTAATCATTCCCATCATGATGGCCATTTAAGTTGCCTCCTTATTTATGCTTTTACAAATAATACTGCAATGAACATTCAGTTTTTTGTTTTTTGTTTTTTTTAATTAGTTGGAAGTCTTCTTGTTGGCCCCTTAGTGTCTGTCTACAGCAGCAGCTCAGGCCACCCATGTGATGAGAGTCTTCCATACTCTTGGGGAAGCTTTTGCCATAGGTCTGGAAAAGTGGTAGGGTCCATGTTGATGTGTATACAGAGGTTGAGTTTGTGTTTATAGGGGTAGCTTTTAAAGCCCACCTTCTAGAACTTAGTTGTTTATTTTAGGATTGGTACCTGCAATTTGAGGTGGCTACCACAAGGTGGCACAAAAACACCAAATCCTGCAAACAATGCTTCTATCTTGGTACCTTTGAAAGGTTTGAAATTATTTCCTTACTGTGCCATTACCCTATTTATAAAGACAGACTGGATTAAACTGCTAATGTTCCTGGCTAACAAAATCTCCACACAGATACTTCCATGCATGTATCATCTATATTTAAAACTTCATGTTACATTGTTTTATTAAATAGTTTTCATTTGTTTCATTTAAATAAAACAATATACTTCTCACAGAGCTTTTAGCCATACAAGAAAATTTCTCAAAATACATTCAGCTGTTTTTCTTTTGTTTGCTCTCCTGTCTCTATGTCTGCTCCATTTTTCACTGCTCGAAGTTAAGGGATGATGGGCTTTCCTTTTTCCCACTTCCTGGTGCCCACTGCTCCCTGGCTACCTTTCTCTGCTGAGATGAGAGGCAGTCCTGGCCCAAGAAAGCAGAGCTTCACAAGACCAGCAACTGCCACTGTACAGCAGCGGCTGTATTGCTCAGCTAATGGGAGATAGTCGGTTAGACTTCAAAAGCCCAAGCTGTGTGAGTTTGGCCGCCACTTCCCTGAGCCTTGCTGAGCAGAGCTGGTGGCCTCATAGGAGCTTTGAAGTTCCATTTGCTTGTTCCCCTTGATTCCCATCAGTTTAAGGTAACTAGCTGAGAGTTTAGTAGGGAGCAGCGTTACTTCTCTTTGGGGGATTTAAAATACTCAGCTCCCAGCCTTGAGTTGCTTCATTTGGTGGCTTGGGAATGGAAAAGTCTGTCGCGAATTTGTAAGGATGCAGGCATTTTTAATTAGATGTGTGGGGACAGGAGGCTCATTTTGGACATGTAAAAAGTCCTGGACCACATTCCTTTGCTCGTGTAACTAATTCTGTACCTCTAGGAGACATATAGCATTGTCTTCCATTTTCAGGTTAGGAGTCCCAAATTGCTCACAGCACCTGGGAATGTACTTTTTTTTTTTTTTTTTATGAAATTTATTGTCAAATTGGTTTCCATACAACACCCAGTGCTCATCCCAAAAGGTGCCCTCCTCAATACCCATCACCCACGCTCCCCTCCCTCCCACCCCCCATCAACCCTCAGTTTGTTCTCAGTTTTTAACAGTCTCTTATGCTTTGGCTCTCTCCCACTCTAACCTCTTTTTTTTTTTTTTCCTTCCCCTCCCCCATGGGTTTCTGTTAAGTTTCTCAGGATCCACATAAGAGTGAAACCATATGGTATCTGTCTTTCTCTGTATGGCTTATTTCACTTAGCATCACACTCTCCAGTTCCATCCATGTTGCTACAAAAGGCCATATTTCATTTTTTCTCATTGCCACGTAGTATTCCATTGTGTATATAAACCACAATTTCTTTATCCATTCATCAGTTGATGGACATTTAGGCTCCTTCCATAATTTGGCTATTGTTGAGAGTGCTGCTATAAACATTGGGGTACAAGTGCCCCTATGCATCAGTACTCCTGTATCCCTTGGATAAATTCCTAGCAGTGCTATTGCTGGGTCATAGGGTAGGTCTATTTTTAATTTTCTGAGGAACCTCCACACTGGGAATGTACTTTTAACTGAACTCGGTTTAAGCACTTGAGCCATGATACCCAACACTTCTCATCATTTTGGAAATTGTTGGTGGCAAAACATTTTACTAATTTATTATTTTGTTTATTGCTCTTTTTAGGATGTAATGACTGTTTTTAATTAGAATGCCAGGGAAACACCACATTTGTTAAACACTTCCTGTTTAGGGCAGTGATATACTAAGGGCTGAAGAGAAATTTTGTAGACTGGCTTTGCACTATGAGGGTTCAAACACAGGCTGCTGGACACTGGACAAAAGCCAGCGCATGTCCTAACTCAGCTAAGTCAGGGTGCTGTCACCTACCACGTCTCTTCCTGGGGAGACACATGTGCACATTCTATTTACCTACTGCATGACATGGAATTTTGGACCCTTGAAGCAGTTTATCCAATATAAGGGATATTAAGGTAAGAACTTCAGGCCTGAAATAGATCTGCCGTATCTACTGAGGATTGTTGCGAAGACCAGATAAACATGTTGTATGTGAGGATACTTGGTTCATTTCGGGGGAATCGTGAGCATTTTCATTGGAGACATGAGAAGAATATGTGGCAGGAGAAGTTGGATTTCTTCCCGTCCACCCAGACTGTCACCTACTTGAGGGGACAGCTTGCATGTCTCTTTGCTGTCTCCTCTGACACCCAGCCTGTGCAGAATAGGTACTAAAAATATCTGCTGGAGGAATGAATGAGCATTTGTAAGAGCAGTGTTACAACCATTACAGGCAGCAAATTATAACTAATATTGTAAATCAGCAAACAATAACTGAGAATGTCTGGAAGTTAAATTATTTCCTCTACTATTTCCAAACCAAAATGGACTCTGGTCACAGAGTTTTCTGGGTATTGTCTGGTATATTTGTGACAAGAGAAAGGCCTATAGAGGGAAAAAAATTGGAATGCTTTCTTCTGTTTTCAGGACATAATTCATTTCCTTTGGCAGAAAACACAAGGAAAATAAAAATGTTAACTCAGATATTAGAAAGATTTGAAAAAATTCCACAGGTTAATGTTACTGTTTCAAAATACAAAGAATAAATGACTAGACAGGATGTTAATGATTTGACATTACAAAATTTATTAAATTTATTTTTAAAGCAGTTTGGTTCTCCCTCTCAAACGCACGAAGCATGTGGGAGTTGGAATAGATCTGCCCCAGGCTGCCAAACAAATTTTTAATGGAACTGGAGTCCTTCAGGGATTGTCCTAAATCCACATAATATTCTTAAGTCTTGGTGTTTGCACTGGGACCTGTATATTAGCAGATGTACATGTGAATAATATACTTACATCCATCCATCACCTTGGTGACTCCACATCTGTAGGGGCTGCTGCACATCAATTATTCCACTGCAGGGGGTTGAGGGATATTTGGGCCAGCATTGACCTCTTTTTCAATCAGAGCCTCAGAGCACTGTATTCTGGAAGTCAAATGATCCCTTTAGACAGAACCTCTGTTTGAGAATCTGTTTGGCCTAATGTGGCCATGCTAGGAAGTCAATGTGATCACCTGTGCCAGGTGTGAAGGTGGCAACCGGAAGAGCGAATGAAAATTTGCTCGCTAAGAGGTACTGTCAACATTTAGGATCTCTCCCATGTATCTAATTCTTGCATAAGATATTAGCAAGTCTATCAGAAAAGAATGTCAACCTTAGTAAAACACATTTACCTTCCACACACACAGAAAATGCAACTGTTGTTTGAAAGAAATTGTGATTTGTTTGAAGAGCTAAATTCACTTTCAAATGCTTGGAAATGTTTTTATTATCTGAGGTTTTAGGAAGGAAGTCTTCTCAGGAAGAATGAGGATTTTTGTCTTTATATCTTAGTGCTTCTTCTTTTTTTAAGGAAAACAAAATTTTTATAATGCTTATATTTTTTATCATAAACTTGGCATTTTTTCCCTCAAGACTACATGGGGCTTTTACATTTTTTAAGCTTCTGATATTATACCTGGAGGTGTGTTGCATGTTGTCATAACTGATAAATCAGTTGCAAATGTAGCCACTTCGTTTTGTTGGGGAGATATACAATTGTGGTGGTGGCTGACCATTTATTTAATTATATGGTAAGTACCATATGATGAGAGGGTAAAGTTGAATTGATGATTTAGGCTATCTCAGCCAGGGTACAGTTTACATGGTAATTACACTGGGATCATCTAAGTGTAATTGGCAAGTAATTTTGTAAGTGAAGGAACATGACAGCTCATTTACATGGTGTTCGCTGAGTAAAATTTGGGGACATTTATTAACCACTTTCAAGTGAAGAGTGACTATACCAGTATCTCCCAAAGTGCCATACACAGTTTGAAAGCTACATGGAAGGTTTTTGGTACAAATCTTTATTTGTTCTGCGAACATTCGTTAGGTGTGTCCTGTGTACCAGGCACTGTCCTAGGCACTGTGGATTCAAAAATGAGTGAGAAGGAACTCGAGGAACTCATGTATGGGAAGCAAATGCATTGCCAGTAATTACCCAACATTGTAGTAAGTAGAGTCTTGAGGTCTGCACAGGTACCTCGGGTGCTGAGGAGAATGTGGAAGCCCAGAGGACAGAAGAAAGTCAGGGAAAACTCGCTAAAGAGATTCACACCGGAGATAAATCTTAAAGGGTGAGCAGGGCTTAACCAGGGGAAGGGGAGGACTGTCCCTGCCAGTCTTCGTCAGAAGTAGCAGCAAGACCAGAGTCTCAGAGGAGCAAGATGGCTGGTGTAAGCTGGAAACTTTAAGCAGTTCAGGCACATTTCAAGGCAGACATTAGACCTGAGAAGCAGACTTGGCTAGGATTCTAGAAGACCCTATAGGTCATGATAGAGAAAGGACCTTATCCTGCAACACTGGGAAACCATTAGAAGATTTTGAGAGAAGGAGCATCTTTTTCAGAGTTGTTTTCGGGGCAGGCCATTATGTGTAAGAAGATGTTTTATTGAACTATTACCATATGCCAGGCTCTATTCTAGTGGTAACAAGGCATTTATTTTCCACAGTAACCTCATGAAGTAGGCACTAACATTTCTCCCTTTTTACAGTTGAAGAAGCTGTGTACCCAGAGGTTGCCCAGAGTCACACAGTGGGTGATGGAGGAGCTGAGATTTGAACCCAGGCTGTCCATTTCCAGAGTTTGTGCTGTCACCAGCACCTACATTATGGCCTCCTTGACACAATTGCTGGCAACTGACTGTTTATAAGATGCACATCTTCCATCCCTCATTAGACTGTGAGCTCTGTGCGGCCAGGGGCTATATTCACCTAATTTACAGCCACATCCTGCATGCTTAGGACAATGTCTGCACCTTGACAGGCATGTGACAAATAAGGAATAACTGTAGTTTTGAGGGACCATGACAAAAGATTGTTGAAGTCATCCTAGCAAGGAGTGATATGAAGGCCTGAATCTAAGGCAGTGTTAGTCAATATGGAAGAATTGAGGTTGGGAAATAAATTGGCAGGACTCGGTGAGTGATTGGACGTGTGGATTTTGTTGGCATATTCTCATGATGTTTCTGATTTCCAACTCCTACACTGGAGAGATGACTTGGCAAAAGAATCTGAAGCAGAGGAAAGATCGTGCTGCTTTTCACAGAGCTCTTAAATTCCTGAGAAGAAATGTTGCGGACTCAGGATGAGAAGTTAGAAGAGACTTCCCTGGAGATAGTTAAAAATAGAATGAACACATCTGCCCAGGATGGTTGAGGGACAGAGCTGCTCTAGGGTAGATGAATGGTTAGATGGCTTTTGGGATTCTTCCCCCTTTGAAAATTTTCTAGTTTAGAATAAATAAAAAGTCTCCCCAGCCACCTATCCTTAGCTGCCTGGCTGAAAGATAAAATCAAAGTGTCCAAGGACTGGAAAATATTGAGTCCAAATGCCTGGACTGTAGAGAAGGAAACAGAAGCCCAGAAGGGTTAGATGATTCACCCAAGAGCGCACACTTGAGGCAAAAGGAAGCCCCAAATCATTGGCCTCTCAGCCTGTGCACCCTCTTCCCAAATCTCAGGTAGCAGCACCGATCTTTTGGTGCCTGGTGTGGGCAGGCCTGTGCTGGATGGTGACACTAAAGCAAAGAGAACGTGGTTGGTGTCTGCACTCAAAGAGTTGATAGAGCCTCAACAATAAGTGCTACTTGTCACCTAAAGATGGCACGAAGTACCATTTACTACACAGCACATTTGGAAAATAGAGAAAATGAACTTAAAAGTCGTAATGATTTCTCTTTAGTTCCACTTATTTCTGGGCACTGCTTCAGTGCTTTACAATCATTATCTCTAATTCTTACAATAACCTAGAAGTTAGTGTTATTTTCATTTTATGTTTTGTAAAGCTAAGGCACTGAGAACTCATTCCATAAGATTAGACTCTGTTACCTGCAAGTTCTACCCTGCGCAAATGATGTTAACATTTTGTTGTGTTTCCCTACAGTCTTCTGTTCCTGTGCACTGGGACTATTCATTTACAAGCTATACTGTTACCATAGATATAGTTTTGAATCTTCTTTTTTGGCTTGCAATATGTTCTGTTCTGTGTACTTTTCACGTTATTTCATAGTCTTCATTTGAATGGCTGTATAATATCAAGTTTTTAGGAAGTTTTTTTTTTTTTTAGGATTTTTTTTAAGTTTATTTATTTATTTTTGAGAGTGAGAAAGCCTGAGCTGGAGAAGGACAGTGAGAGAGAGAATCCCAAGCAGGGCTCTGTGCTGTCAGCACAGAGCTCAACTTGGGGCTTGATCTCACAAACCGTGAGATCATGACCTGAGCTGAAATCAAGAGTAGGACACCTTAACTGACTAAGCTACCCAGGCGCCCCTAAGGTGGTTCTTTTTTCTTTTCTTTTCTTTTAATGTTTATTTATTTTTGAGAGAGAGAGAGAGAGAGAGAGAGAGACAGAGCACGAGTGGGGGAGGGTCAGAGAGAGAGGGAGACCCAGAATCCAAAGCAGGCTCCCGGCGCTGAGCTGTCAGCACAGAGCACGATGCCAGGCTCAAACCCACAATCTGTGAGATCATGACCTGAGCCGAAGTCGGACGCTTAACTGACTGAGCCACCCAGATGCCCCTTAGGAGGTTCTTAAACAAAGAAGTGTTTACTCATAAAAATCTTTCAGTTCTTGGCACATGTGGCATTTGGAAAGTATATTTTATATTTTGAGGACCAGATGATCATCCTCTTTCGATGGCACTGGGCAAAGGAGAAGAGGAGCTCCCAGGCTCGGCACAGGGGATAGTGGCTTTCTTCCTCAGCAGGAGCCTCTGTGGGAACGCAGCATGGTGGTAGGCATAGCTCAGAGTGGAGCCTGGGCAAAGATGGCCTGAGGCAGGTAGCAGGTGACTTTTTAAGCCTCTGCTTTTTCTGACTGAACACACATTCTTCCTCCTGCCCTTGTAAAAAAGCAAGTTTTCATTTTCTTAGGGTAGTAAAAATCTTTTGTGTGAAGAAAAAGTGTCATCAAGTGCCTTATTCATCAGCATATATACCATCTCTTTAAAATGACAGTGGGAGTAAAAGTTCATCAGTTCAATATGTCTTTCACATTGGGAGACTCCTGACTAATAACCTCTGGTATTTATCATCAGAACAGCCAAAGAACTAAATTCTGGCACATGCTGCTCTCACACACTGAGAAAAACTTAAAAAGACAGAAGATTTTCTCCATTTTTTTCTTCTTTCATTCATTTAGAAGAAAAGCATACCTTTTTTTAATTAAAAAAAATGTGAGCGTGCAGAAACATCTGGCCTCTATTACCATAGCAGCCTCCTAAATGGCCTCCTTGTCTCCAGTCTGCCCTTTCAAAATCAACTCTACACAACAGCCAGAGAGATCCTTCTAGAACACAGAACTACACCAGGCATTCTCCAGTGTTGCTGACATCTTCTTCCCCGACTCTTTCAAGGCCCTTGGAGTTAATTACCACGTGTAGCCACAACTTCCACCTCCCCTGCTTGTACCCTGTCCCGGCCACACCAAGCTGCTTATGGCTCCCCATTTCCTGCTACAAGAAGTGATATGTCCAGGCCTGCATAAATTTCAGTCCTTTCTCCACAAGGTCCCTGCAAGGCTCGGTAGAACCTGGCTCCCAGCTGGGGTTCCCAGAGCACGTATCAAGCCTTTACCACACTCCTACGGAATACAGCCCACAGTCTTGGTATCTCTCACAGCATAATACTCTAATTTAAAAAATAAAGTAAAATAAAAATCTCATTTGGCAGGGCATATCATTCATTTTGCTTAAGGCCCACCATTCTCTAATTCTCTAACCAAACCGTAATTCCACATTTATTCTATGCTGGGTCGTATGAAGCTACTGGCTTTTTAAATTCTCTTTTACCCAAAAAGATTATACGCTGCTTGTGCCAGGATAGTGTGTTGTTACCTTTTGTATCTATAGGCCTGGAAAAGACTTTTCAATGAAATATCTATTATGTTGATTTATGCTTTAAAAAATACCTAAAATTAGGTCAGGAAAGACTCAATAACTTATTTTTGGCCTCTCTGATTGTTTACCAACAACCCCAAAACTCATGGACCTCGATGGACCTGGCAGACATTAACAGTATTTCATTGGATGATTGAAAGTCTATGTTCATGATACATGCTGCTAAGGCTAGCAACTTTGTATCTGTAAGCTTCTGAATGTGATTACAGTCTTCCCCACTCTCTCCTGTACCAGAAGATCCATATCTCTTCTTCTCATTCCCCTGGAGTAATCATCCTTTCCATTTGTCATAGTTTTGTCCACCAAAGTATACATTTCCTTGATTTCATTTCGTACCTACATGACTGCCATACTTCCATCAAACTGGGCTCTTCAGAAATTTGAATAGAATTGAATGAGATGTAATATTTCATCTGTTTTGTGAAGTCTGATCATGAACAAAGTAGCAGTCAGGGTGCTTACCCAAATTTAGACCCTGCCAAGGAGTAATGCACTCAGATCTATCTAAGCTGGTGAAGCTAGAGATTGCAGTTATGGAGATACCCATTGGTCAACCTCTGATGTACCATCTTTTTGATAATCCTGCCTTTGTCTCAGTCACTGTATTTTCCATTTCCTTAGTTATTCTTTTCTAGATGTTCAATTACATGCTGCTTTGAAGATACTAAAAGATATTTGGTGTCTCATAGAACCCAGACTACTCATATTTATGGAATTTCATATAATCACTGACATAGGAACGTGGTACCCACCTATTGCAATGTGGTTGCCATAAATTAAATCTTCAGAGAATGCCCTGTATTTTCAGGGAGTACTGTGGATGTTGCAGAAGGACTCTATAGTATAAGGCATTGCTGAGGAAATGTGTCAGGAGCATAAGAATGGAAATGTGTCCAACTATCAGGTTCAAGGAAAAAGAAAAAGAAAGAAAATAAAACCCTTTTGTCTAAGCTTCCTTCCCTAGGGAAGAGGCAGGGGCAGAATGGGGAGAGCTTATTACAGACCTTAGCGGCCAGAAATTTCATTGGCAATTTTGTTAGCATGCCTGCGTGACTGCCTTCTCAGAGGTCCATTGTGAATTCCTTAGTTGATATTATTAATAGTTAATGGGTGCACCTGAAATCAAGCAATATTGGGCTATTTGGGTAATAGACATATTAAATGGGTCTTTTCTACAGCATCAAGCTTATCAGCTTATCTTTTTCCTAATAATGAATATCTCATCTTTTCCACTTGCCTAATCAAATGCTTCCACATCATCTTGAGGCAGAACCAGACCCAGCTGCATCTATTCTATACTCGTGGCTTCAATTACTTCAAATTACCCAACCTACTCACAGGTCCTTAGTTTCTCTTTTGCTCAGAGACATAGGCCTGATGCACCTCTTCAGAAGCTCATGATTACTAACCATTCAGCACAAGTCTGTTGTAAGTAAACAGAGAATCAGAGAGAGCACTAGGCTAAATTTACAGTTATGAGGAAATCTCTAGAAAAGATTTCTTCCTAAATTTTGGCACTCTTGGGTTGATCTCAAGTGTTTTTCTTTTCCCTGTCCCTTCTCCCTGAAACACATGTGAGCCTTTTTCTGAGTGACATTGCTTCAAGTTGAGGATTTCTACTGCAGTGGCAAAAAGTAAAGGCAGCCATATTTTGGCTACAAAATAGTAAACATTTATTTTTTCATAGATATTATACTGTTTTTATTGACCACAAGCATTAGGCTTCCATACTTTGCCATGCTTTCTTTTATCCAACCATATACCTGTAGCTGAATGAGGACAATACAAGAAACAGTGAATAAATAACTCATGGGGAAACTTAATATTGTCTCTTTCCATTATGTTTGGCTAAAAATTTACGATTTCTTATGCCTCTTGTCAGATGAAATGGTTCATCATTTTGGAGTCAAAACTTTTTTTAGTCAAAATTCTTACCTTTATACTTGATGATTTGATCTGTCCCTTAATTTCCAGTTTCTTTTATTCTCCTTTTTTCCTCCAAGCTTTAAAAAGACCCTCTAAAAAGAGAGAACCCAGACTCACTACTGAACATCCAAGATGACTCAGGCTGTCCTGTGTTCTCCTACATGTTCAGGTGCCCTTTGATGCCTGAGGTCATGTTTTAAACCCCTTAAATCACTGTTATTCAGTATTACTCAGTCCAGTGTATAGAATAGGCATGATACATGGTTTTTAAATGAATGAATGCATGAATAAATGATACCTGATTTCACAATTTATGGTTGTTTAACCTCTTTCATCCAAATTACATTCTAACTGGGTTTGTATCATCTTGAACTTCTGTATATATTTTTAATACTAAGTTTAGTGCAGTCCATATGGCTATTGCTTTTGGAGTCCTATCATGGAGAAGCCAAAATTTGGCACACAGTATTTCAAAATTCATGTTCTAGTTAATCAACTCAAGGGATTGATTTTCACCCTGAAGAGTAACCATTGATTCAACAGATTGGTTACTATGATTGCTCTCCTTTGGACATTCTATGGTTGGAAGGCCTTATAACATTACAGAAATAGAAAATCTTTGGAAAATCATCTGTGGTTCTTGAAATATCTAAATGGAAGCCTTCCCCTTCAGAGAGTATTATCAATCTAGTTCAACAGAGAGCCATTATTTCTGCAAATTTATTGAACATCTTGGAGATAAATGTGAAACTGGCATTTCTTTAAAATTGCTTGTAATTTGGTAGCCAAGTGTAGAAATAAAGCAGAATACAGTATGATAAATTCTGTAGTAGAGACACATACAAGGAGCAGAGAGAAGGGGCGAATTAACTCCACATAAGGCATGAGAGAACGCTTCCTGAAAGAAATAGCTCTGGGTTGGGATTCCCCCATTCCAGCAGTTTCTGGTTTTTGGATGACTATTGTGAGTGAAAAATGCCCCTGATGTGCTTGATGTATTTATTTTTAAAGGAGAGTCACAATGTAAGAAATAAACTTTTAAAAATCAAAGATTTGGAGAGTATTTGACTCCTCAGTATAGCACCTGAATCTACCTTGATGTTCTCTGGTTTGCGTGATAGCTGAGAAAACTGCTGAATCCAACCCCTACTATATTAATGGATTTATATATGCACACATAAGGCTAATATATTTTATGCTGCCAATTTTTTTATGGTTTCATAAATAGTGCTATCACTAACATTTTTAAAAAGTGAAGAAAAGCGCTCATATGTGCTGGTAGAAATGCAGTGTATTTTATAGAACACTGCTACTCTTGATATAGCCTACGGGATGTGACTTTTCATAAAAACCTAATGAATTTCTCGCTTTGTCAGCTGTTTCCAAACAGATGCACTCTGCTAATCTAATGGAAACATTTTGAGCCCAGATCCCAAATATCAATAGCTTTTAGTATTGCAAATGAGTTTGTCTATTGGGTAAATTGGGCTGTGTGGTTTTTGATAAAAAGTAGCTAGTGGTTTTGTATGGATGTTTTATGTTTAACTGCCTCGCCAGGGTTTGATGCTCCTATTTTTCCTTGCAGAGTTTCAAGTTGAATGTAGACAGTCATTGTGCTCTCAAGGAAGCCGTGGAGGAGGAAGGACACCAACTTCTCGAGCTTATTGCGTCTCACAAAGCAGGTAAATCCTCCTGAAATATTGCAAGCCTTTATGTCTCCAGACTATTAAGAATGAAGAAGCATTGCTGTAAATTACTGCATATATTCACTTCCTTATGTATTATTAATATTTACATTATCAGATTGACCTTCAAGATTTATAAATGTTTCATATACTGCATACAATGCTGTGATACTTATAAGATGAAATACTGCCTCCAAATGGTCTGTTCATTTTATTTTGGGCTTGCTGTTCGCCTGAGTTTCAATTGAAATCACATTCCTGAAAACTTCACGTTGACATGCTTTGTGATGTAGGTGCTCTGGAAATAACATTAAGATAATGAATGAGAATGGTGCAAATAGTTAGAATGCATATGCATTAGGGTACTTATAGATATCATTACAGATATGAGGCAGGCGGTGTAGATATATCTGATTATTTCCCTGCCAATTCACACACATGAACATTTTGCATGTTTTTTGCTGGTCATTGCATTAGCAGAGTTTTGGCTTTAAACCAACTCTTACCCAGTATTAATGTATTTATGAGGAACAGATTATAAATAAAAAATAGTTTTGTCATTTGGTTATACTTATCCTGGTAGTAAAAGACCATAAGACAGGATGAATTATAATTTAGCTCTTGCTTTGAGCTTACCACAGCTAAATAAGGAAAGAGCAGCATTAATCTGACATGCTAATGCTAAAGACTGCCCTCTTAATTCTGACCCGTTTACTATATTCCTCAACGAATTAATGTTACCTATTTCTGTACATCTTTCTGGTCATTATAAAGCCTCGACACATGTACACACAGGGCCTTTTATATGGAATGTGAAGCTTTAGAGTTAGTAATTTTCATACATCATGATTTTTGTTCCATATGCATCTTTTTAGTCCCTAGACTGAATTTAACTTGATTCCCAACCATGCATCTAGGTGGTTATCCCATCTTTGTGTCCTTATGCCTCATGTGAAGGCAAAAATTCCCATTCCCTTTCCTTAGTGACAAACGCTTATACGGCAGGCGATGGGTAGTGGTCATTTAAAATTATGTTTACTCTTTGAAATATTCATCTAATTTTTCTAAATAAAAGCGAACAATGGGTAAAAATGCAGTCAAGTCTGTAACTTGTGGTTTCCCCTCCTTTTGGAGAAGGACTGAAGGACATGCTGCGGATGATTGCGAGTCAGTGGAAGGAGCTGCAGAGGCAAATCAAACGACAACACAGCTGGATTCTCAGGGCTCTGGATACCATCAAAGCTGAGATTCTGGCTACTGATGTGTCTGTGGAGGATGAGGAAGGCACTGGAAGCCCCAAGGTAAGTGGCTTGAAGTTTGCCTTATTTCCTCTCATTTCTGCCTTCTTTTGAACTAGGCACCACTGAAGTTTTCTTTCCACCCCTAAGGCTTTTTGTTTCTACTGGGTAAACTTTATATATCCATATCTGTTTCTATATCTAACTATATATAGAGAGAGAGGGAGAGAGAGAGAAAAATGAGAGAGACGAACACAATGAAATGGTTTAGTTTAAAATAACAACAACAAAACAAAACAAAACAAAACAAAAAACCCTGCAACTTTCTGTTTCTCCAGGAAGAGGTCTTTCTGTCAAAAGTGGCAGAGTAGGAGGGGGACAGTACTTTAGAGGTAGGAGAAAGGGGGACATAAAACATTTAGTAAACAAAACATAAAGCATCTTTAACGTGAATAATCAGAATGGTTTTAAATTGTTTTGTTGCAACTATAAATCACTATAATCAGTGCAATCACTCAGCTCTGACATCCATTAGCCGCTTGGTTACAGCAAATTAACAAAGAAGAGAGAAAGTGATTCATTATCTCATTCCTGTTAATGACTATCAGATGCATTGCCTAATTAGGGGATGGTCATTGTAGTGGGAAGAAGGTCATATGCTTCGCTACAAATCTTTTTGCTCTGAGTGTAAGTTCTCCATAACGGTGCATGCACCGAATACAACAAGTACTTTAAAAATGACTATTGACATGTTTTGGTTATCTATTTTAGATTTGCAAAATAACCCATAAAGCATATGCAAGTAAACTTTAAACGAATCACCTTTTCATACAACGCACTGCTTTGCTAAAGGTATCTTTGGACTCATGATGTGGAAAATAATTTTATTTATTTTATATTTTCATGTAATCTTTCTTTTGTATTTATTCTTTTGTGAAAGTAAGTGCAGAAAACCAGTCTTATAATAGACTCAGCATCGAAACATATTGCAAAGTGTCGGGGGGGGGGGGGAGGAAACAGATTTAAGAGTTCATGGTTTCTATTCCTGGCATGGACAAAGTAATTAAATCATCATCGAGTCACATTTATTCAGCGTCCATGTGGATTGGCCTTGTGCTAAATGTATACAGAGCAAGTTAAACAAACCCTTTGCCTTCTTAGACTCACATTCTTAAGTGCAGGCAGAGGAAAAACCCACCCTACCCTGCAATGGTGAGACCATGCAGCCAGTGAAAGGCTCAGAAGATTTATAGCTTTGGAACCTCAAACAACAACCTTTAACTTATTTGTTGGAAACAGAGAATGGAATGATGAGCTCAGTTCCACTTAAAGGAGGCTCCTTGGAGGAGGTCACATTTCAGGAAATACTTGAAGGAAGGAAGAGCAGTGACTTGGCACAGGAGCACACATTTTAGGAAGTGATGTGGCAAAAGGATCAAAGCTGGAACTAATAACATGGAAGGGAGAATGCATTCAGCAGATTTTTTGGGGCAGAAAGAGGGCTCTTTCAAGGAACAGAGTGCAGGGAGAAGTTGATGGGGCTAATGCATTGGCTGGAGTAGGGGGCAGTGATGATGAGAAAAGATGGACTAAAAAGTCTGTTGTGTTCTATTTATTTAATGAAGTACACTGATTGCTTACTTTTAAAAAGCTCTCCTGTACTGGGTGCACTCTACAGACCAGACACTGTTCTACAGCACTTCTGTGGGTTCTTTCATTTAATTCTCACAACAGACCTATACAGTAGTTTCCATATAATCCCCAGTGGAGAAAATGGAGGCACAGAGAAATTAAGTAACCTGCCTAAGGTCACACAGGTGCTTAGTAGCAGAACTCATCTTTGAATCTGACCCCTTTGGCCCCAGAGCCCTTGTCAGTCACCACCTAGAGTACTGCCCGTCACTGTACTGCTCAGGGCCAGGTATCGTGATGAATAATTAGTCTCAGTGGCTGTCTCATGGAGCTTGTGGTGAAGTGGGGAGACAGATTTAAATTTAATAGTCATGCCTTTGTAGATGGTGGTGTACCGTGAAAGAAGATAGAAGGGAGCAGCTGGAGGTTGGGCTGGGAGAAGTGATTTAGATCAGGGCATCAGGGAGGGCTTCTCTGAGGAAGCAACATTGTATGAGCAGACCAGTGCAGTTGGAGAGAGAGGGAGGAGGGTTTGATGGAAGCTCCATAGCCTGTGGTTATACGGGAGGGTTTTGGAGCTAGCAGAGAAATAGTATCATTGATTTGCAGCATAAAAAGCTGTTTCTGGGTGTGACGTGGAGCATGGGTGGTGGGTGGAGTGGGGTAAGTGGGAGTCAGGGAGGGAGGGGAGGTGCCAAAGAGGAACTGTGGAGACTTAATTAATTAATTAATTAAATTTAAATGAATACAGAATTAAATTAATTAATAAAAGACTGAGGCTAAAAATGAGTAGCTGTGTTCACCAGGGCCAACTTGAATTTCATACTTTTGAATCAACTCATTTTGTAGGAAGGTGTTTTGAGATGGAATAAAGAAGGTAACCCAATGAGGAGAAAGTATTATGAAAGGAAAGGCATTGTCTGCATTTTTCAAAAAGAGAAGAACCTGTCTAGGCCCAGCCTTAGAGACATCCTGACTGGGGTCCCAGAATCTGCATTCCATAAGCTTCCAGAGAACCACTGTCATATAGGCTCCAGGCAGGCCCTTTTCCTGCAGGGCTCCCGATTCGATTCGTGCACAGCCAGGATCCTCACACACTCTGAAAGAAAGAATGTCTGTCACATTGTTGCTTATGTCTAAAATAGGGACTGTTTAATGTTATGCTACATCTTATCCTGATGAAAGTTATCTAGCCATTTAAAATAATGTTTTAGAAGAGAATTTTTAAACATTGGAAAAAGTCCTGTAATGTGCAATATGATATATGCATAAATAAAATATGATATATTTTTAAATATCTTTGAATTTTCCCAATCTCTACAGTGACTAAAAGTTATTTTAATCAGAAAAATAAAGAGCATATGTAAAATACAAGAATTAAGAAGAGATTTAAAAGGCAAAATAGATGACAATCGTCTGTAGGGACTTGAGATATAAATTTCAAGGTCAGGAGGAAGAATAAATACATCTGGTTCTTAATGATTTGGGTACCTCAGTTCTAAAGAAACAATGACACAAACCTCTCTGCTCAGATCATCCCCAAAGTGAAAGTATCTTCCTTGACTCACACCAGTTTGCAAAGAATAACCTAAGTGTTTCTCATGAATAATATTTCTACGCAAAGCCACTCTGTGTCCCAGTGTGTGCACCGTGTCGTACATCTAAGAGCAGCTCCCGGAGAGGCACTTGTCGGGATTGGCACACGTGGGACCTGAGGGATGTGCTGGGAGTGCGACTGTGATGTGACAGAGTCACCAAAACCCCAGGCCTTCCACCTCCCAACTAGTTCTCTCTTGCCCAGTCCAGGCTGAATTTTCTCTGGACAGACGAAGTCCTCCACAGCCAAGGGTAAAGGTGAAATCAACTGTAGACGAAGAAAATATATTTATAACTTAAGCTTCTTTCTCCAGTTAGCTAACTTAAGCTAACTGGAGAAGTCAGGATGATTATTCTTTTTATTTGCTTAATAGTCATGAACTGCCTCCCTTAGTCTGTTGGGCAAGCACAAAGAATAATAGGGAAGGCTCAGACCCTGAAGTCAGACAGCCTGAGTTCAACTCCTGGCACTTACAGCTATGTGCCCTTGGGAAAATTACTTAACTTCTCTATGTCTCAGGTTCCTAATTTTTAATATGGAGGCAATGATAATACCCACCACAAAAGGGTTCTGTTACAGATCAAAGAGTTGATGTATCTGAAGTGCTTTTTTTTTTTTTTTTAATTTTTTTAATGTTTATTTTTGACAGAAACAGAGACAGAATGCGAGTGGGTTAGGGGCAGAGAGAGAGGGAGACAGAGAAGCAGAAGCAGGCTCCAGGCTCTGAGCTGTCAGTACAGAGCCTGACGCGGGGCTTGAACTCACGAGCTGTGAGATCGTGACCTGAGCCGAAGTCGGACGCTCAACCGACTGAGCCACCCAGGTGCCCCTAAGTGCTTTTTTTTTTTTTAATGTTTATTTCTTTATTTTGAGAGAGAGAGAGCACGAGCAAGGGAGGGGCAAAGAGAGAGGGAGAGAGAGAATCCTGAGCAGACTCCACGCTGTTAGCACAGAGCCTGATGCGGGGCTCGATCTCATGAACTGAGAGATCGTGACCTGAGCCAAAATCAAGAGTTGGAGGCTTAACCGACTGAGCCACCCAGGCACCTCTGAAGTGCTCTGAACAATGCCTGGTACATGGGAAATCCTAGGTTAGGGTAAATGTACAAGCTTTCATTTCTGGTGATGGAGACAGTAAATAAATATAATAGAATCTGAAAAATACTCTACTGAAGATAGGTATACAGCCCTATGAGTACACAGAGAAGGAAATAATGAACCCTATGTGGGCGTATCAAAGGAAAGATTTACAGGGGAGTTGAAGTTTTAAATGAGGGATGAAAAGGATTTTTGCCAGCATGAAAATAATGAAAAGGAAAGATTTATAGGGGGGGTTGATGTTTTAAATGAAGGGTAGAAAGGATTTTTGTTAGTGTGAAACATATGCAGAGACCTAGAGGTGTAAGAATGTGTGGCGTGGCTGGAACGTGACATCTTATTGTGGACGAGAATTAGGCCGGCTTGCTGCAGTCTGCACCAAGGCTCACATTGTGACCAAAAATAACCCTTATGACCAGTGGTTTGAGCAATAATTCTTCATATGTCTGAAATTGACGCTGTCCAACCCAGAGTGAGAACCCTATACAGAATATATCTCATATATACTGTTTAAAAAGAAAATTTCCTTGTGATATTGCCCATAGAGCAAACTTAAATGGGTTTACCCCGAAGTTGTCCAAGACTAAAAAGCATGGATTCGACTTGCTATCTATCATGTCAGTTCTCCTTCCATGACGTGACCTTGCATAGGTCATGTACAAATTGTGCCATGAAATGCATCTCTAAGCAGAGCAGTTATGATCATCTATTTCATCTTAGACCAAAAAGAGGAACTGAAATTAAAACATAATAAAAAAATAACTCCAGAATTCATCTAAAGTTTACTTCAGAAGCTACTGGGAACTTGAGAAGCATAATAGAAAATCTAAAGAATATATCTAGGGGGTATTTTTCTTTTTTACCTTGTTTGAGAGACTGCAGAAAAGGACTTGGTCTTAGAAATCTTGTAAAGAAGGAGGATAGGAGGAAATTCAAAGACTCTGGGAAACTTCTCCCCCAGGACTCGGCAGCATACCTTATTTGTTGTATTTCATTTTTAAAAAAAGTGTTTTCCCAGGACTGTGAGATCTTTTATACATGGAAATAGAGAACAGAATTCACCAGTTCTAGAAATAGAGCTTCAGCACTCACTTCCAAGAATTGAAAATATGCTTGTAATTATGTGTTTTATTTTAAGATAGATTGGTTAAAGTTTATCAGCTAAAACTAGGCTTTCAGTATGTTGAATTTTTGAATGGTATATACCTGGAAGCATTTCAAAATGTGGAACACCCAACACCTAACAAAGGTTACATTCCTTTTTTTTTTTTTTTTTTTTTTTTGACCTTTCAAGGCCAAAAACAAGAATCCTGAAAGCAAAAAAGCATTCCTAAAGTTTGCACATTGCCTCCTTTAGGATGTCCTTCCTCTCTGTTTCTTTACAGCTATTCAGCCATCATTACAGCTATCTAAGAATCAAGGCCAGGAAGTGCCTAAGGTGACGTCTCAAACCTTGCATCACAGAAATCACAGTGGTTACTTTGTCCTCTTTAAAGAAACAGATCAGTTTCCAAAACAAAGAACGTTTGGAGATTTTATTGTAAATTCAGAAAACTTTACAGCTCCTAGAAGGGTGACCTAGCCTGGGTTCCAACCCACCTCTTCATTTCCTTAGTGAAAGGAGACACAGGGTTAGCTCCTTTGAACTCCAGGGATGTGCTTCTTTATCTGCCTTCTTGGAGGTTCTTAGATTGACATCTTAGATTGTCATCCCTTGGAAATGGATATCAGACTATGAAGGTCATCAATGTTATCTGTTCAACAGTAGCACTTAGAGCAAGCTTAAGAACATATCTTAAATATGTTTCCTCAGCTGTACAAATGACAGTTTTAGATAGCAGCTAAGAAGGAAGGTATGCCTGGCCTCTGACTTGATTATGTCACTGAGAACCTGGACTTTATTCAGATGTCTAGAGAGAGCAGGTCCAGTATTAAGACACATTTTGTTTTGTTTTGTTTTGTTTTGTTCGTTTAACAGACACCTGAGTGTTAACCTAGTATTTATGTTAATGAATTATGGGTAACTTTCTTTAACTGAAGTGGAGAGAAAGAAACTGATTTGGAGAGTACCTTTGTATGATATTTTCTCTGTATTCTATAGTGCCTCTTGGGTAATATTGCAGCTGGATATTATTATCCTGGAATGGAATTTGATCCTGGTGCTTCCAAAGCATTGTCTTTGTATTCTTTCCCTTTCTGGCTCAAAAGCTTATGTAGCTAACATGTTCTTTAATAGAGGATCTTCAGACACAGCATGAAGGTAATGAATGGTAATTGCATTTATGTTGTGAGTCCCACATACCCTGACACATGCATGTAGAAAGAATTCCCTGAGATACTTTACTTTCTTCCTCATGCAAAAAAGAGGACAGCTTTATGTGTCAAGAGGAACCAGAAATGAGATAGTAAGATTAAATTGTGCCTGAACTGGTAGAGAGAAAGACAACAGGCAAAGGCCTGGCCATTATTGATTGAGTGCTGACAGAGAGCTCTGCCCAGTGCTAGGCCAGACATGAGGGAAGACATGCTCAGTGCTCTTATCATCTCAGTGTAAGCACACAGTGTAACATCTTGTCTAATGTAAATTGGGCTATCTCAGATCTAGAATAATAGATCACCTAAGATTCAGATCATCTTAATTAGGATGTTGGCAGATTGAAATGGAATGTGGTTCTTGATGCAAGCAAATGAGTAGTAAATGCATTACCAATTCCACCTCTTTCATGCAGAATTCTTCCCAAAAGCCAGTATCTGATCCAGTTCCTTTCCTGCTGAACTATATAAACAGAGTCCTGATATGCAGTACCTAGGGAGAGCCCTTTCTTCTACTGTGGATTCTTCAGTAGTTCTTTTTTTTGTTGTTATCAGAAGGGCAACTTTTCTTCAAAAGTGTTTTTGAAAGACAGAAACAAAAGTGAGTTATTTCTTTGAAGATCAGTTGTCGTTACTAAATTTATGATAGAATCGAATAAAAGATAGTTCCTCTAATCTCCTTGAGGCACTTAAATTTGCATATTATCAGATGTATGGGTGGATCCGAGATGAGGAATTTTTTTTTAATGGTCTGCCACTCTAATGAGGTGACTGAAAAAATGGTTGAGATGATAAAAATATATACTAGGTCAAAGGATGGCTAATGGTTATTCCTATCATGGTCTATATGATATGTAAGACCATAGCTTATCTTAATTTTTCATACTGTACTTCCATTGCTGGTGGCCTTAAGGGTAGAAATGTTTGGGTCAGCAAAAATCTGAGAGTGAAATTCTTTGGTGTCTCTAATCAATACAGAGAAATGTCATTGACATAAGTAGGTAGTCTATTTTTTTCCCTATTTAGTGAGAGTGCCTAATCTTAGAATCTATAATACCTAGAGTTGCAAAGATGCATGGTATTGTATACAAAGTTACATTCAGTGGAAAGCAGCCCTCTTTTATTGGCAGAACTCACATTTTGTAACTCAGCCTGATCTATGTTAAAGATAGTGTATAGTAAATACATTAGGGGAACTTTTTTGGCATGAGGTGGAGGTCAACATTTTTAAAAATCTATAAGCATGTAAGGACAAAACGGAAGGCAAGATACAGAATTGCTTCTAAAAACACTTTGAAATTAATAAGTAAATTCTTTGAAGGTGTGAAACAATTACCTCAGTGTTTGATTTACCCTTTTTCCCGGGAATGTGTTGTTTCTGGCAGGGGAGCCGTCTGAGTTGAGGAGAGCCCTGCTAACGGGATTACTCTGCTCTGGCTCTTGTGTTTATTGAGTCACCTAGGACTTCTTATAAAACAGCAGCTTTCAAATGTACACACACCTGCACTCAACACCCTGAATACTCCAAACGTTTGTTTAACTGTTCTCATACCCAGAGTATCTCTCCCATCCAGTGAGGTCAAAAAGCATCGAGAGGTCCACATTCTGCATTTTCCTTCGCCTTGGAAATCACTTGGAATATAGCCATTTGTGTGGTGCTGATGTAAACAGAGATGCAGATCTTTTCTTAGAGTAAGGTAGTGCTTTTAGCCACTAGGGCTCACAGAACATTCCCAGTCTTACCTCCCACTGCGCCTAAATGAGAGTTAATGTTTCTCAGGAAATGTTAACTAGATTGGAGGTCCTGCTGGGCCAGAGCCCAGGGAACCATCTCAATGCAGCTTCCAAGCCATTTTGCACTGGGCTGGGGTGGTGGCTTCTCATCTTTGTACTTAGTTGGCCTGCAGAGGCCAACACTTGTTTAGCATTGCCCCTTGCAGCGCTAAGCAAAGTCACAGATCTTGCTGAGTGAGTAGCAGGACAGGGAAAAACATGAAGCCTAAAGCTAGAAACTAAGACAAAGGAAAAGAGAGGGGAGAAAGAAATAGAAGGAATAGAAGGAGAAAGACAAAAGAAGGAAGTATTTGTCCAGTGAAATATAGTAGAAGCTAATTGTCCACATCTGTTTCATGGACATTTATGCTTTTGTCTTTCTGTCTCTGTCTCTGTCTCTCTCATTCCATCTTTTCTCTAGCTCTGGAAATCAAAGTCAGAAAAGCTTTCTTTTGACATCTTAGATATTATTGTATAACTATTGTACGTGTGTGTGTGTGTGTGTGTGTGTGTGTGTGTGTGTGTGTAGTAACTACTCTGTTAATGGGATTAGCACTTAGTGTGGGCTTACTATGGTGTAGGTTTGTGTCACGCCTTTTACGTGGATTGTCTCATTCACTCTTCCCAACAGAACTAGCAGTCATGGGTCTCCTGGGTGGCTCAGTCGGCTAGGCTAAGCATCCAGCTCTTGATATCGGCTCAGGTCACGATCTCATGGTTTGTCAGTTGAAGCCCCCCATTGTGTTGAGCTTTGTGCTGACAGCATGGAGCCTGCTTGGGATTGTCTCTCTCCCCCTCTCTCTCTGCCCCTCCCTTGCATGCATGCACACACTCTCTCTCTCTTTCAAAATAAATAAATAAACATAAAACAAGAACTAGCAGTCATAATCCTTCTAATCATTTTCTCTTTACTGGTGGAAAAACTTAGGCTCCAAACATATATAAGATATTCAGGCTTATTCAGTCTTTTTAGGAACCTTACATGACAGGGTAAAAGGCAAACTCCTTACCCTGTCATTTGACTCCACCTGATTCACTATCTTCCAAGTGCATTTTCCCCTTTCTTTTCTTTTTTTCTTTTTGCCCAGGGCTTTTCCTATTCTCTCCATCTATACTAATCTTATCCAGTCTTAAAATCAATTATTATTGAATATGTTACCACACTGTGATGTTATAGCTCTGGAGAGGACACTGTACCTCTCCTTGCTCACTGCCCATCAGTGGAGACAGACTTACACATATGTAATTCTAAATTAAAGCAGGTTGCATGATAAATCCTATAATAAGGCACAAAAGAGGTAGAGAAATTAGGGAAGGGGACATTATTTCAATCTAATAGGGTCTGGGAAAGTTCCTTCCACCCCTAAGAGAAAATGGATTTTTGGAATTCTCTAATATTCTGATAAATTGTTGGTAGGAAGATATTAGAGGGAGAACATTCCAGGCAGAGGAAATAACATGGTCAAAAGTATGGAAAAGGGAATATATGAGAGACTTCTAGAGAATGGCAAACAGCGAATAGTTTGGCTCTTTCAAGCATAGGGTGTCCATGGGAAGGGATGAGGACCTAGTAGAAAATAAAGCCTGATAATTTTTGAGCTATAATGGAGAACTTTGAATATCAGCTGAAGAGTTTGTACTTTACTAGTGTTCCGTGAGTGTTTTTAATGATTGGATTTAGCCATAGGAAACAGATGGCAAAAGTAGGATGAGAGAGGAAAAACCGAATTAGGAATCTAGTACAATAACTAAAGGCAGCTGAAGTAAAGCAGTAGCTGTGATAACATAAAGAAAAAAATGGAAGTGATATTATAGAAGAATAAATATTAGGTTTTGGTATCTGGAGAATGAGGGGCTGAGGGAACAGTCAATGATAACTCAAAGGAATTGAGCCTGAACAATTAGGAGAATTGTGGTAGCATTTACTGAGGTTGGGCACATTTTGATAAGGAGCAGTTTTGAAAGCTAAGTAAAATGACCATGGTATCCAGTTAAGAAGAATATCTGGGTATGTAATTTGGGCATAGATATTTTTGTAACCTCTGCAGGTGATTCCAAAGTGCAGAAAAGTTTGAGAACAATGATTTAGAAATAAGAGAAGCCTGAAAATCATTGATGTGGTTACGTGCAATATTCAGGAGGGGTCAATGCTAAGGATATAACTTTAGCAGTCAAGATAGAAATAATAGCTGTAGCCTTGGAAGTTGATAGTGACAAGAAAGGACTATTGTATAAGAGTAAGAGAGAAATATGATAGAACCTTGAGGAATGTCTGGAGTAACTGAGAGCAAGGATGTCATCTTAAAACTGGGGATTCAGTGAAAATCTACATGCTCAACAGTGAAACTCCCAGAATGCTGGCAGTCAGGGGAGAATAGGGATGTAGGTCAAAGGAAATTTTCATGGAATATGAGTGACCCTACCATGTTTATAGGCCAAAGAATACATCTAGTGAAAAAGAGACAGTTGAAGAAGAGAGTTTTAAGAAGGACAAGAAAGAAAGTGAATTGGCACAGTGATTCAGATGAGGGAGAGAAAGTAAATCAGGTGAATCTCTGAAGAAAGGAGGATGTATCTTCTAAAATAGGAGAGAAAGAAGGAATGTTGGGTGGTAAGCAAGAGTAAAGAGGGAAGGAAGCCAAAGGATTTAGAATGAAGACAAATTCAATGTGATTAGTCAGTGAGAGAATTATTTGACTAGAGGGAGGCTTTAGGGTGAAGAGAGACTGGAGAACAAGATTGCAATTCAAATTCCGCTGTCTCAATAGAGATTTCCTGTAATTTTCCAGTCCTAAGTGATTGCGATCGCCTCTAAACTGTATTACCTTTACTGTTTGTACTACACGTTTAGTGATTAATCACACCCAATCTTGTGACACCATTTCCATTGTTGTCTTGAACTTCCATTTATATCTTTTAAAGTTAACTTTTAAGGCGATTACATTCCATGACTACAAACTCCCCAGGGCAGCATTTACAACCTAAACTTCTTTGTTGTACTCACTTTAAACATTATTTGAGCTAAAAATATACTTTATTTATTCTTAATTGGTTGATATATAATACTCTTATTAAAGCTAAGGACAAAATTACACTTTATTTTCTCATCTTTCACGATACTTTATCTTGGCTGTATAAATAATGGCACAATTCTGTCTTATCACCTCTTTTTTTTTCTACAATTGTCTCTCATTGCCTTTGCCTGTTGCTTTTTATTATGAATAAGACAATCTTTAAAGGAGCCGTTTCACCTATTTCTCCCAAAATAACTAGTAATCTATGCCATAGAAAAGAAAAACTATGATTCTCTTATTATTTTTGTGCTTTCTTGATTCAGGTCTAGTTGATTAATTGTTTTAATAGGTTCTTTGATTTTTTAAAAAGTCTATTTAAACAGACTTACTGAAAGAATATACTGAGTTGCTTCTTCGAAAAGGACTAAAAGCATCTAATATAACTTACCAGCTGACCAGCACACTGGTTGATAAAATTTGTAGTCTTTGCTCTAAAGCTCTCTAACAAGATTAGGTGAAATTGAACCTGAGAAGGTAAAGGTCTCTAAATTGACATAAACTGAAAGGGCAGAACTGGATCATACTACTATTTGAATCGCTAACAAAGTCTAATCTCTGACATATTATATTTGGTGTACTATAATCTGTGTACATACACATGCTTCTAGTAAATGATGAATGAGGTTTAGCTAACATAATATAGTTTATATTCTTCTAGACCTTTGTAGGAAATACAGGGTTGAGGCGCTCTGCTCTGTAAAGTGACCTGGATCACTTCTCTGGAATGGAGTCTCCGTAAGACACACACACTCATGCATTTTTTCCAAACCAGCTTAGTCAAATTTATTTTCCTTCTGTCATTCATTTGGTGCCTCTTCTGGCTTCCATTAGATAGATGGGGTGGGGTGGGGGGTTACTGAATTTCACTGGATAGTTCCATCTGGCTAAAACCAGTAAAGCAAATAGTTTCTGATGGGAGTTGTTGGTCCAGTTGCAAGACTAGAAAGAAATTAATACATATGAACGTCCGTACTTATTTCAACCTTCTAAAGTTCATCCATAATTTGAGGGCTCTGTATTTTGAATTATGAGGAATTTTGAAAAACTCTTTGTTGTCTCAGCTCTTTTCTCTTTTTCAGACCCTCATGCCCAAAGCTTGTTTTTCTTTCCTAGCTGAAAGTAAACTAATAACCACATAATGTAAACTCATGATTCCAATGCTAAGGAGGCTCAATAGTATCAGTGATACTATTTTAGGATGTCAACTGCTTAATGTGTTGGAATTTTTCCCATTACTCAAGATTTTGGAAATTCCAGAACCTGGCCTATTGTGCACTTAGCAAGTGCTTTATACTCACCACACCCCTCCTCTTTTGACCATTATTTCTCTTCTTCACAAACTCTTTTAGTATTACATATTTATAAAATGGCAGCTTTCTGGGCCCACTACCCATTATCATTAATGAAGTTCTTATGTTTTTTTTCTCTCAAGTATGTTAAACTAATATGATTCAACAGAAAACCAAATTGTATTTTTCAAAATTATCATTAAATAGCATTGCTATTCATTTTTGCTGCATTTTAGGGTGAAATGAAATCATCTCATTTCCTAACAGGTTGAGAACTTCGTAACTAACTTCAGTAACTATTTCTGTTCATCAGTAACTGAAAATCCCTCCCATCCCCCTTTTTTGGTGGAAGGTTAAGAATTATTAATGTATCACACAAGACAAAGAGAACAGCGATGTGAACAAAGGTATCATTGGATAAAGGCAAATTTGACGCTCTGAGTGGTTTTCTTCCTTTGTTTTACTTTTGTATTTTCTCCAATTGTATAGTAGTTTTCAGTTGTGTTTTTGCTTCAGACCTTTGACAAATAGCATCTCCTATCATTACCTGCAGATTCTTTTAGTGTCACTTGTACATAAAAAGCTTAATGACTGTTCTCTTTTGGCTAATATACAAAAGGGGAATAGAGTAAAAGAGTTTGAAGATAGGATCTCTTTGGAAATCCTGCATTTTAAGCAGTGTTGTCTCACAAAAGCTTCTTTCAATGAATGCCTTAAAATAGAAACTCTTATTGTGTGTACTTTTCCTAAGCAATCGATAGTTCTCTTTCTTCCCACAAATGATAAGATTGGATATTGGGAAGTATAGGCACATTTCTCCTCCTAAGAGGGAAATGAGTTGGGGAAGGTGTACTAATGACTAATCATAAACAGTAGCATCAAACAGTGCTTATTAGGCTTCATTTGCAGACATGTGGACTGCCTAACCAATGGCTGTTACCATCCCCCCCCACCCCCCTTCTGTACTGTGTGGTTCAGGGAGGTGGTCCATATTCTCCAGGCCAGGCAGTGAATCACAGTCCATCAAACAACCATGAAGCCTCCCTTGCCATGTTAACGATTGGTTTAGGCACAGCCAACTGATGCACTTCTGACCAGTGAGATGTGGAGAAAAGTCTCTCCATAGTCTCTCCATAGTCTCCATAGTCTCCATAGACTCCATAGTCTCCACAGACTCCATAGTCTCCATAGTCTCCATAGACTCCATAGACTATGGAGAAAAGACTCTCCATAGTCTCTTTCTTGTAGAAAGAGACAAACAAGAAGGAAAGATTCCTTTTCAAACTCTGGATGCTTTCACAAGGACTTGAAGCTTAAACTGCTGTAGCCATTTTGTGACATTATGAATAGAACTAAGTGGAAGTCAAAGCTTACGTGCCAAAGATGACAGAGGAGAAAGATGGATCTTTTATATCATTGAATAGCTGAATTAACCAACCCTGGGGATACCCTACCTTTAGCATTTTTGACAATCTTGTTCTTTGTTTTGGCTTCTATTGGTAGTGGAGTTGGAATTTTCTGTTACTGGGGACACATACATTTTAACCAACAAATTCACTGTTTTAGTGAAGTGTTTTTGCTCCTGGGTATGCTACACTTTGAATCTTTCTCTACCTTTTACTTTTCAGAATACTTTTATTTTTTTTCCCCTCACTGTTAAACCATCATCTCTTTTTTAAAAACTTCTTCTCAACTCATTGCTACATGGTGCCTTTGGCCACAGGTACTCTATCGAAATTATCCTTATCAGTGTTCACTCATGACCTCTTGGTTACCAAATCCGTCTCTGAGCATCAGTTCTCCAGTCTATAAACAAAACCTGTGATCTTGATTGGTGATTTTAATTAAAGAGGTATTCACCAATTAATTTATTTCAAACCAAATCTTACTCATAACCCCCAGTATATAAAACCAAAGTGTAAAAACAAAATAAAAATAAAAGCTGTTTTTAACAAGAGAGAGAGAGGACCAAAGTGGAGATTCTTGGTTGACTCAGAACCCGATGGCTTTTCACCCTGCTTATTGATACCTTAGCCTTATCTAGCCCTCCCTGCCCCTGACCTCTGCAGAACTTACAGTTTGTACAGCACATAGTTCTAAAACCAGATTCCAAATTGACCTCCTTGTCAGTGCCTCTCTTGCCTCTTTTCCATTTGCACTGTAATTCTCCCACGTGGAATGCTTTGGTGGTTTTCCATTGCCCACCTCTAAAATTCCCTCCACCCTAGGTTTGCCCCTTTCAGTCTCCTTTGTTTTCATTTGCTACTGCCACATGGGGTTACTTGTAGTCTCCAAAACTGTCCCATTCGTCCCTTTTTCTATGCTCTTCTCATTCTCCACCTCATATCTTTGCCCATCTGCACCTCTTCAAACCTTTTCACTCCCATCCGTACACTTCTAAGTCAGAGTGACTGTCAATTTCCTGAATGTTCCCACAGCATTTGTACCTCGGTTATAACACTTGGCACATTCTTTCTTTGAATTTTGTATGAAAGCTATTCCTCAAACTGTATGCTCTCTGAAGCTCTGGAACTATTTCTTGTTCATTGTGCTGAACACTGTAGTGCTCAGCATATGTCCCTCGAAGACTACTCTCAAAGAATGCTTGTTAATGAACAAAAAATTTACAACAGAAATCAAAATTTTTATATTATGTGGGAATTCTTTACGTTATTTATTTTTGTTTGTCTTTTAAATATTTGTATCAGTTTTATAAATTGATCTATACTCTGAATTTATGCAGATTCAATTGATTGAATTTAATTGATATAATGAAACATAAGCTGGTTATATTCTATAACTAAGGTCAAGTACTTTTTTGATGCAAAATGTTTTATAGCTTTTCATGTCATAATTAAAAAAAGAAAAACAAAGCAGCCTACTATACCCATACTTGGAAATTTGCCTTTTTTTGACTTTTTAAGCAGGGTTACTTATGAGTTAGCTCACTGACGTCACAATACAAGTTGTGAATTAATGGAAAGTGTGGAAGCTATACAATACTATAATTTTCACTCACTTACTTTTAATTTAAGTAAAGTTATTAAGTTATCAGGAATGACAATCAAATATGTAATTTCAATAAAGTATATCTCTTTTTTTGTTTTCCTGTTTTCTATAATCACTGTAAGATTATCACATCTTAATAGAATGTGCTTGACAATTACACTAAGTTTAATAAAAGTTATGAAAGTTGTTGAAGGAAAGGATGTACCAGTGTACAACTATTTAGTTTCTATTTCATTTTAGCTACTTTATGCTTCCTAGTTTTATTAATATCACTAAATTGTTCCAATGAAAAGGAAAAGGTATGCTGACTTGGTCAAGTTAGCATTTCAAATGAACTATAGCAGGAATATATCATGTAATACAGTAGTGATAGCATAGTAACTGATATGCTTTTGAGGGGAAAAAATAGGAAGTTTTTTTTCCAAGACTCATGATATCAATATTTTTCATAACTGGGAAGTAACTGACTTTGGGACTAGAAATAACTGATAGAGACAAATAGATATATTCCATAATTAGATCACTGAAAGCTTGAAATAAGTCTCTGTATCCATAAGAAATAGGCAATGGAAGGTGCTGTCTCCAAGGACTGTCAAATCAGAGAATCCTTTTTTGCTTTTTTACCTGCAAACGAGGAATGATATATATAAATATATTGTCAGAGTTGAATGGCTGACTAATTCATACATTTTGCTAAGAAGATTAGAGATATGTCATATATAAGCTTCTATAGTTGCTTCCAAGGTAGGTGTCTGACTCCCTGTTCTCATACATGGTGAGTAGGGGGCTGGAGCCATGGTCTGGGCTAAAGTGAGGAGCTTTAAGTAGAACATGGAATGAAGGAGAATCACAGCATCCAGGGAGATGGTGGACATGATAACCGAAGACACAATTGAAAGCAAGAACTGAATCCACAACTGGAGGCAGAGAGGATGGATATGAAAAGGAAAATGGGAAGTTGAGCCTGCAAAGAGCCACTTGGAGGCAACGGTACTCAGAGCCATATGCTTCACAATAGGGACGTTGGATGATACCAGAGGTGGTAATGGTAGGAACTATTAAGGCGCAGGCCATGTCTTCTAACACCATTCTGTGATGCCTGGGGTTCCTCTGCAGTGCAAAAATGCTTGCCCTGTACACTCCATAGATTCAGTGTGTGACATCTTCATACTTTTGAACTCTAGCATTATACCCTAAGGTTACTAACTTCTGAAATTTAAAAGGTACAGGATCTGAACTCTTAAATTATGATTTTGATATTTGTTACTGTTATTGGAAATAATTATTATGATACCTTGTCAAGGGTCTTTTATATTAAGATTTTATTAACATGTATCTAGAGATCTAAATTAAATTGCTTCTATGACTCTGTGTTCATTATCTATTCTTGGGAGGAGGTATAGTATTCATAGGGCAACATTGGAAACATGCCAGTTGGCTGGTGATTTAACATTGACTTGGTTGCTGATCCCTTTCTACTTTCCACATTCCCCCATTCCTTGCCCATTAATTCTATAAGACTCAGTTTAAATAAGTAAAGGAAAATGGGCCAATTAAAATGAATATAGTTAGGGAAAAGTTCTGGCTCTTATGGCCTTGCCCATAGGAGCATCAGTAATTTCTTTCTGCAAAGTAATGATGCTTGCTGCTTAACTACCAGCAATACCTCTGTGGGGTCAGTCCCTAGGAAAAGAGAATTGTGGCCATAGACGCACACCAAGAAGACTCCAAAGAGGATAAGGAAGCTTCTTCCAAATAGCTTTATCTATTTCAGCATATACGGCCCAGTCTTTAAACTCCTAGCTCATAAAGCAGTATTTCCTAGTGTTTTCCATACCTTGATCCCCTAACAAGCACTAAGCACTAAGTGGGCTCCACTGTCTGTCTGCATCTGACTGCCCCAGCTGTGTTAATCATCATCTGTTCACAGAAGCATGGAAACCCTGGAGGGATTAGTGTTTGGCAGAGTCAGTAAATTGGTCGGTTTGTGCAAAATTTTGGGAAAAGAGAATAAAGTGGCAAAGTGAGATAATAGTGGCAACATGAGTAAAAGTGGTGCTGAAAATGCAGAGGGACAGCCTCCTGTCTAATTGTATTGTGTTTTTGAATAAAAAGATCTTTGTTAAGTGCAACCTTATTTTAGTAATCTTCAGTGCTAGTAGGAAGCGATTTATTTAGTGCGAATGAAAAGCAAGTCTGGGTTTATGAGTCCAGGGCCCCACACAACTGTGGAGAGCATTGGAAGATACTTGTTGTATTAGGTGGCTATAAATGACGACAAAGCACAGGACTAATAGGACAGATGAAAATATGCTCTTCGAGAAAAACAGTCTCCTTTTCATAAAACACTTGACAGTCCTGCATCCTGCATCTGCCATGATATAATGACCCTATTAACACAAAAGAAATGAAAAATAAAGAGTCAGCATGGTTGTTACCTAAGCCCATCACAACATTTTAAATTGCTTGAAGTTGCAATCTCCTAAAAAGAAATTATAGTTGTTGAGTGGCCCTTTTGGCTACTTGGCCAGATCTGTAATTCAAATGGTTTAGGAATTAATTCTTATGAAATTTTATTTCAGTTTTTCTGTGTAAAAGGGTCATAGCATTTTATATATTACAAGAAAATATGAGATGATTAAGGCCAGAAAAAATCGGCAGGGAAAAATAGGAAAGCATACCTCTTTCCCTGTTTCATAAAACTGTGGTAGAGTACTAAGTAAGACAAACAACCTTATAATTAGAAAGAAAATTATGAGAAGTTATTTTTATTCTAAAAATCACATTAATGGCTTTGTCTGCAGCACAGTTATTACCAATTGCCATTAACTTGTTGGCACAAACAAGCTTAAAATTTACTTCATATTCTGTAGTCCTAATAATTTTTTTGAAAAAGTGTGGCATTCAAATGATGTAATTAAAACAAGTAGAATAATAAACATGTATTTATGAAGGGTTGTATATGTATTTGTTTTAAGTTGAACAGATAATTTTTAGTGGTTTTGTGAGTCACCCAGTGAATAATTAAAATAAATTTAAATTCAAATATTAACATTTCAATTTCCAGTTTGGTGAACATAAGCAAATTATTATAAGTTTGTTTTCAATTCCTGCAAAGTATATTAAAATTAACTTTTCCTCCATTTAAGTAATGTGTATAACTAAACTTCCTTCCTACTGTGAAACAGTTTCATTTATTGCTATTTGTAAACTGCCTAGGATAGAGGCAGAGTGGATTGGGCTCGAAACTCCTTGAACAGTTTCTTTTGAAATAACACTACATACGTTAAGCTCAATTACACATCCAAACAGCCACAGCTCACTTTTGGTAATTTATTCATTGATTTAACATAGTACCCAGAAGAGCCATGCCTGCTGTCATTTTTGTAATATATTATGTTTTAAATATACTCATGCTCACCCATGCACACCATTAAGGTGTGCATAAACCTGTGTTTTTCTCTCTTGACAGCTATAAATGTTTGTTATTATTACACAAAACATATGTTCATGTTGTTTTTGTCTAAATTATTCTATCTGGGGCTATAAAGTTTTAATGTTATTAGTTGCCCTTAGAATTTTAATGTTTCACTGCTGTAACCTTCTTAGGATTTCTGTGCAATTAAATAGAAACTATTTCACTGCAGCCTGGAAGAACAATATATTTTATACAAATAAAAAAAAAACCTTCTTGCTCCATTTTCTTTCAGTGTAGTAAAAATGTTTGCTTGACAGTTTTTCTTTTTGGTGGAAGCCTCACCTGTGGTCATACCTGAGCACCAGCTGCATGTAGAACATTGCCCGTTCTGTTTCTGGCATCTAGGGGAAAGACATGACTAAAGCACCATTTCAGCCATTTTAGCCAAAAGGATATTTTACCAGCCCTTCAGGGGTCATTCCAGGTGCTGTTTAGTTGACTGTACTTGGAATTGGCTTTGGTCTAATATGTACAGACAGCAATAAGGACTAAATGGGAATCCCATTATAATGCCAAATTTATGTCTAATTTGATTTGTTTTCCCAGCTTGGGTCAAGGATGATTCATCAAGAATGCTTTTATTTACACATCATTGGAGCACTAGCATTTGGCCGAACCATAGAGGTGCTTTTCTCTTACTTCTCATCTCTTCTACATCCACTCATTTGGTATGGGCCTTGTCATTCTAGCCAGATAGGGTTGCGGCTAATCTTGGAATCTGATTTCCCACAGACTGAATCAGGGAGTTGCAAATAGTTTGTATATTACAGATGAAGTTCCTGACTTGTTGGCCTATAATCCTATAGTTAATGTTGGCAGTGCTCCCCTTACCCTGAGCCTTTCACTGTTCGGCCACAGTGCTGAGGTGGAGTAATGTCCTTGACTTAATTGACTCTCAGCTTCAATATTATCTCTGTATACTGATCACTCTACTTCCATTGTCATCTTCCTAATATACATGTTGGATCACATGAAATGCCAGCACAGAAGCCTTGCCAGAAATTAATCCGAACTGCTTAACAAGGTATTCACAATTTTCCTTGATCCAGCAACAAATCACTTTTCTGGGCTCATTGGCCCTTAGTCCTGTTGCCCAGCCCTTCCCTCAGCCCTACTTCTCCAATGCCTCACTTGACCAACCACAGGTCCAAGCTTATTCCCCAGGGATGGGTGCTCTTCTCTGCCTTCTATCCATCCTGACTCAATTTTTTTCAAAGTCCATCTCAAATATTACTTCACCCATTAGGGTCATCCTAATTCTCCCTCAGTCAAAATTAATCACATTTGTTATATTCCTTCGGCATGTTGCTTTTGTTTGAAGCAACACGTATTTCTCATAAATTTCATTCTACCTTATTGTTGTTCATTAGATTATAAACTCCATGAGGGCAGGAACTATACCAATTTCATCTTTGTTTTTGTACCAATACCTTACGCAATGTTTAGTTGGTACTGTTTTATTGGTGAATGCATGAACAATATTTCTTTTTTCTTTTTTAACTTGAAAGAAATGGGAATCACTGAGCCTTTAAAAGGCTGATATCAACTGAAGTTTTATTCGGTCTCCCTGCCTTTGTTCAGCACTTATGGACATGTATATAGACCTAAAGCAATATAGACTTAAAGTCTGACAGACTTATAAAAAAAGTGATTATGTGACTCCTTAGAGCCCCTCCCCTGCTGTGCTCATGCTCTTCCAAAAATAAACATTAAAAAAGAAAGATACATTATGAAATAAGAATTTCTCAATGTTTTCAGGAACTGAGCCTACTAGGATGTTATTTTAACAGAAAATTGGGTTAGTGTCCCTTTCCTTTCTTCTCTGGCCCCACCCTCAGTTAATGGCAGTCTCCAGGAAAAGGCAAACAGGAAATGAAGTTCTTAAAGGATTTGTGGGAGTCTCTCCTGTTAAAATCATCCTTTTGGACCTCTTTTTGTCTCCCATATTTTCCACTCTAATACCATATGCAAAGTCCAGTTGGAAAGAGACTTAGAAAGCCACATTTAACTTCTTTTTTAGGCATTCATTTTTTTCCCCTTCTTTTTCTTTAGAGTGGTCTCAAATGGTGGAGATTAAGGTCCTTAATAAGCAACAGTCACTGCACATGAATAGCAGAACCTCCTCTATGCCATTGTAATTACATTTAAGGTTTTTAACAATTATATGATAAACCTCTGCAGGGCAAGGGGAGGTGGGTGGGAGGAGCTGATGTGGAATTGGAGCAGCTTTCTCTTTTCCAAATGGAACACTTGTAACGGAAAAATGCAACATTTGTGGAAGAATGGTGATAACTGATCATGGTAAGTCAAGGTGCTGGGTTCCACAGTAATCTCCCATAGAGTGCTCATTACTGCTAAATAATTGTGTTCTAAGAAGGTTTCTCAGTTAGGAAAGGGTCAAGGAGGTCAGTTATCTGGTGGTAATGACCATAGCGGTCATTAGAGGGTATTAATGCTGTTAAGAATAAAACTTTAACTTTTTATGGAAGTTTTTATTTAAATGATATTATCTTCAATTCAACTTTTAATTGAGGTGCAACCATCCAAATTCTACAGCTGGGCACCAAGAAGTAATGAACATAAAATTACATGTTCTTCTGATAGGTTGATGGTTCTTTATTAGAATTTCAAGGGCCTCCACAGAGCTGTTATTAGACACAAACTGCTCTGAAGTCTTCTATTAGAATTAGGGCTGGGTGAATGATTCCCAGAAAGAATTTCACTATGGACCATTGCAAAGCAAAAAAAAGAGGGAATGATAAAGTTCCTTTTTTTTTTATTTTTTATTTTTTTGCTTTCTTATTTTCAAGTTGAAAGTGTTCGTTTTTATGGCTAGGTTTGGGTACATATACCAGGCCCATAAAACACAGTATACATCCTCCTTCTTTCCGTTCTTCCTTTCTTTTTTTTCCCCTTTGTGTACAAATAAACGGGGAAAAAATAGAAAAAGTTTCCCCCAAAAAGAGGGGTTTTTTTTTCCCTTCTAAATTTGAAGGAAGCTCATCTCTCTTGATAATTACACACATATATGTGTCACTGGCTCTTTCAGAGTAGCAGCCCCTGTGAGGAATCAGAAAAAAGAAATGTTTTATTAAAATATAGAAGTTGAACCACACAAAAGTGAGAATCAATGCCAGAACTTTGCCATTCATGATTTATAAATAAGTTGTTTTCTAAATAAAAACATCCAACCACCTGCAGTTCAGATCTCATAAAGTGGGAGGGACGTGTATTTTGGGGAGGGAGGCTTCTATTACTCCTTTTCTAGGAACAAAGGAGGGATAAAGCAATTTCAAGGTTCATAATTTTACCTCTTCGAGCCAAGAAGGAAAAAGCTATGGGTAGTGAACAATTTCATAAACAAAGTCGTCCATACCTAAAACGCTTTGTTTCATTGTATTTTGTGAAGATTTGGTGTTAAGTTGGTTGGTTGCCATTTTACAGCAAAGAAATTTGCTAAAGGAATTGATAATGGCTTTTTTTCCTTTGGAAAAATATTTAAACTACTTTACATTTTTGGTAGATAGCCAGAATTTTGTCATTTAGACATGTCACATTACTATGAAAACATCATGCATCATAACACAGTGTAACCATGTGATTTGCTAAGGTGAGTTTCTCAAAAAACAAGAAAAAAACAAAAACAAAAACAAAAAGGAAAGAAAAGGGGGAGAAAGAAATGAAAAAACACATGCATAAATGTTTTCAATATGAAAGACATTCAGCATTTTCCTCCTCAAGATCCAGTAGAAGAATGCTCTTAAACTAGCGCCACGTCTCTGGATGCCCAGGTATAAGGAGGATTTTTCTGTAAATGTGAGAGGACAGCCCTAAGCTTTGTTCCTAATCAGAGAACATACATGTAAGGTTATGACATTGTCTAGTGAGCTAGTTGCATGTAAGCATTCATCAGGAAGCTGTAAGGGTTAGATCCTAGATTTTTATTTTATGTTTTATATTTTAAGGAGGCTCCATGCCTAATATGGGGTTTGAACTCACAACTCTGAAATTAAGAGTAACATGCTCTACTGACTGAGCCAGACAGGCATCCCTAGACCCTAGATTTTAATTTAATTTAATTTAATTTAATTTAATTTAATTTAATTTAATTTTATTTTATTTTATTTTTATTTTTTAAATGTTTATTTTAAGAGAGAGAGAGAGAGAGAGAGAGAGAGAGAGAGAGAGAGAGAAAATCCCAAGCAGGCTCCATGCTGTCAGCACAGAGCCTGACACAGGGCGTGATCCCATGGTTCATAAGCCAAGATCAAGAGTTGGATGCTTAAGCAACTGAGCTACCCAGGCACCCCTAGATGCTAGATTTTTAAACACAACCAAACTTCTTCAGAGATTTGAAATTATGTCTTGGTAATACTCTGCTGTATTACATGGACTAACCAAAGTAATTACATGGACCAAACCAAAGTTTGGAACGACCTTGATGTGAAGGGAAAAGCAAACTGCTTCCTGATAACTAGGTAAATATGGGCCATTTCTGTGTAAGACCCAGGAATTTATTCTAATATGTGGATTTCTCTTTTCCTGTGTGCAAACTGAGGCTGCAGTTCTCAACTGCCTCTTACTGTCCCCATTAAATAATGTTGTCACAACATAACATGTAAAATTTTTCATTGAAGATCTCATCTCATTTTAAACTTGGGTTTTGAGAAGATCTTGTTTCATAAGCCCATTTAATTTACTTCAAACCATCTTTAAATTGAAATTAGAAATAATGTCCCAGATGAGAATATAAGCAAGCAGCTTATTGTATTGTTCAACATTTAGAAAATGAAGGATTTTTTTTTTTTCAACTATAAAAAGAGGATAATGGGAATTACCTCATGTTGCTGTTTTGGAAAAGAAAAGCAATATAATGTATTGCTTGTAGAATTTGATGAAAAACCTGTTAATGCAATAGAGTTAGATATCAGCATTGATTTTATTTTCTGAGACATTTTGGTAATAATTTTTACAATAGTTCAGGGAAAAAGGCAAGATGCTTTTGTATCAGAGAGAAAATATCCCTATCACAACTAAGCTCTCCTGCTAGGACTTATATGCAAGCAATAACTCCAACAGAGTGAAATTATAACTGATAATGTGAGCCTTCAGTGTTCTTTCAAACCTGAGGTAAATGGTAAGCCCTTCCACATAGAACATATAAAGTCAACTTAACAGTATAACCTTTTCCTGATTCAAAGGTGTTAGTTCTTTTAAAATTTTAAATGATTCATTGTTCTTTCTGATATCAATAGTAATGGATGTTCAGTGAAGAAAACCTGGAAGCTACAGACAACAATAAAAAAATAATTCTCTTATCATTGAAGGATGGCTAAAATTCTTATGTATGATATTTCCTTCTAGTCTTTCTTCTACTGCCAATAATTTTGGTGAATTTTTAAAAATTCACAGATTATATAGAAAGAGATTTAAATTCAGATATGTTATACTTCCTATTTTCTATTAAGAAATATCCTTCCCATGCCTCATTTTCCACAAATAGCATTTCATTTTGTTAGGGAGCTTCATTCTCATGTTTATTTTACTAAAATCTCACATTGTGCTTGAAATATCCCATCTATTGTTTATCATGTTATTTTTAGAAAATTATTCTTTAAGTACCCTATGTTTGTGTATAAGATTAAGATTAGCACCACTTCTGTGCTTATGCAAATAAGCTCATGATGTTATAATGACAGGTTTTATATTTACCAATTTTCCACTTTTCAGAATGCTTTCTTGGATAGTTTATGATTTCATGATTGGATTTCATGATTGAATAGTTTATGATTTTTTAAGATTGAGATTGGCTAGATTTTAAATAGGTTTTACAAATGTAGCAAAACAGAGTTAGTAAACACTATATATTACCGTTGTGCAGTTGTACAAAAGTAGGAGAAATACATTTATTGATCTCCTGAGAGCAGTAATAGCAGTGTGAAGAGATGGGATTCTATTCACATTCTTCTAGTGCTTCAAAGTTCGTTGCTATGATTGAACTCAGCACTCCAGCATTTCACCAATAAGATGTAGCTCATAAGACTATTTGAGTTACTCTGTTGAAAGTAGCCTTAGAATAAGCTGTTGAATTTGCCACATAAATGAGATGTTTAAAATGATTTAAAAATTTACAGCAGCATTTCTATTGTCAATTTAGTAAAGGTCTTTAGAAAGTAAATACAATATACCGTAGATGTGGTTATGCTGTGGGTTGTCGGTATTCTTTTATAAATATGGTTATCTGTAGTAGATCATTGTAATACAAAAGAAGCCCTCTTAGACTTTGATGACATTCTAATAGCATTCTATAGTATTTAGGAAATGACATTGTAGATGGTGGAGTGTGAGACAACTTTCTCTTCCTACTGGTAGAATTTTCACTATTATATTCATTCTTTTCTCCAGGGCTTATAAATACTTCTTTTATTTTTAAAAATAGGGGAGGCGGGAGATGGTGGGACTGGACATCTTCTTTGCTGTGAACCATTGACCATACTTTTTTCTCCCTCCTTGCCAACTAAACAACAAATATTTATTGAGCATCTTATATGAAAAACACATATGGTATTCTCTTTAAATGTCTTTGAATGAAGGATTATGAGCTTTTGCTATATAGGAGGGACTTAACTGCTATAATGATAAGTTTGTCAATTTATTCTACAAACACTTATTAAGTACTTAATATATACCACAAATCCCAATATGTCATCTTCCCCAAACTTTCAAGTTTTGTGTTCTGGGAAAATTTGGGCTTCCCCTAAAAGATTTGGTAGTATTGCAAGGAATGAGAGAGACAGACCATTTTGTAATTGAAAATCAGGCAAAACTGATCTTTAATGGGAATGTTCTGCATTAAGCAAATGTTGTGCTCAGATAAAATGGTAAATTTCCAGAGATATACATCCGTGTATAAGAAGCCAAACAAGAGAGCTTGATGGGGAGCTGAGAAGAGGATCAAAGAACCAGGCTTTGGACTAGAGAAACAGTGACCTTTGAAAAGACCTTGGAATCTATAAATGACTAGTAGGGACAAGAAATTTGAACAAAAAACCAAACAGACATTGTAAAGCTAAGATTCAGGCTTCAGTTTTGTAGATTTCAAAATTTCCAAAGAAAGCCTTAGAAACAACTCATTCTAAGAATACCATTAGATCATTTTTATTTGCTTTAATGGTTTGCATATTTGGGGGAAGCTTGTTTAGCACCCAAATGTATTTAGATTCATTCATTCTTAACTCTCACTAATTTGTGTCACATATATATTGTATGCAGCTAAAATATTTTATTAGGTCAGCAGCCACAAAGAGTCAGCAGGTAAAGGCATCTTAATTGTAATGCCATCTATGATAGAAAATCAAGAAGGTATGACACCTGTTAATTGGGTCCTTTCTCTGTTTATTTTTCAAAGTTAATTTCATTTTAATTGTGATGAACCAGAGTATAAAGGATTCATATCCACTCCACAATTTATATAAACTCTCTTTGACTCACTTTTCAGTCTTTGACAGATTTTAGGCACAGGATGATAAAATCATGCACCATAAGGCTTTTACACCAGAAAATATGGAAATAGAACAGCAGTTGTTCTCCTTAGGACAGAGCCCTCTATCTGAGGAGAACAAGAGATTTCACCCCCTTCTATGAAGTTTACTCATTTCGGTCTGTTGCTTTAATTTATAGTGACAGCATCTTTAAAGAGCGCAGGCTTCCTCTGGTAGATTGCATTATTGTTCCCACGATTCACTCCCCTTTCCTGTAAGAGGATTATACACCCTTGCCTACTACCATGTGACTTTCAGGCCTCCTGTGGAGGAGGATGCACCCCTGTCCCATCCATCTTGAGCTGAAGGTTGGCCATGTGACTTCCCTTTGACAGTGGTAAGTGAGCAGATGTTTTAAGAGCTATTGCATATCTCTGTCCACTCTCTCGCTCTTTTCCTCTGCCACAAGAATAGCATGACCAAATAAGGGCTGCTCCTTCATCCTGAATTCAGGAATGAAGAAGACAGATGGAGAAAACTCACAACTCACTCACAGCCATCCTTAGCAGACACATTATGTAAGTGAGAAGTAAACATTTGTTTTTGTAAGCCCCCAACACTTGGGGGTTGTTACTGCAGCAAAGCTTACCCAATACAATTACCAAAGGTCTGACTGGGTATTTCCCCATCTTCATCAAACCAGTCTATGCTTCTGCATGTCTCCCCAACTCTGTCTTTTTCCAACACTGCTCTCTTGCTCACAAACCTTCCATAGCTCCTTATATCAAATTCAAACCTTTTTTTTAGTTCTAAGGCAGCCTATAGTCTAATGCATATGGCAAACTTACTTTCTGTTTTCACTTCACATAGCTTCTGTTACTGGTTGGGCCAGGTTCCTCATTGCACACATATGTTTAGGGCATTAGAGTATAGTGATTAAGAGTGGCTTTGGATTGAGACAACATAGGAGGGAACCCTGCTCTTACTACCAACTAGCTGGGTGACCTTGAATAAGTTACTTAGGTTATTTAAGGTTCAATTTCCTTAGCTGAAAAATGGGGATAATAAGCATACCCAAGTCACAGAGCTGTAATATTAGCCAATGTTAAGCATGTACAGTGCTCGGTGTGGTACAATCCCCTGATTGTGAATGATCAGTAAGTGGTAACTGGGATTATGTTGTTGCTTTCACGTAGAGTGCTTTTCTTCTTCTGATTTATCTCAGTTTTAAACAAACTTTAGCTTTGAGTTCAAAGTTCACTTTCTTTATGAAGTCTTCCAATTTTTCTGGTACTCTCTTTATTTATTATTATTTACTTCTGGTTTTAATATTTTGAAAACAGTGATGAATGAAACTTACTCTGTGTCTTTCTATAGGCTGAGGACATCATGGCTATCCAACCTAATCAATTAATAGTAATTCTCTTGTTGAGGTTATTTGCTTGAGAGCTAGGTATTTGGTGGAAGTGGGATGTAGGGGTAGATTCAGTGTAGAAATGGCCATAGTTTGAACAGAATATGATTTTCAGACCAGTGTGAAAGTGATCAACATCTAGCATATCATCCAGTTGCCTAATTACACCACAAGCTTGAAAGAATCATGTAGACATAACAATTGGTTTCATGTTAATATAAAAACATGTCAAGAATGCAAAGCTAGGGGTGTCTGAATAGCTCAGTTGGTTAAGTATTCAAGTCTTGATCTTCTCACAAACCATGAGATCAAGCCCCATGTCTGGCTCTGTGCTGACAGCATGGAGCCTGCTTGGGATTCTTTCTCTCTCCCTCTTTCTGCCCCCAGCCCCCTCAAAATAAGTAAATAAAGTTTAAAAAAAGAAGGGAATTCATAGCTAAAGAAAGTGAGGGCCAGACATTAGGGTCAGTTCTCAGTGTAGGGCTCAAGGGTGACCTCAATATTACTGAGTTTAATCAGGGAAGTTTTGGAAGGGAAAATCATTCTTAGCTCAGTGAAGTGTACATTCTGTCAAATTGTCTTGTGTTATTTGGGACTCACTGCTGAGTACTTTATTAATTGTTTTCAGATTGAAAAATAAAGTTACAGCCTTTCCAGGAAACTCTGGGAGCCAATTTATTTTAGTGAGGGAATAGGGGCATGGAAAAGCAGCTTGCCAATTCTATACAACTGTGAATAACAGGGAATTATGGAAAGCTTGATGTATGAGTCATGGTCAGAGTAAAAAGTCTTTGCTTCAAGGCTTAAGGTATATGTGAGTTATGTACAAAATAAGTAATGAGGGCCCTGGGTTTGGATGTTTTATTGTCTATTTTAGTTTGTATCATTCACTAAAAAAAAAAAAAAAAGAATCACATGAAGCAAACACATCACGGATCCATCTGTAATTATTAAATTGAAAGTAAATTTAGAAAGTACTAGCCTCAACAGAGAACTTCATTATTAATTGGGCTGTGGCTAGGAAGCTGTCTTAGAGCTGGGAAATAGGATAGATGAATGAATTAGAACAAAATCTGATTGAAGAACACTGATAGAAATAGACAATGGTTATACTCAAGGTATTGGTAAGTATGGTGTGGGGGGAAAGAATGTCAAATATTTTTATGGGAAAATTATGTTTCACTGGACATATTTTGCTAAACACACCAAGAATATTGAAATGAGTGATTAATTACAGTATTTAATTTTTTTAAAGTATGAGTACATCTGTGAAAGTTGTAGGAATATATATCCTAAGCCAAATAATGGTAGAAGAGGAGATTACTTCAAAGAACAGGGTGCCGTAAAGCCATGTTTATTAACTTTTGTGAGAACAATGTCGTACCATTCAATTTGTTCGTTGCTTTATGTTAGATAGTTCTCAAGAGACCTGAAATCCACCATTAAGCTTACTGATTTACATGCAAATAGTTGTCTTCTTGCTCAGTTGTATATAGACTAGTATTTGTAAGGACTTTGTATTTTGCCCAGAACTGTTTTGTACTTATTTAAAAAATTATTTAAAATGAAGTTGTCCCCGTATCTATTAGACATTTTAAACCAAAAATCTATATACCTTACAACATAACAAACTTTGAAATGCAGCAAATGGTACATGTGCAGAAATATCTACACATATATAACATAATTGCTGGCAATCAAATGACTTGCCCATCAAAACAAGCAAATGGATTCTGTTTTACTCTAAATTCATGGATGCTATCTTCATTAGGAGTGTTAACTTAGCACAACATCATTTGTTTTGCGCTTGGAAAATGATAAAAACATTTCTTTAGGTGTATGATAGAATTGGAGAAACACTCTTGATGTGTGGGTTCAAATCAGGACAGCTAAATTAGAAAGAAGGGATTGAAAAGTGACTATTGGAGTTCTTCTATATTGATAGGCACTATGAGTAAAACTGGTGGTTCAAAGTTCAGAAAACCACAGTCCTTCCAGCCCTACAGGAACTTCTAGTTGAGTGTGAAAAAGTGACATGTAACTCCATGCTGTGAGTGAAATGTGGTAGGTCACAATGGTGGAGAAAGGTGTCTACACCAGGGGTTATGAAGCTTCCCGTGCTGCAACTTAGTTTTAAAGATTGAATAAAAATAAATTGAATGAAAGTATACTTCATGCAGTGGCCACAGCGTGACACTGTTAGGGAATAATAAATAATTCCATTTGGGTGTGTGAGAAGGAGAAAGTGGCATGAGTTGAGGACAGAGAGGCAGGCAAGGGGTAGACTGTGAACAGACTTGTGTAATAAGTATGACCACTGAACTTTACCGTAATAGTTAAGGGGAACCTGTGGAAGTACTTAAGCTGTGAAATTTAGAAGAGTCTCTGGCAGCAATGGAGAGCATGGATGGGGGACATGGAATGGAGCCAGGAAAAGCAGTGAGGAGGGGGGCCTCTTGTTGAGCTGGTACAAGGTAGTGACAGTGGGAAAATGGGGGAGAGGATGAGTCCAAGAGATGTTAAGGAGGTAGAAGGATTTGGGCTTAGCCTAACATCTCTAGTTATACTTTTCATATGTATAAAATGGGAATAATAATAGTACTATGTTCTCCATAGGGTTGCCGTGAGGATGAAATGTAAAGCTGTTAGCACAGGGCCTGGAACATAACATAAGTTGAGTGAAGGTTAGCTTATGATATATCATAATACATCAGCAGAACTTGGTAACTGATGGGAGGGAAGGGAGAACATAGGCAACCGCTGGCTTTTGATGAGGTAATGGATGAAAAGCAGCGTATTGTAAGATAGGCAGTTGTGGAGGAAAGACTGATCCTGGAGAACAGGAGCCAGATTGTGGTGGGTCTAAGAACAATTCAGAGTGAAGAATTGTAGAAAGGAAGGATTACTCTAACAAGACACTTGATTGTGAAAGGAAGGAGAAAATCAAGATCATGGCCAGAGAGATACTATATAAAGATTTTCTTTTGTTGTTTTGTTTTTGTTTTGGGTTGTTTGTAACATATATAAGACTATTTCAACTGAGTCAAGAATCAGGGAATAATGGCAAGGGGGTGGTTGCTATAGTGAACCCTGAGATCTGGGTTGGAAAAAACAGGAAGACAAAAGATTACTGATATATGAGCAGGGATTATAATTACTCAAGACAGGTCTAGAAAGAGTAAACCCATTAACAATGAGGGAGAGAGAGAAGGGGAGGACAAACACAAGTGAGCTGGGAGAAATAAAAGATTGTGGTCAGAGAAGTGGGACATGGGAGTTTACATTCATATCCTAGATATGTCAAGAAATGGTTATGGGAGTAGATTGAAGAATGCTTAGTTTATCAAAATTGAAGAAGTCAAGGAACTGGAATGTGGGAAGAGTCACTCTCATGTAAAATGGAATTGTCCAAGGCACACTGGAGTTGGGGCAGAGATAAAGATCCTGAGCCAGGTGCCTTAATCCTCAACTAATGAATGGGAAAAATCCAGGAGTCATGGGCCACACACAGAGATTCGAGATAAGTCTCAAGGCACAAGTCTTTAAATTACAGTAAAGGAGCAATGGTTTGGAAAAGATTATGGGAGACACAGACTATCTCTCTTCACATTATGGTGAGTGTACAGGGGAAGAATGAGTAACCTCTACCTGTGAGGAAAGGAATGGTGAAGATATGCAGAAGATAAGTTGGGAGCAGTAATGTGTGAGATTAGGTGAAAAGACAGAACAAGGGATTTCTTTTTTGAATAGTTGTGAAGATTAGCAAGGACGAGAAGCATAGTAGAACTAACTGGCCCCAAACTTCCATTTTGATACAGCAGCCTGCAGCCTAATAGACAATATATTCAACTCTATGTTTTATATGTTTCTTTTTGGTTCCTTTTCTCTTCTATATCCAACATTTTGCCTATTTCACTGTGTATTAGCATGTCAGCCAGATAATTGAGGGGAGAGAGATAGTGAGAAGGAATGAAAATCTAATCAGCAGTTGATTGTATATTGTGGCGAAATCTTAAAAACTGTTGAGTTTGTGAAAAATAACTCAGCAAATAGTTGATATTATCTAATGGCTTGATCCAAGCAAACTGATGTCATCAATGGAAAACCACTTTTTCTATGTACCTCCTTTTTTTTTCTTGTTTCCTCCTTCCCTCTCTTTCTCACTTTAATTTTTCTCCCCTCTTCCATTTAAAACATATACACTGTGTTTTAACTACCAAAGCACTGTGCTTCGTTGTTGGTGTGCTAGAGTATTGGAAGTGGTATTTAATGAAGAGAACTTGGTTCTTATTCCTAAGGTTGTTATAGATAAGGAAAAAAATTAACATTATACATAACTATAAGGCCAGCCAAAAACATGGGCTAAAATGAAGGTATAAATGATCTCTTATGGAAGTGTAGAGGAAGGAGCAATTAAAGAATATGAAATGCCTTATGAATTTATATGCCTCAGTGGGGATTTTGGTCCTAATATGGCAATAGTGGTCTCTAAATTTCAAAGTCTAGTTGGCTTTGTATTATATATTGGATTTACTTTGCCTCTCTGCCATCATCATGGAAAACTGGTATATATGCAATATATAGTATTTAAATACTATTGCTATTGAATAGCTCACAATGTATTAATGTTATAATGTAGTAATGCTTACAAATAAGACCTGAAGATGATTAAAGGAACTGTAAGTGATCCAGAAATACCTAAGTTGCTTTTGCATGAGTGTGTATGAAATTATGGTTTGTGGTTAATCATTGATGTGCTCAAAGAACTGAGATATTTACTCTTGGAGAAAAGGTTTCAAGTATATGTCAAATTTTTTACAGAGAGGATACTGCAGTCATCTTCGTCAGTCTCACAACTAGAACCAATGATTGCTTGCATCTGTACAACACCAACCACTTCAATACAAAGGGAAAATCATTTATTCGTTCATTCATTCATTCAGTTGTCAAATGCTTTTTGAGTGCCTTGAATGTGCTAGGAATGACATTAAGCTTTTAGAAAAACAATAGTGAGCAAAATCAGATGGGGACTTGTCCCCTCATGAGGCTTGAGAAAGATGGAATGTAAAAATAAAATAAAATTTCACCTATGAAAAATACCACAAAGGGAGAAGTTCAGAGTGTTGGGAGAACCTGTAGTTGATTTGATCTAGTCAGGGAGGTCAGGCAGGTGTTTGCCAAGGAAGCAGAGTGGAGTAGAGACCTAAATAACAATTAGATATTAAATGGGCAAAAGCGGAAGGGGAATGAGGGACTGAAAATCTTTTTCTAAGAGAGCCCTGGTATGGGGTGAGGTTTGGGAGGGAAGGAACAGCCAGATTACTTGGGGCCTTGTGGTACTTCTTTGCCATAAAGCCACAATATATAGCAAGTAAATTCAATTTTTATTCATATCTTTTACTTTAATATAGATACATCTCAAGGCAAATGCCTTTCCCAAGAATAAAGTTGAAAAGACATTATCATCATGATGGAATATTTTAACAAAATGTAAAAATGGTAATATTCTTTATTTTTTCTTTCCAGTAAAGGTGAGGTAGCACACCTCTTCTTTATTCACAAAATAAATATATAAATAAGAGGAAAAATAAGATCTCTAGCTCCTATCTTGTTTATCCTAATCAGGATTAGCTTTATCCTAATCAACAATCTTATATTCAACCTTAATGATATTTCATTAGCTTCTCAGAACCACCTTTCCTGTCTAGGTCTAATTATATCTAATGTAATGTATCTCAACTCACTATATTAAATCATTTTTAAAAAAACATTTAAAAACATTTAAAAATACTCCAGAGCTTTGATTTAGGCCTTAGAGAGGATTGAGCCCTCTTACTTCTTTTTGGGGTCCATGACTTTTCAGTTTTTTCCCTCAACATTTCTTTTTTATTTTTCTCATAACTGACTTAGCGAGATGAAAATAAATAATTTTCCTTTTGTGTCAATTTTTAAATACCTACATAAATAAAATTCAAACATAAGCATGTATTGTAATCAATCCTTAAAATAAGTCAGTTATTCAATATGCTTCACATTGTGAATAGAGACCAACTCTCTCTTGTCTGTGTTCACATTAGCCCTCACAGATAACCCTCAACTGACTGAGAGTCTTAGGAACATTTAGTTGTATATTTTAATATCCTGTTATCCCTCAAAGAAACCAAGGTTCTAAACCTTATGAATGCTAGACTTCAAAGAATGTGATTTAGAAATGACATAGAAATACTACCTCAGAAAATTTATTATAGTAATGGCACGGGACTCTTTGTTGCACAAATGTAAAATCAAAAAATGTACAAACAAAAGTTTGCAAACAGAAATGTACAAACAAAAATCCAAAGTTGTGGGCACATCACGGATACCATTTTTAGTGGAGATGAAAGAGAAACAGATTACTGCTCTTCTACTCCCTGGAAGATTCTTGTGAATTTTTCCTTTGCTAAAAATAATGTTTTGGGACTAATAAAGAAAAATATGCCCATCTCCTCTCTGTGATGGTAATGAATAATCAGTGTGTGTTCGATTAAATTTGGCATGCTCAGTATACCAAAGGGTAGATCTGAAGACAAGAGAAGAATACAAAGTATGCAAGTGGCAGAAGTGGAATATACAATAATACACAACACAATAAAGAAAATCAGAAAGCTAGGACCTACCAGGCAAAGAGAAGGAGAACTTCTTCCCGTCTTCTAGTTGAAAACTGAAGAACGTATGTTAACCAAACCTATTGCAGTTGAACTTGGGAGTTATTTCTAAGATTAGCTGACAAAAATGATGGCCTCTAGAGGACAAACCTTGAAGGCCATCCATGGAGATTGGTTAAATTCATTGTGGTCCCTTAACTTCCACTCGGTGAGAAACAACAGAGAGCTACAATTAGAACTTGGGTAAAGGGGAGTTTATTTGAGGAGGCTAAAAATAGTGCTATCTATAGGTACATCCTTGATAAAAATTTCAAATAACAGAATGCAAGGGTTCCATTAAAGGAAGTGGGGAACCTTTTGTCTTTAGGGTATTACATTTTAACCTGGCGAGAGAGAAAAAGAAGCCAACATTATTAAGCTAAAAGTTGTTTTTGAAAATATTCTGAGTAGTTGGAGACTTGGAGATGGCAAATCAGCAAATAAATGAAGGTATCTTTAAGGAAAAAGGCTGTTAACATTATTTTTCCAGAAATGCAGTATCATTTACTTGGAGGAACAGAAATGATTAATATAGTCTTTTTTGTTCAGGGAAGCTATTCCACAAGATAAAAGGCTAGTAATCTAATAACTAGCATATCAGTATTATTTTATTTGCTTTTTCCTGTTTGCAAAATAACTTCAGTGCTATCTTGTTATTGTTGTTATACTTGGCTAGTTATACATCTACGATAAGAGAACATAATTAATGTGAAAAATTATACTGAAATGGTTGTGTTTATTTTGTGTCACTTTAGCAATGCCCCTTCAGGAGTGCTATTCTTATTTTCCACTTGCATTCAATAATAGGCTTGCAGCCAGTGGCATTGTATTTACACAGTTTTTGTCAAAACAATTTTATCTCTAATAGATTTTTATCTACATTGACTGAAAACTTCTGTTTCTGTTTAAAACTTTAATGTAATTTCTTGCATCTCTATTTCAGGCAATAGAAAAACTTTTGAACTTATATATACTTGGCAGCTGTATATTTTTTCTTTCACAGAGTTGATTTATTTTTTAAAATAAGAGAAGAATGTCCTTAAAATTAGGCATCTTATTTTGAAATGGGCTTTGAAGAAAGCAACAAACCTGAGCATAGTCTGTTCCATTCGTTCACCACAGAAAGAAGCATTTAAAAAATACTCCAAATTCTGTGACCTTCAGATGATTAGAATTGGTTACAAATATAAATGAATTCCCCACAAACATTAAATGAACCCCCAAGAAACCTTATTTGAGAATATGTGGAGATATATTTTCATTTGGATGTTCAAGGATTTACATGTGTGGCTCCCTATTAGCATTACTCAGGTAAATCCCATTAAAAAATGCATATGCCTCTGTGTGTATAAATTTATACATGAAGCACAGTTAAAGTATATCAGTGTTAATACTCTACCGTGGGAATACAATATGACAAGGAAATTGGCAATACAATTAAAGTTCACATAGTATTAGAATTTTTTTCATTAAGATAAAAAAAGTTTTCAAGACAATATAAGAGGATGAATTGAGACTTACTAGTGCAACTGGAACAAATGCACATGTTTCAGTATAGCTCTGAAATACATATAATAAGGAAGGTTAATGTTCTGGATCTCTTGAAAGGGACTCTCTTACCATCATGTTGTCCTAATGAGTGTTTGAAATCTTCTGGCCCTGAAAGTAGAAAGTAAAACTCATCTACAAGGATGTGTATTGTGATGAGAAAAGTGTTTACTGCTCGCCTCCCTCCCTTTTCTTTTTCTTGCCTTCTTCATTTTCTTCCTCCATTCTCCATTTCTGCTTTTCTCTGCACACTCTGCCTCCACAATTGTTTTCCACTCTCCTGATTCATGAATATATTTCTTCTTGTTGTTGTTTTGTGTTTTTTTCCCATAAACATTTGTGCTGTTGAAGAAGGGTGAAGGGTTACAGTGTTGCCTTATGCCAACTATGAGTCATCAGGGAAAAACATAAAGATAAGAGACATCCTTTACATAAATGGATATTTCAGCTCTAATGTGTGTAGTACTTAGTCTTCATTCTTTGCCCAACCAAAGCCATCTGAAATTGAAATGAAAAATGCGTGGTTCTTGACCTTCACATAGGATTCAATTCATAGGCTTAACTTACTCATAATGCTGATTTTGGTTATTTGCCTATTTCCCCTGTTTCTCATAGATATATTCACCTGACATACTGAAATATTAATGAATCCTACATTAATAAATGCTCATATATATCTGTATACACATATAGAGAGAGCTCATAATTTTGACTTATGAAAGCTACTCAGTTGCAGACGCTTGAGGATGAGACATTTGCTGGATAGACCATTTCTGACAGATCATTTGATGTTAAATGATCTGATTTAGTTTGGTGATCTTCTATTTACCACAGACTTATACAGAGCCATTGGAAGTCCAACATCTACATAGATTTTAGTCCAGATGGAGTTGGGATTGCACTCAAGGAATTTGAAGAGGTTGTAGAGATGGGAAGTTGCTACCCTCCGAAGGCTGTCAAATAACATCCAGAGAAGTGGCTCTTTCTGTGAAGGTCATTTCTCTGTCCTCTCAAGTGTTTCCAGGCCAGCGTCAGAGAGGAAAGCTGTCAGTAATTTCTAACCTGGCTGGGTTTCATCTGGTGACCTTGGAGCAAAAAAAAGTCTAACGCAGTGCTGGTTTCTTGAGACATTCACTTGATCTCTCTGTAAATACTGCCCAAGGGGTTTTGTTTCCAAGATGTTCCCGAGAGTTCTACTGGCCTAGGAAGTAGAAAGGGTTTTAAGCACTCAAATTCTTTTTCTAGTTTGCGTTAAAAAGGCACAAAGTCTATATAACAAGGCCTTGAATTGTTTTAGTTCTTTATTTTTTGGGGGGACCAAGATTTTTTTTAATCCTGCAGCTTCTCTGTTTCTCTCTGCCTGCTTTCTTTTCTCTCTTCTCTCTACTCACCAACTCTCATATACTGAAACATTTGTGTTTCCCTAAATATACAAATTATTTTTTAGCCTTTTCACTTAATTTCCCCAGTTTGTTACAGAGACCTCAAGAGTTCTCCATAGGATTCCCCAATAAAATTTGCTTCTGTCTTTGTTCAAGAGAGGCTTTTGTTTTTCTAAAAAGCTGCCACACGGTGATGCTTCTGGTCTTTGACAGACTAACAGGTGTGTTTACTGTAATCAATGGATCATTCAAGCACAAAAGTTACAAACCAGTCACCTCTCAGTTGCGGATTTATTTCTGTAACAATCCTAAATCTTTTGTTATCATCTTTGCTGTAAAACATGCATCAGTACATTGCTTAAGGTGGTGCTATTTTCTAGCTGAAGAAAAAGAATATTTACTTTTGACAGTGACTTAATCTTGATAGGTTAAATTTTACTTAAATTCTAACTCTGTGCACAGGAGAATTAGGTCATTAAATAAAAACGCAATTATTTGTCTATATGCATAGTATCAGGAAAAACGATTTCATCCTAAAAGGTGCACAGTTACCAGAGCAAAGTAGCATTGAGGAAACTTTCAACCTCGAGTATCTTATTTAAATGCCATGAAGCTATCAGTAATGTTTGGTGCACTTCCTTTCCCATCATTGCTGCTTGACAATAGATTTGTGGGTAAACAGACAATCTCTTTTATAACTGGCCTGCTCCTACCCTGTACACTCTTTGATGGCACTTTCTAGTGTGGGTGGCAGAGGACCGCACTCTTGTGTTGAGCCTTAAACAAGGCTGTGTGGAATTCCAGTGAGTCTGGCAAGAGGGACAGGAGAATGGTGAGGGAGGCAAATGCTGTTTATACACAGTTCTTGGGAACCTGGCAGGAAGATCAGAGCATGGCAGGGAGAAGGAGTCTTCAAAAAATATCACACAAGGCTGACTAGCACTTTTTAATGGGAAATTCTTGTTTTGACTCTAATTTTATGCTTAGATGCTTTTAATTTGATCCACATTTAATTTGCCATTCCTTGGAGAAGGCATTGATTATATGAAAAACTATCTGCTCTATTGCTAACAAAACAGGATTGGTTTCAGGAGCTACCATGATGGCATTGTATTTTAGTGGTGCCTTCCAGGAAACATTGAAGCACACACCTCTGGAGCCATCTCTATTATTTCTGTGCCCACTCTTCTGATTATGTTGCCTAAAAGCTTTGTTAAAGTCATAGTTCTGAAGAAAAATGGGCCAGGATTGGGTCTTAAAAGATCAGGAAAAAAAGCCAAGTTTGGCCATGTGAGTTATAAAGCATTATAAAGGATATTTAAAGAGCTAAATGGCAGTTGTACATCTGAAAACACATACAATAATATATAATAGGCATATTTATATATATTTGGATTTCCCAAAACCCAATCACTTTGACATTATAGTGAAAAATAATGGCATTCAACACTGGTGTGACAAGTTTCAGAGAGGCACAGATAGAGAGTCTGAGTTTAGGCTAAGCACATGCATGGTTAACAATTATTTTAGTTAGACATCTGAAGCTGCATGCAGAGAATTCACGTCTTCTAGGTTTTAAAAATTAGACGTCCATTATTTCTGAAATTCTAATGGCTGAACTAGCAACAGTAAAGATGTCCAGGTTTCAATGAAATATATTTCATAAATTAGCTTATCATTGCACTGATTTAGCATGCCTAGCAGGTGAGAGACAAAAACATGTGTTATCTTCCCTAGGGAACCTTCAATGAATGTCATTCTGGCTTCATATGTCTTTCTTCTCTCCCCTTCTTGAACTAATATAAAATTCTAATGTGTGCCCTCTAGTTCCATCTTCATTGAAATCTAGCAAAACTGCTGAAGGTAAGATAGTGGCAATGGTGCATGAAAAAAGGGAAAAGGAATACAGTGATTCATAGCATACTTGAAGAAAGTTGCAATTGTTAACAGCACTACTTTTGTATGTAGACAGGTTAAAATATGTCACATATCAGTGATAAAAATAAAGTTATTCATCTTGGCTAGTTTCTTAAAGTTCATGGGAAAGGCACTAAAACTATATTAGTAACTTGAAAATATTTCCATATGTATCTGAGGGCATACCAAGTCACTATCTCCCAAAACAGTAGTCAAGAAAGTAGGTGTATGTGCTAGGACTATCAGCAATCTTGACAAGTGGTTGTTGTTTAAGTACCAGAAATGATAGATATTATGAAAAACCTGCTTCTATTATTATGAAAATGAAACCTGACATTTTTAAAGTATAGTAGCTCAGGCCAACTTCTCTTATCTCTGTGTCTTTGTTCTTCTATGCAAATTTAAACTGTTGATTCAAATATCATTTTGCAAATGGTGTTCATTGGTCTTCATTTCCAGTGAAGCAGATGCTGGTGCTTTTAGAAAAGAATGATCCTTCTCCTTTAGCATTATGCCCATTTGCTAGATGAGAAAACTGAGGTAAATAACCAAATATGTTTCCTTTTACTAGTAAGAAAAGTAGGCTTTGGAATCCTCTCCACTTTCATTTTTGCTGGTCCTCTTTTTGCTCACATACAGCCCTTTTCCTTACCTTTTTCTTAGGAAGCCTTTCTCAGGAAGACTTTAAGTGGCATCCCCACTTTTTGAATGGAGCTCTCTGGAAGAGCTTTCGCCAGAATTTTCTTCTGATAATGACAGGATGAAGATGTATCAATCAATGGCTTGTTACAGTCTTTGAGAAAATCCACATAGTTGAAATTAGACCGCTAAAATCTAGGCAATAAATGTTGGTACCACTGGTGTAATTTAAGAATATGAGTGCTGAAAATTACTATTCTTTTTAGTAATTGAAGCTCAGAACTTTATGTCTTTGGAGCATTGAGCTACCATGAATCTACTCTGCCCAGCCCTATGAAATATGCCTTTTTATTCGGAGCACAAACATATCCAAGAACCCTTCTAGAGTTACTTGAAGAATTAAAAGAATTATATTATCAGCATGACTACACTTGCCTTTCTCCATCAAAAGAGAAAGTATGTCAGTGCACCCTGAAAAGGTATACCTTTAAGCTATCAAAAGCAAACAAACCCCCAAATCATGGTATATGAAAATGCACCAAAACAGGAATTTATCTCAAGTCTTTGGATCACTATTTCTCCCTTTATTGTCTTTCCATTCAAAATAATGCAAATGACTGCCATTGGTTCTTGTAGCCTAATCATGAGCCTGAAATTGCATGTGTTCTCATGTCTGTGACTTCAGCAAGCCTGACCTATACAGTAACTCACAAAGTTAGCTAGAGAAGAATTTAGAAGAAGCTGTTCAAAGACAGACATTTTAGAAAATGTGTTGATTTGAGCTGGTTTTGGTTTAAAAGCTGCAACAAAATATCTCATTGTTAAGTAAGATTTGGTTTCCATTACGACCTCCCAGGTCGTCTTTTTTTACTATTCGCTTATGTAGAAATTAGTTTTTTGGCACTATTTTATCAATAATAATAGTGATCATTTTTAGATTGCCTTTTTGAGGAGCACATGTGAATGCATTCCCTTTTGGTCAATTGCCTCAAGCAAGAAGTATTGGGTCTTCCTTTCCTGTTTATTACACTTCCCACTCTGTCATTATCAGGTCTGATGTTTAGCAAAAACGCTTTCCAATTGCCTGTTTGTGCTTTGACAGAACTGACAGTAGAAACTGTATCTTAACTTACTTGAATCAGTGCTGTAGAAAAGCACCCAGGCATGCTGAAGACAGCTTTTATGAGGTACATTTTGTCAGTGTAAACAGTATGAAATCCAACACATTTGGAAGAACATACTCTGTGTTTGTTAGAATGAATGAATCACTAATGGATTAAAGAGCACAGCCAAATAAACCTAGACTAGTCATAAGCATATGTGGCCTAATATTCAAATGTAGGAAATCCAATTAAGCTCCAGCTCTCCTTAGTTTTTCATTCATGAGGCAGTAGCTCTACCGAAAAAGCAAATAACTAAAAAGTTTCTTTTACCAAAAAAAAAAAGGCATTGCATTTTTAAAATATAAGTTTGAAGTTAGTCTTCCACAGATAGCCAATTTAATTATGCTAAAAATGACATTTTTAATTAAACACCAAGGTAAGCATAAATGGATTTCAAAATAATTAATCAAACATCAAAAAATTGAAACCTTTTTCTGCTTGAGCAGCAGAAATGAAAGAACCAGTCTTCGGGTCTCATAGAGATTCAATCTAATTTAATTCTCTGTCTTCTCTAAATAAACATTCCTAAAACCTTTTTTTCATCTGGGGGAATAAGGATGAGAGGGGTAATCAATATTTCTAGCATTTTAATTAAAACCGTTAGTGGAATAAATCCATTTAATTATCAGTTAATGAAATACAAGGTCATTTACCTGACAGGAACTTTGAGGGTGGATTACTAGCTGGAATAAAGCAGAAGAACCCAATGTCACAGCCATTTAACTTCTGTCAAATTTAAGGTTAAAATCCTTTTAGACTGTTTAACCTATTCTCTACCATTTTTCTATTATGTATGCCAATTGGCAAGAGAAATGCATGTGAAAACTTATTTTACATTTAATTGTGCTGCAAAGTTTTCATTAAATCTCTGCAAATATCTTTATATTTCTAAGGCATGAACTGAAAGACTACAATAGATTTCAATGTAATTTTATATTTTTATTTTATGTTTATCACTTATGAACATTTGTTTTTTTTACAGCAAGTCTTATGCATTATTTTTTCTTCTTTTATAAATATGAATTAATTAAATATAAATTTCAGCAGTCTGTAAATTTAGTATGCAAATATGGAACAAATAGGCAATAGTAAACAAATCACTTTAAATAATTTATGGTTAATATTTTATAACCCGTTTTTGAAGGGGCCTGGATTTCATAAAAATAATATTAAAATGTAAGAGCTGATTGGTCACTAAACTGCGTTTGCAAGTTGATGTGGTAGATGATTTTAAGTTGGTTTCACAAATAAAGAGAAGGCAGAAAGTATGTTGTAGAGAAAAGTTCCTTGCCTTTGATGGAGACACAGGGTTTCTCTGAGCAGCTCACATGGATCACATTTTATCTAGATCACTTTTAAAAATGGAGGCTGAGAAGGGCTCTTGTTCTTTCTTTTTTAAACATAGATGTTGAATTAATTATCTAGGGTTTGGGGTTTTCTTATAATTTTGTAGATTTGAGTTCGTCTCATAATCATAAATGTCAGAGTTAAAAAGGTAACTTGTTATTGGAGTCTTTTTCTTCTTTTCTAAAATGTAGTCATGTACATTGCAGACAAGTATATGCAATTTACTCTACAGTATTTCATCTTGAGCCACATTAGCTGTGTATTGTGCAAGGAGCCCAGTATATCTTACAGTATTTTGCCTATTTTTTTTAAGTGTATTTTTTTTCTTAGTAATCTCTACGCCCAACATGAGGCTCCAACTCATGACCCCGAAATCAAGAGCTGCATGCTCTTCCCAATGAGCCTGCATTGAGCCAGCCAGGTGCCCCAGCGATTTACCTTTTATTTATTATTATTATGATGATGATGATTTTTTAATGTTTATTTATTTTTGAGAGAGGAAGAATGTGAGTGGAGGAGGGACAGAGAGAGAGAGGGAACAGAGGGTTGAATTAGGCTTTGTGCTGACAGCAGAGAGCCCAATGTGGGGCTCAAATCCATGAACTGGAACCATGAGATCATGACCTGAACCAAAGTTGGACACTTAACTGACTAAGCCACCCAGGCACCCCAGCAGTTTGCCCTTTGAAGACATACTAGTGATCCAGTCTAACTTCTAAATGCTAATTGCAATAAATTTATGAAAATCCATACCAACTAAAAAAGAAATCACTTACCAGCTCAAATATGTTTTAATCAGACCAAGGTTCCCCATACATATACAATAATAGCCAAAGCAGCATTGTTAGACCTATTTTGCATTCATCTAGACTGTGCATAGATTTTTAATACTTTGAGAAAATAGTAAAAACTATTTGGAAGGCTGGTTTAGGCTGGGTAATTCCAAGAGTTCTCTTTCTCTATTTCATATTCTTTAAAATTTAATTCTTGTGACTTACCAAAGAGGATTGTAAAATTTGCTTATTCTAAGCCATAAAGTGAGACATATAAAGGAAAAAATTATATATGATAGCTGATTATTTTAACTTTGATTGGAAAACATAGAAATAACCAAGGATAGCCCCATATGGACACAGAAATCCTTGGCTCTTGCATAGGTTATTGAATGCTCTACCTACTGACCAGTCACAGGAATTTGCCCAGTAGCCTCTCTCTGCCCTTTCACACATTTTAATGGGTGGCCCACCTTGGGTGGCCAGTGAACACACTTATGCAGTGTCTGCCTTGTCCATTCCTCCACATTTCCAACCACTTTCTCTACTTTAAGCAAGGTGCTCATGTCTATTCTATTTTGTGCCTCATGTCAGCCAAGCATCATGAAGTTAACTCTTTATACATTGTTTGATTGGCTCTTTGTCATCATGGTGGTGGCATGGTGTCTAAATGTTACAGATAGTCTAGCTAGTCTATGGGGGGTCAATTGCAGCTATGTGTACTGTGGAAGATCTACTTCCTATAGAGATTATAAACAACAATTTTTTTTAATGTTTATTTTTTTGAGAGAGACAGAGACAGAGCATGAGCATGAGCAGGGGGAGGGTCAGGGGGAGGGTCAGAGAGGGAGACACAGAATTTGAAACAGGCTTTAGGCTCTGAGCTGTTAGCACAGAGCCTGATGTGAGGCTTGAACTCATGAACCCTGAGATCATGACCTGAGCCGAAGTTCTGCGTTTAACTGACTGAGCCACCCAGGTGCCCCTAAACAACAAATTTTTATGATTTCCTTTAGGTCCCTTATATCCTAGATTCATTGTTTTTGACTACCCTTTTTCCTCCCACCTTTGACTATCTTCAAAGTCCATTGTAAATCTTTCTATATACATATTCTCTTAGGAGTCTTATCATTTATGATGATTTCAACCACCATCATAAGCAGTGGTGTCCAGACGTACATCTCTAGTTCAATCACTGTACATTTTGCATCCTACAGTTCCATCTTCAATTAATTCTATAGAAGACTGCCAGTTTTATGTCATGGTGACACCTAAAACTTTCCATAATAACTAAATGTATCTCTTCATCCTTTTCTACTTTTCCCGTCATTACCCTGCTAGTACTGCCTTCAGCAATAGATACCAGAAGTCACTTTCACTCTTCTTCTCTCTTTTATTTCCCAAATAGGAACCATCAGCCACCAACTTCTACTGAATCTTCTTTGATAAGGCCTCTTGGAATTGTACTTGTCCATTTCCCCAGCTGTCCCAGTAGCCTAGGCCTTCATCTATTTATGTCTCGATGACTCCACCAGCCTCTTACCTGTCTTTCCTTCTCTTAGAAACCCAGAATATCATGGAGCTGGATTATTTTTAAGCATTCTTTTGCCTTCTGATCCTTATAAAACAGAAAATTTTCCTAGAAGGAAATTCCATGCATTATAATCATTCCCTGTTGCATCAGATCCAAGTTATTTGGCCTTTTCTTTAAAGATACTTCCAGCCATCACACCAAATCAATTTTTCATTTCCAGTCAGGAAAATTACTCTCCATTCAAGCTAAAACTCGGCTGCTTTCCTCTGAACTTCTTCTCCTTTGTCCTTGCTTGATATTTCCTCCCCTTTCTTCTTTCTGAATGTGCATCTCTCAAACCTCTCAATCCATTGCTGAGTTACTCCCATGCAACTTGGTGTGTCCTGACATTTAAAGTGCTAAGGAATTGCTGTATTAACTGGTACATATTTGGCCTCAATTTAGGTATTCTACCATTGAAAGTTTAGTTACGCTGTTTGGCCTGTTTTGCTTTCTTTCTCTTTTATTAATCTATAAACAAGGTTTGTGTATCAATTTCCTCGTCTATAAAATAGGTATAACAATATTTATCTCAGTGAACATGAAAAAGTTGTTAAGTATTAAGTAACAGGTTTGTATTTGTTCATTTGCTTTTTCTGGTCTCTGTGTTAGCAAAACTAGAGCAAACCAAAGATTGCCTCATTTTGTGTGTGGTCATGAATTAGCATGTTCAACGGAAAAACACGATAATTGATTTCTACCATTTCATGTTCATGCAAGTTGAATGAGTGGCGATTTCCAGGTTTCTGCCTATTAAAAACCTGTGCAGACTCATAGCAGCAAATCAGAAGACCCCTGTCTTGGGCCATTTGGGTTCTTCTGCCATGTTCAGAAGTCTAATTTGAAATCATTGTACCTTAAACTCTTACTAATTGCTCAAACTTAAAGTCATTATTTTAGATCATTATTAAAAATCAGACTTAGCACTATAAAATGCCCATAATTTTTAGCAGCTATATATCTGCTGTGTAATTTCCTCTTTCAAAAAATGTCATGCTCAATTTAATATTGGTCTGTCGTTCGAAAGTGGCTGGGAGTCTTTGTGAGGCCATTACAAACTCTAGTTTCACAAGAGTTGGGCTCTGAAGCCTGCACCACTGACATTCTGGGTCTCTTTTCCTGTCACAATCCCACAGCATATTTTTCATACCCTAAGGGCTCCCCTAGGGGATGTTCTGTCATGGAATGAAGTGGCATTGACTAAAATGAGAATTTTCTCCTCTATGAGAAAGTGAATTGAGAGGAACCCAATCACAAATGCAACAAACCAATTAAAACAAAACACAATTCTGTGGATTTATTAGTTAAGAATGAGATATACTACACTGATAGTCTTTTAGGAAGATACCTTGTACACAATTAAAAATATTAAGCAGATATTTTTATAAAATATATAGAGGATACAAGAGAATCATCTTTTAAGCACTTCTATAAATTCACAAAACTATGTAAGATTTGCAATCTTAATCTTGTTTAATAATTAACTTTTGGTTGTAAAATATTTTGATGAGGAAAATACAAAGTGAGGAGTTGAATTCAGAAGAATTCATCAATCGAAATACTGTGTCAATGGTTAAAATTGATTATTGAAAGAGAAGTAACTATCAGGAAAAGCATGAATATGCAGCAGATTAAGAAATAGTTGACTGTGGCAGGGATTATTATCTCATCAGAAAAATGAGTTTTATTTGAATAATTTAATTTGAATTAAGATATAAAGAACCTTTTGTAATAAAATATTTTATGAATTGGTAAGCATAAAAATCACTATGGTTTCACCATAAGACTTTCTACTTTATGTTCAATTAAGAACGGAATTCAAGTTATTCAAGTTTCAATTTATTTCATGCATTGTAAACCTATGCAGAACCTATGGTTCTGCTTGATTTTTAGACGATTCCTACAAATTCCTTGAAGGACCGAAGTATCCCACTGATTCTACCATGTTTTGCCTGTTTTGCCACAGGATCACTACTCTTTGTCTGAACAATGTTAGATTCAGTCTCTGAGGAGAGAAAGAGAGACAGAAAGTGAGAGAGTGAATTGGTTGTAACTGGGGGAGATTATCACCTTTGTTATCAACCTTTCTTTTCTCTCAATTACCTTCTACCCTGATTATACTATACAATTCAATAGGTAGCTCCTATTCATTAAAATATTTTTCATTTTTGAGAGGAAAGGGATAATACAGGAGAGAAGAAGAAAAAAAAGGGGAAGGAAAAAAGAAAAGCTGGCAGAAAAAGTAAAAATTGTCCTCCCAAAGAATTTTCAATCACTCAGAAATGTGTGTGGGATAAATACATATAGTAACATAATGTTATAAAAGCCAGGGATTAAGGAGGGCGCTTGTGATGTGCACAGGGTGATATATGGAACGATTGAATCACTATATTGTACATCTTAACCTAATATAACACTATATGTTAACTAACTGGAATTAAAATAAAAATTTTTTAAAATAATAAAGAAAAAAAGGCAGGGTGGTGATATATTAATTTATGACATGTGGATGAATATATATCAGAATTAATCGCATTTCATATTTTTATTGTCTTTCCTGTTTGTCTTTCAGGTTTTTTTTTCTAGTTTAGCTAATACAGGGTTACTTCTGAGGGATGGTAGAGTCAGTACTTTGAGGATTGTATACCACTGTACCTTTGCATACTCTTCTACCCAATAAGGTACTACAGATTGCAACTGAGGGGGAGTGGAATACACTACCCCAAAATGTGCCACTTTGGCATGTGGACTGTTGTGAGCTGAGCAGTTAAGACCCAGTGGACTCAGGAAAAACTTTTTATCTCTGTCTAAAAGGATTTAGGTGGAGGGCCTGCAACAGGGAGAGGGCTATTGCCAAAGGTAACTTTTTATATTAGAAAGATGTATCTGCATGGTGTAGCAAACGTTTGTTTACAAAACATTTGCTCACCAAACATTTGCTCTTCTCATCTTCCTGTGAATTGTCTTTCCCTACCTTGAAGCCCCAGACCCCTACTTCCTTATCCTTAATTCAGGATGCTATATACAATTTTTTCTCCCGAACACAACAAAAGCCTCATTTTTACTTAGAGTTAGGGATAGATAAGAAAGTGCTTTTCCATTTTTGTGCTATTTTCTTTAATAATGACTATCATTCTGAAAGTTTGTTCTAGAAATTGAATATTATAAAAAAAATTGAAGTCAACCCTAACTGTAGCAGCCTATGATTCTGATAATTGAACTTCTTTCACCTGAACACTTACCTACTCACTAACATTCTATTATTACCTTCTGTCTTGGTGATATCTGTGAACTATGTGAATCTATCTGGTTCTCAGCTGGATTGTAGATGAAAGATTTTAACTGTAATTCAAACTAAGGACTAAACCATATAGCATGTTTGCATAATTTATCACTGGATCTTTTAGTAAATCTGTTTTTGAGTGATTGATTTTATTTTATTTTCAAGCTTTTTTTTCCAGTTTTATTGAGATGTAATTGGCATGCAACATTGCATAAGCTTAAGGTCTACAACATAATTGTATATATATTATATACAACAGAATTATATATATATATACACATATACATGTATATATATGTGTGTGTAATATATATATATATATATATATACATATATATATTACACACACACAGTGATTACCACAATAAGATCAGTTAACATCCATCACCTCGCATAGTTACAAATTTTTTTTTGTGATAAGAACTTTGAAGACCTATTCCTCTAGCAACTTTCAGATATACAGTACAGCAATGTTAACTATGGTCGTCATGTTATACATTACATCCCTGGGACCTATTTACCTTATAATGGAAGTTTGTACCTTTTGACTACCTTCACCCAATTCACTCCCCACTTCACCTTCTCCCCCTCTCACCTCCATGTTGATGTAAATCTTTTAAAATATTGATAATCAAGTTTTGATGTGTAAGGCAAGGTTTTACATGCTTTGGGAGATTCCTTGACTTTAAAGAGCTCATGCTTTAGTTAGGAAGATAAGACCTACATACCTGCACAGATGTTTAGTGATTTCACTGCCAGTGCAAGGTGGTCTGTGATGCATAGTGGAAGAATAGAAGTGTAAGGGTTGGAACCAGGGAGTTGGTGTTTGTGATGGCTCTTAGAGGACTTTCTGGTTTTAAGTAAGTAAGAAAGCAGACTAGAGAAGGTATTTCATACAGAGAAATGTTGCTTACAAAGACATATGGGTAAGAAGCTTCTATTTTGGAGCCAGTGATGAGTAGACAAATGGCCTAGGGAAGAAGGTTGTGTGCAAAGTAATGGGAGATAGATAAGATTGGAAAAGGATATTGGGGTCAGACTGAAAGAAGACTTTTTTGCCAACCTAACCTTTTTGTGTAGGTAGGTGAGTTGGACTATATTTTCTCAGGTTTATGGCAATCATGTTATGTGAAATATAATCAGAAATATAAAGAAAGTTAGTATATATTAAACTTGTCTCTTTTAAGATAAATCTGTTGGTTTCTCCAAAGATAAGTCTGTCCTTTAGTTATTTAGTGAAAATCAGAAGGAGTTGCTTGACTTGAACCATGAGAAAGATTCAACCATCTACTAGTGAAGTAAAAGAAATAAAAGTAATATACTCTACCAGCAGAGCTAATTTTGATTTATTTGTTTTGTTTTGTTTTTTAGGTTGATTTTTTTAAAGAAATGTGTTTGAAAACTCCATGCTTAAAAATGTATTTATGAAGCAATATTTACAGCAGAGATGACTATAAAAATATATTCAAAGTAAACATAGATCTTTCCATTTTTATGTGACTTTTATCTGCCCATCAAATTTTGTTCATTATCAAAAGTGACTCTATTTTAATAAATCTTTTTCTCCCTCAAAACTTTTTTCCCTCTCATATTAATCTATTTAGAGGCTGTAAGACTAGGCATGGAATATTTTGCTTATTTTTAAGACAATTTCTTGTAATATAATAAATAGGAAACTGGTTTCTTTTTCTTAGAGTTTCTTCTCATTTACTATGAGTAAACATCACCTGGGAGTGCTGGTTAAAACTCACCCACCCCCAGAAACTAGGATTCATATGATGCTAATTGGGCCTTGGAACCTGCATTTTAGTGAATCCACAGGCTGATTGGGAAGCTGGTGGTCTGAGAAACGTTATCCAGAGTGAAGGAAAATAAATCAACTGAGTGGAGAGTGAACTCTCTCTTGTCTTAAATATGTGTATAAGGGCAAACAAATGACTCAGTGCCTGATTCTGTGGGTCTACTCTTGAATCTCTGAAGGCCTTCTCTAAAGAAGATCTTTGGAACTTAAAACCAGAAGGGATATTTGTGAGGGTTTGTCACACATTTCTAAAACCAACATTCGGTGCTTCTGTTTCTCTTCCTTCTACTTCCTTGCCTAAAAGCCCAGTGAATTTAATGGGCAGAATGTGGACAATACTGACATATGGCAACCCTATTATAAGGAACTTTGTCATAATATAGTCTCCAGAATAGAGAAATAATTTCATAAAGCCTCAAATGCATTTAAACAGAATTGAGAATTCCCCCATGCATCAGTTTCCAGGGCACTGCCCTCAACACTGATCCAGGAAGAATGTTCCCATATGGTCTTCCAGGAGCCCAGGCCCTGATTTGCCAGAAGAGAAAGGATGGAGGAATTCATTGTAACAGCTTGGAGAATGGCTTTGCAAACACAAGAAATATTCATTTCCTAGTTTGTCAGCTGAAAAGGAGCTCAGAGAATAAAGATACTGATTCATGCTGACCCTATGGTGGGCTATGGTGAAGGGCTCAATGGTGGCAACAGGAGAGAAGCCCAACTCTCTTTTAAGTGGCAACAAGACACTTTTAAGTGGCAACACTGGCAACAAGAATTTTCAGTGGTAGTAACTGCCTAACACAGCAAGTGGGCCTACTGATCCACCTGCTAGCTCTTGTCTCTCATTGCGCCAACATTTACCACAATGGCTGTGATTTCTGGTATTTTCAGTTTCAGATTTAAATGTAAGCTCATGAGGGACATTTTTTGTCATGGTCACTTGGGTTTCTCTCTGCTTAAAATACCACCTTATTCATAGCAGGGTATCAATGGGAACTTTTGTGCAATATTATGAATGTTTTTCTTAATGCTTTACCAGAATATGAGCACTTTTTCTAAAAATGTGTTTTTGGAAAGGCTTGCAGGTTTTTTTACTATAATCTTAGCATGGCTTGGGACAAAAGAATACAGTGATGTGTTACATGAGTACCATTTATTCCATATAATGATGAAGCTGTTTTCATTAAAATGATTAAAAATAAAAAGGTAGTGTACACTATTAACAGTACTTGAAAATTGGCCCATCTAATTGATATAGTAAGGAAAGAACATGAAAGTCAGTTTTGTATTTAACAAGAATTCATTTTAATAATTAATTGTTGATAGTCCAGCACATGGTAGGTTGGCAATAAAGAACTACTCTAACACATCTGGATCTTTAAGACAAAGCAACATAGATTGTTTTAAAAATGAAGTTTCTGCTGGTTTGAGGCTTCAAGTATGAAATGACATTGCAACTGATGCTTTCTCTGGTCTCTGGGAAGGATAAATAGAGGTTAGGAGGTAGATAGTCACATTGATAATATTAACTCTATTATAGTCATTTGTTTATTACATGTAAGAAAGGTGCCCATCTGTGGAGATTTTTCAAGTCAAAGGTTTCTGCCCCCCAAATGATCATTGAAAGATTATAATGTCACATCTTTAAAATGTGAAAGCTGTGGGCTCTATATTTTGTAAAGAATACTCTTTTTCATTTTGACAGAGTTTTCGCTCATATTGTATGTATCTCCCTCTTTAATATTTTAAATTTGGTGTGTACTTCAAAACTGATCGCTGTTTTGTGATTTACAACCTTGGAGAAAAATAACATAGTAGTCATAACTTTGCAGTTTTTTGTGATGCATGAAGATCAGATTTTTTAATGTTGGTTAATGCTTTGCTAATTAAAGTGTGCATGTTAATTAAAGCAGAGGCTAATGTTAATTACCTATATTAATGGAATCTCATGTAGCACCTGCCTGAAGCAATGGGTTCAATTTTCAAAATATCTCAATTAAGGCTGAAACTTTTGATTTGCATCTAGTAGGGTTTCAATTAACTGCATTGAAAACTTAAATAACACTCTTAGGGGTGCAAAATATCAGTGATTATATGAAGTATGGTGGAGTTTGGTAGGTGAATTTATAGAGACTCTTTTTTTTTTTAAAGTCTAACTACATTTATTTCTTGTCTGCTGGTCAAAATTCTGTTCATCAGCCACGACCCAGTGAAAACAATATCTCTTCCATGAGGTATTTTCCAGTTCCCATTATAGTATCAGCACTTGTTTGTTGCTCTTCTTTTATGCCATTCTGCCTTGTATTATAATTACTTGTTACAGTCTGTGTCCCTTGCTAAGTAGAAGCTTCTTAAAGGCCTGTCTCCATCCCTTACAAGGGCCAGCACACCTGATAAGAAGCTAGCATGTTTCGATAAGTTGAAGACAGTCTTTAATTGTTTGCAAAGCAACTAAATACATTTATTGACTGAAGTGGAAATGAGTGAACTTTTCACTTTTAGCACATGACAGTTGCACTGTTGCTATATTTATGCCTGCTTTAAGTAAAGCATGAAATTGCTGTTTGTGATCTTATTGCTTTTATCACCTTAAAGATTGATGTTTTTGTTAATTTCAGTTAACTATGAGCTGGAATGGGGAAGAGGCTACTTGTTCAAGATAAAATGGTCAGTGTTATGAGACCAGAGGACCTGTGTTTATGCTGGCAGGGGTGATGTTAATATCCCCTTTCAGTCCCAGGTTTAGAATCTGACCATTCTGCATGCAAATTTAGCTCACGACCATAAGCACAGACACTTTAAACAAGCTGTTCATTTAAGAGAGCCATAGAAGGTTTGTTTTATCTTGGAAGATAACGCATGGGGTTGCCACGTAGTGGACCCAAATCTTAAAAAAATGAATTAAAAATATAAATAGATGGCTAGAGACAGATACATTGTAATTAGTATGCTTATCAATTCTCCTGAACTTACTGTTATGTTTGCTGAAGACCCAATAACAAGTATTTCTATTGGGTCTTTGGAAAGGATTATGAGCTAATGGTGCTAACCTTTTTGACATCTAGTATAATCCTGGTTTCAGAAAAATATTTTCCATTACTCTGCATAATAGGGGAAGCAATAATCTCCTTGATAAGTATACACAAATAGATCACACACTGATTTGCAGCTCCTGGAAATAAGTACTAGTTACTGGTGTTCCTTCGCAAACTTTGACTCTGACTGTTGATCGCAGCGGGGCCAGGATTTGTCTTCATTCAACTGTGGAGAATATCAAATAAGCATAAGATTTCTATGTGTAAAGTATAACCAGCAAGGTGTCATAAAAGGCACTGTTTACTGTCCTGATGTACTATTGGCATGCTGGTAAAAAAAAAAAAAATTAAGGTAAAAAGGATTAGTATTGATTGAGCAAGAATATGTCATCCTGATGGCAGGCCATATGATTACTGGAAATGAGATGTGAATGTATCTGTTAATGAAGAGCAATGCAAGTTTAGATGTGACAGTGAGAGAGCTCTCTTACTTCATGTCACAACTGGTTCACTGTTGGTTAGTTAGTAGGTGGAATAAATGCAACTATTAGCTGGAGAAATATGACAAATATGCAGATCAGATTTTCCCAGGATGAGGCAATGGGCCAGGTCTTTACAACTCGGAGATCAAAGTCACCAAAGCATCCATTCCCCATCGTGGCACCATTAAGGTGGCAGATGGCAGAGCATTAGCAGAAAGACACTGGGAACAGCTGGAAAACATCTGGTAGGAAGTGACAACCTAATGGGTGTGCTGGGCTTTTCCTAATTGTGAGGCAATCACTCAAAAAGCCTGGAAAGAAACTTCAATGTTTTGGTGGTGGGAGAACGGAGTTGGATGGAGTACTACATTCTAGTTCAGTGATTTGAGGGAATTCTGAAAATAAGTGGACTTTAGAGCCTGGCGAAGAGAAAAAACTATAGAAAATTAATTTGCTTTTCCCCAAGCGTTAAATAAGAACACACTTTTTAAAGGTGTCTGTGAGGCTCACAATGGACCTGGAATCTACTTTAGGAAGAAATTTGATTCATCACCAAATTATGAATAATATTTAAAATGTGGGATTTTGAGGGTATATGGAAAGGTTAGGTGTTCAGAGAGAATATGGAAACACTAATTAAACTGGAGTGAGGAAGGTGGACTACTTAATGACTCTATTCACCATTCCTCTCTCTTGATTTACTGTCTCATGACTTTTCTGGAACCTAGATGAAATATAAAAAGGCTTTTTGGCTATTTCTGTCTCTATATTTCTTCACTTTTTTTTTCCACCCAGCCATTTGTCCTTGACTGTCTATGTCTCATTGCTTGCTCTCCCACTTTCTGACAAGGATCACCTAACTTTTCATAACCTCTCTGTCAAGATTCACCATACAGAGAGTGACATTTCATTTTGGAAATTTATGATTTCCCATAGAACAGGAACAGTGAGGACAACTTTCCCTATGGGGCTGATAGGTAGAATTTGGGGAGACAAAGGCCACCGATGCCTGTTACATTATTAGGGCAGATTTTCTCACAGGTTACCAGATAAGCCCTTAGTTCCTCCATGAAGCCTGTGTTGGTGCCAGAGGATCCATGAATTTCCCAGTTGCTGTTCAAATCACTTAGAGGATTAAACCAGACTGTTCAAAGTACAGCCTTTCAATAAATGTTAGGTCCATCTTCCCCCTTAACCACTGGGCTGTATGTCTGTCCTGCCCTTGCGACCCAGGCTCAAACAAATAAGTAAATGAAAACAAGAAGTGGAACAATTTACTATACGCAAGGTCTGACCACCTTACTTTCCACACGTCTGGCGTGTATGTGTTCTCTTCAGAAAAGGCAGGTTGCTGTGAGCAGAGGGTCAGGTGGAACCCAACTACAGAGAAAGAGGCGGGAGGTGGAGGGATGAGGGAGTGAGGAGCCAGAGATGAGAGGGGAAACAGTTGAACAAGAATAGTTGAGTCAGGATGGCACATAAACAAAAGCCCTAGAGAGGTAGTTCAGAGAAATGGTGGTAAACAGGGAACAGGAGGTCACAGGGGAATAGGTATAGTGTCTCCAGAAAGGAATAGCCGGGAGATGAACTGAATGTTCAACATGTACTGCAACCCCAGCCCTAAATTTCTAAGTTACCACAGGACCCCTATTGACAGTGTATATCAATACATCATGATAATGGTAATAAATTATTACTGACTGGGAACCAGCAATCAGAATTGTCAAGAAAAATTTCCTTACAGCGAGGCGGCATTACTCATCACACCCTGGACCTATGAAGGGAAGGAGTGACAAGATGGCTGAGTGGTGAGCTATTCCAAGGCAAGGTAATAATTAGGGCAGAGAAGGAGCACATTGTGGTGGCACCCAGCAACTAACATTTCATAATCACTGTAATTTCTAGAGGTAAAGGAGCAGAGAGGTGTTTGTTTGTTTGTTTGTTTTTGTTTTTTATTGAGTCCACGAATCACAGGATAAGATATGTTGAGCCTTGCAAGAAAGTTACTGATGTGTATATCTTACACAGGGACTTCGTGCCACGCCCCAGCTATTTCAGTTGCCTTAGCCAGGGACTGGTTGGGGATTGGGAATCATGGTTGCAGGACTGCCTGCTTAAGAGGATGCCAGAGATGGGTAGTAGAAGAAGCTCTAGACTGGGAGCCAGAAACCCCTGGCTCTTCCTCTTTACTTATGTGACTTTGGACAAACTCATTTATCTGATCTCTGGCTTCTGCATCTGTTCAGTGGGGATACTAATACCAGATCTCCCTGAGCAGAGCCTAAGATTGTTGTACCTATCAAATGAGAAAATGTATGTGAAATCACATGAGCCATAGAGGGACAAATGTAATGTATTGTCAAAAAGTATCACTATCCTATTCTGAGTGATGATCGAAGCATTTATTCAGGTATGCAGTGAATTGTGAGCTAACGTAGGTGAGAGATAGTGAACCCAGGATCACCACATCCAATTAACCTGTTAATTTACATACTGAGTCAAATAACAGAACAAAATCAATACTTGTTTCAAGGAAAAGAGATTATTTGGGGTGGAACTATAAAATATAAATATCTCGTTATGTAAATATAAAATCTTACAGTTCTCTTCACATGTCCAATAAAAAGGTGGAGAGTTTTTTTGGGGTATGGAATTCTGACTAAAAGCAAGCTCTGTATCATTTTTTAAAATACAGTTCTTTCTTAAGGCCAGTCCTCAAACTGCAAAGTAGGATATTGAAGACAGCTGCGCATTTAGTGCCAATATAAAATGACTTTGTTCCTCACTGTCATCTTTTATTCCCACACATTTCTTTCTGTCTCAGAACTCTACTCAAGCTGAAGTCCCAGCCGTCTTTAAATACCAATGTGAATACACAGGTGAATTGTCATGTGAAATGTTTTATGTTCTAGATTTGTCTGATTGATTCCTCACAGTGTCTTGTAACTTTTTTCTCTGCCCCCTATTTCCTGGAAACTGTAAGTTTTGTCCTGATGCTTGCTTGGAATAAGGTTAAACATTTTGGCAAGTGTACTTTCTATGGCATCTCATTAAGTCAGGTTGTCCCTTACTTGCGATGCTAACGTGGTGACAGCTACATACATAGATTTCCCTTGTCATTAGCAGGTAATCTATAGGGCAGTGCTTTGACATCGTGTTAATATTCAGTTCACCATGAAAAGTTTGCTTAATGATTTTAGAATCCATTGATGAGTCTTTCTGGAATCAATTATTTCTTTGTAAAATGGTAGTTTTCTAATTCTATGTTTCTTTCACATTTTTTTTACCAGCATTATTTGTCTATAAATCTTCCTTTTCAACTTCAGATGAACTACAGTTCCTCTTTCTTCTTTCCTTACCAAATTTTGAGGTAAGGAGTTGCTGTAATAGTCACCTTCAGTAGTGACACTCCTTTTTTCATTCTCTTTTTTGAGTAAAATTATAGATTGATTGATTTTATTCAATATGCTACAATCAATTAGAATAATTCTTCTTAGGATGCTTAGATTGTCTCAAATTTTCCAAAAAGGAGCCTCATCTTGATGACTTCTGTACCCTTTTGACAGATCCCATTAGTCAATGAATGCTTTGCTTTCTGGCACAAGATGTCCCAGGCTCACTTTATTCTTTTCCTGCTCCAAATTTGTAAAAGGATTTTTAAATGATATGTTCGGCTATTTTTATAAGGAAACAAGCTGTACCAGACTGTCTCTTTGCCTCATTCATTCATTTAGCAAGTACTTACTAAGTGTCTGCCATGTGTCAGGAACCTGCGATATCAAAATAAATCTGGCTTATGTCCTATTCTTGGGGAGCTTAAAATCTAATAGGATAGAGGAGTCAGGAATATCTAAAGGTGGGAAGAGATACATGTTTTATAATAGAAGGGCGTATCATATGTTGAGGAAATTCAGGTGAGGGGGAAGGTTATTGGGTCTGTTGGAATGTGTGGGATGTGGAGTTGCAGAGACGGAGAAAGCTTGTGAAGAAGCAGAGGTGGAAAGGTTGTGTACCTGGGAGGACATGGTTCAGTCTAATGTGAGTATATGTGGGGTTTGCTATATGTTAGAAAAGGAAGTCACAGAGGGTACAGAGGAAGGTGGACTGGGATCTACCAATGAACAGTGTTTAAATAGTGTTCTAAGACATTCGAATTCTATTCTAAAGAAAATGGCAACCATGAAAAGGCTTTTATTCTTTGTTGTTATTATTTTATTTTTAAACCAGACAGTGATATGACAGATGTGCCAGAGGAAGCTTCGCAGAGAGGCCTTTTCTCATGTGGGCCATCATAAGGAGAATGTAATCATATTGCTGGTCAGTTGGATGTTGAACCAACTGGCTAGTAAAGGGTATAATGACTAGAATACCAGGGCACTAGGTACTTCTGTGATATTTCTTACATGCAACAGCAGATCACCAACAAAGTTTTTTTTTTAAGTTTCTTTAAAATTTTTCTTAATGTTTATTTATTTTTGACAGAGAGACAAAGCATGAGTGGGGGAGGGGCAGAGAGAGAGACATAAACAGAATCCCAAACAGGCTCCAGCCTCTGAGCTGTCAGTACAGAGCCCGATGCAGGGCTCGAACTCACGGACCGCGAGATCGTGACCTCAGCCGAAGTCGGACGCTCAACCAACTGAGCCACCCAACCGCCCCACCAACAAAGTTTTAATGTCACTTCATAGTAAGAATGGGTTCAATTGCCTGTAACTATGAAAAATCCCATGCAGCCCACATATCTTTCTCCCAAGCACAGAACTCCTTCCTTCTTGGTTCTTTCTTGAAATCTTGATATTTATACCTCCAGATATTAACTTTTACATGGTCAACTTTTACTGTATAAGCTACAGCACATAAGCAAAATACCTGAACAACTGAAATGCTGCTGAAAATTCAAAGCCTAGGATCTCACGCTCTTACTTTGAGGCTACTTAACTCTTGTTTTTGATACTTATTACAACTTTCATTATGTAGTTTCCCAGCTTAATTTAACATATCATGTCAAAGATAAGACAAGCTACTAGAGGCTGTCACATCAAGAATTGCAAGGAATAATTAATTCTTCTAGCCTAGATATAGTACAGGGCATACATTGTTAAATGGGAAACAAGAACCTTAAAATCATTGGGTCTAAAGCCATTCTGTATGACGAAAAGCAGCTCTAATAATGTCTGTAAGTATAACTGTTGTTTATATCTTGACAGTCACCCACAGAATAGATTCAGTTTAAGGATATGTAATATTTCAGACTTCTATCCTAAATGGAAGAAATTAAATTCAAAGAAATATTCTTGGCACTTCAAGAGGTAAAGTGCTCCATCCCTCTCCCCTTTGATGATTGACAGCCTAATTAGAGGGGTTTTGGATTTGTAAACTCAGCTTAGGAAGTTTGACTATTTTTTAAGCATTTTCATTTTCTGTTGGTTCCTCGTGATTTGAACTTTCCTATCCTGTTATATGTCGTTCAACTATTCTTCCCTACAATGACTTTAAAGATTCTGCTTCTCACTATAGCCTGGAATGTGATATATTTTCCCCATGTCTGAGCTCAACTGAGTCTTTTATCACTAGGGTTAAAGTGTCATAGAGATCTGCTAAAATTAAACGTCACCACTTTAAATTAAAATGTGTAGCATGGAGGCTTAGTACCCCCTAGGAATTTTTTTGTTTGCAATTCATAGACAATCCAAACCTATTTCTTAAGCTGAAAGAATCTCAGTCAAAGCATCCCTTTTTAACAGTATTTATGCTGCCACAGTTCAGGAAGTCCTTTGAATGTCTCCATTCATATCTTGGCTCTCAGACTGGCAACCTGAGGTATTTGCAAGCACTTGCCAGGGATCTCTGCTTTCTACTAGGACATCACTTCTTTTTCAGGCCTTCTACTGAGATTGTTCATGAACTTCTGCTCACCACCCTTCATTCACTCATTCATTCAGCATACAATTTTCTGAGCATTCGGTATGCAATTATGAATAAAAACAATGAGGTTTTTGCTTTTGTGGAATTTACATTTCAGTGGGATATGGATCAGAAAAAAAGCAAGCATACATGGAGTGCATGAGTGGCTCAGTTGGTTAAGCATCTGACTCTTGATTTCAGCTCAGGTCATGATCACATGGTCATGAGATTGAGCTCTTTTTCACGCTTTGCACTGAGCATGGAGCCTGCTTGGGATTCTCTCCCTTTCTCTGTGCCCTTCTTCTGCTCACATGTGCACATGCTCTATCTCTCTCTCTCTCAAAATAAATAGGCATGGAAAAAAATTAAGAAAAAGCAAGCATGCAAATAAGCAAAATAGTTATTCAGTCAAATAAATATATTTGTAAGCTAGTAAATATTAGGGAGGAAATGAATAAGACCTGAGAGAGGGCATACCAGGAGACACCTGTCCTAGGTGAGATGATCAAGGAAGGAAGTAACATTTAAAGTAAGAATTAAAGGGGATACGAAGGTGATGTCCAATGTATTCATGATGAGAAGAAGCAAGGTTCATTCAAGGAATTGAAAGAAGCCTAGCATAGCTAGAATAAGTGGACAAGGATGAGAGCTGCTCAGGAGGGGTGATGGACAGTGAAGACTAGACAGGCAGGCCCCTGAAGATTCTGGTATTCAAGGGGAGATATGTCTGCAATATACAAGTTGAGGCCCAGGTCAGATCTTTCCTCTAAATAGATTTTGAGCATAGTATCTAATATCTACCCTTATGTTGTCAGTATGGGTGGTGGAGGGATACAGAATAATGGAAACATAAGATAATAATGGAGAAATTTGTGGAAATTTTCTGTGGACAGAGCAATGCTTAGGAATCCTCTATAACTAGTCTTTTGGTTCAAGAGATAACAATAATTCAGTTTTTCACTCTAGTCCTAAAATAAAGAGCAGAAAAATATATAATTGGGGTAAGCAAAGGTGAGGAAGCAGGAGGTGAAAAAGCAGGAGGATATAATTTTTTAACCTGTCCTTAACTTAGAATAGCACTATGCCTGATGGGTAGGAGGAATCAAGTCACTGGACAGGAAAAAAAAATATGTATTTTTTTTTTCTTCCCAGTCTCTTCCAGATATAATAGCAATGAACTAGTGGGCATTTTCAGGAAAAACAAAAACAAGCCAACCTTTATGAACTCTAAGCAGCAGTGATGATGGTGGATGTATGTAGTCATAAAGATGGTATGAATGTATAGGAATCACTGTTATAGAGTTTCGTGCAAGTGTGTTTGTGAGACAGATCTACCAGAAAATAGCACCAGTGGCTACTTAATTTGGGGGAACTTGTAGAAAGGAGGAAATAATTAGTGTATATTGTCTTAATTGGCTTGGGTTTCTCTAAAAGAATACCATAGACCAGGTGGCTTATAAACAAGAGACATTTATTTCTTATAGCTCTGAAGGCTGGGAGTTCCAAGATCAAGATGTTGGTACATTCAGTGTCTGTTCAGAGTCTACTTGCTGGTTCACTGGGACCTTACATGGCAGAGGAGCAAGGGAGTTCTGTTCTTTTTTTTTTTTTTTTTTTTTTTTTTTTTTAACGTTTATTTATTTTTGAGACAGAGAGAGACAGAGCATGAGCGGGGGAGGGTCAGAGAGAGAGGGAGACACAGAATCGGAAGCAGGCTCCAGGCTCTGAGCTGTCAGCACAGAGCCCGATGCGGGGCTCGAACTCACGGACCGTGAGATCATGACCTGAGCTGAAGTCGGACGCTTAACCGACCAAGCCACCCAGGCGCCCCAAGGGAGTTCTGTTCTAATCCCATTCATGAGGGCTCATGACCTAATCACCTACCAGAGACCCCACCTCCTAATACTATCACATTGGGGATCAAGTTTCAACATATGAATGGGGGGGGCACAAATATTCAATCTATAGCAAATATGTTTTGAGTTTTAGTTTGAGTTCTAGAGTTTCATTTTTGAGGGTATTGAAACTTCAGCCTACAAAAGAATTATTGAAGTCAAGATTTTTTTAAAGAACATTTCATTTTGGGTTCTGTGGGCACAATTGTGACAACCATTCTTCACACTCATCCTTATTTGCTTTTTATATTTGCTCTTCCCTGTCCCTATTCTTGTCATCCCACTTTCCTCCTATTGGGTCTCCCTTTTGGTTGACATGCATAAGGTAACTTCTAAGGCTCTGCAATCTTCCCTGGCTATGCAAATTGGGGCCACATAGGAAATTCCAGCTTCACATGACCTCCTCCTGCCTGATACCCAGATCACCAGGAACAGGGCCAGGATAGGTCTTAGGCACAGACGAAAGAGGTGGACATTCAAGACTTGGGTGTCTTTTTCAGGCTCTCTACTGTGAAAGTAGATTTTCATCCAGTCTTTCCTAAAGTTATCTTGTAGATTTATGCATTTCAGTGTTTAAATGAAGAATATTGAAATTTATGAGCTTGGAGATAACTACCATGTTAAGATGTTAATGCCTGTGAATATTTACTATGAATTAATATATTGAAGTCTTTTTTAATTCAATAGCTAACCAAAGTAGGGATCAGGGGATGGACAAAGATAATGGGAGCTTTTGTGTGGAGGCTGTTACATATGGCTTTGAAATTTAATGGAGTATTCTTATCCAACATTTGGGGTTGTCTTACACAGAGGAAGTGAGTATTCTTGGCTTCCATTAGAATTTCCCAACTAAACACTGTTATCACCTTTATATTTTTATTATAACTTTAGTAAATTGATTAATAAGCAATATATTGAAAAGCAGAGGGTTTTTTCTGGAAAAATATTTTCATATTCCCTATAAATATGGTTTGAAATAAAATATTATAAGTTTTAAAACAACTCTTCTGATTCTCTTTCTTTTTTTCATCTTTATTTCTCATTTATCAGTGAACCACATCTCAATATAATATCCAGATTAAATGCTATTTTCCATCCTTTTAAATACTTCTATATTCTCATCTGTTTTTATGGCACGTTGCTGCATGTCTCCAGAGACACACAGCATTTTTATTTTCAAGTAAATTTATATTAGTTACAGTCTCCAGCTGTTTTAGATATAGGATCATTTCCTGTCGGTACTGTTTCCAGGACAATTCTTTTTCCCCTCACAAAAATGAAAAATGTAATTTAACAAAGACATCCTATAATTGCCTTCATATATAGCAAGGTATCTAGCAATCTAAATACTTATTTTATTTAAAACATCTGTCTACATAATATCTAGTGATTGTCCAGGGCTATATCATCCTTGGGAGAGGCAGATGCTGCCATTTTTATTTAATTTATAAGGAGCCATCAAAAATGTTTCCTTAGTATTGAATCTTCTGCCATTATGTCAAATGTGTGTGTGTGTGTGTGTGTGTGTGTGTGTGTGTGTGTGTGTGTGTGTGTTTATGATAATAGCTTACCATTCTGGTGCTTGCAATTAGTTTAGCCTTTTTCAAATTGGGAAAGATCATTCTTCTAAAAATCACTATGGAAACATTCTGCAAGAATAGTAAGAATAGTAAGAATAGTCATATATATATATCATAATAAAAATGGTGGCATGTGCTCTACTCCTAGAACTAGCCTTACACTAGAATCATGTTTTAATTGCCACATTCATTTAGAGTCACTTGTCTGTAGTGCATTTTCTTTTCATTTATTAAAAAAACTGTAAAGTTTTTATTGTGAAGTCATTCTGCTGATTAGAGCAGCCAGCTGATATTTTTTGCTATTTTTCAGAAAACATATGGACGAAGATGGAAGTTTCTATAAAAGCTCTTTGTCTTGGGGGTGATGCTGAATGTTGCTTATAGAAGAATCCATTCGTAAACTCTATTTATTGTGCACGACCCTTGGAGCCTCAGATAAAGTGTTTAACTTTTAATAGATTGTATCAATTTAGGCTCAGCTGAATGCCAAAAACAAGAGACACCCAGGCTTACAATAGTGTGTCTAAATGAGAAAGTTTACCTCTTCCAGGAAAGTAATGAAAATATTCCTTTTTGGAACACTAAGAGTATGAAAGGGAAATGATTATGGTTCCCTACTGACATACAGTTATGATTGACAGGAAAAACCAACATGCGTGCCACCTGAGACGTCTTGTTCAGGAACTTTCTGGAGGGTAGTAAATTGGTGTTGGCACAAACACAAAAAAATAAAATGACTTGATTCAGCACTTTTCAATTCTAACTCCCCAAACACTAAAGAAAGAAGTAAATATTCATCAAATGATCAAAATTTATATTGATTTTTATTCTACATTAGCAGCTCAAAGTCGAGATTCTTGACAGGGTGGATGTCGGTTTGAATGATTCTCTTTGAAATGAGGATATAGGCACTGAGCTGAGTGCTACCGTGCATTCCTGAACCATAGGCCCTGATTATTAGAACCCTAGGAGGCTAAATTTTTAAAAGAACAGTATAAAGGCACACTTGTTCAGTTCTGTTTTGATAACTAAATTGTTATTATTAGTATGTAAAGTAATTCTTGTTGTTCCTGCTTCATTCCTTCCTCTCTATCACCATCTAAGGACAACTATTTTATAGAATTTCAAAGGAACTGGGGAGCATGTTGTAGCCATAGAGTTAATAGCAGCATTTGCCAGCATAATTGTACTTGGGAAGGAACTGCCAGTCCTGCAGGGCAAGAGAAGCTAAGATTGTATCTTCACATTATACATCTTTAATTTTTAGTTTCTGCCAGAAAGTAAATAAGGATTTGCTGTAGTGGAATTTGGAAGATGGGAACAAGGTGCAGCCATAGAATATAAACACAGACTTGATGCCTGTGTCATTGTGCAGAGATTTGCTAAGGAAACAGTAATGGAGAAACATCGAAATTCTAATCATCCCCTCCAGTCCACACAGTGTAATCACACTCCCTTCCCACCGTAGCTCATGACATAAAATGCTGAATTTTTAATGATTTTAACTACTTGCATTATAAAGAGGAGGATGGTGGTGGGTGAGGCTCTCCACAAATGCAGTTGCGTGATGTATTTGTTCTTTATATTTGTTAGGTGGAGGTGGTGGTGTTGTTTTTAATAAACAACTCATCTATCATTAAAATGGAGGAGGAAGGCATTTTTCTTTTTTTAAAATTTTTTTTTTTCAACGTTTTTTATTTATTTTTTTTTGGGGACAGAGAGACAGAGCATGAACAGGGGAGGGGCAGAGAGAGAGGGAGACACAGAATCGGAAACAGGCTCCAGGCTCCGAGCCATCAGCCCAGAGCCCGACGCGGGGCTCGAACTCACGGACCACGAGATCGTGACCTGGCTGAAGTCGGACGCTTAACCGACTGCGCCACCCAGGCGCCCCGGAAGGCATTTTTCTTTACACACAAATGCAGAATAAATAATGAAATTAGCGTTCATGTTAATTTGTCCACTTTGTTTAAATGCTCACCATTTAACAAATATCATTAAAGACATAGCTTTAAAATTGAATTTTCTAAAGATTATCATGAATGTTTTTAATGGCTTACAAACAGCATCAAGTCAATAGAAATAAAGATGACTTTTGAAGGATATAAATACAATATTTTTCACTTAAATCAGTTATCTTTTGTCTGATTTGATTATCCATATATCCATGAATGAAATATAAATAAACCTTGGGAACCTAAGGCTTGGTTTTCTGGAGCTGCCAGTATGGTCATAGGAGTTTTTGTATCCTAATGTAAAAGATTAGTATATACAGTAGTCTTTTCTGAGTATAATATTGAGGTAGCTTTGAGTCACTTATTAAATACTTGATGTATATTTCATTCTTAACAATGGAAAAATATTTATGTTTTTAAATACTTTTATAACTCTCTTATCCAAGAATAATGTTCAAAAGAACATTCTAACTAACTTACTGTCTCTTTGTCAACATTTTTGAAGTAGAATATTAGTTTTATCCTTGGATGAATATTTTAGCTCCTATTATGCAGTACAATTTTTCTGTAATTCTAAGTTCTACGTTTCCTGAAGTCAGGGACCATGTCTGACCCAGATTTGTAACTTGCACGATATCTTACACTTAAGACTGGCAAGATATATTTGTCACATGAATAAATGAAGGCCCTTAATCAATTTTACTACAGAAAATACGTTGCTCCGTAATCCTGTGATTCTCTGCTCCAACTCTGTAGGAGAAGGAGGCTTTGCTATTCCACTTAGTCATGCACACAGGACTTAAAAATGTGAGATTCTGATCCACTGTGATGCCAAATGTTATTTGTACTTAGCCAGAATGTAGCTAATAATAAACATATTTAGAGAGTTCATTTCTGCACAGGGGAAATGAACTTTTTTTGTCATTGAGGTAAAATTGGTATAACATTAGATAGGTTTCTGGCATGCAGTGATATACTTTGATATTTGTATACACTACAAAGTGATCACCACTGTAAATCTACTGACCATCCATCATCATACAATTGCATCCCTTTATCCACTTCACCCACCCCAAAGCCCCCTTCCCATCTGGTAACCACCAATCTGTTCTCTACCTATGGGCTTGCTTTTGTTTTGTTTTGTTTTGTTTTGTTCTTTAGATTCCACATGTAAGTGAAATCATATGGTTTTTGTCTTTGTCTGGCTTAATTCCCTTGCATAATCCCTCAAGGTCTATCCGTGTTGTCACAAGAGGCAAGATTTCATTAATTTTTATGGGTGAGTAGTATTCCATGTATATATATATTCCACATCATCATTATCCATTCATCTATTGATGAACACTTAGGTTGCTTTCATATCTTGGCTACTGTAAATAAAGCTACAATGAACACAGGCGTGCATATATCTTTTCGAATTAGTGTTTTTGTATTATTTGGATAAATATCCAGAAGCAGAATTTCTGGATCATATGGTAGTTTTATTATTAATTTTTTTGAGAAATATCCATACTGTTTTCCATAATGGCTGCCCCAATTCACATTTTCACCAGCAGTGTATGAGGCTTCCCTTTTCCGCACATCTCCTCCAACACTTGTTGTTTCTTATCTTGTCCAACAAGGTGTAAGCTGATGTCTCATTCTGGTTTTGATTTTCGTTTCCTTAATAATCAGTGATGTTGAGCATATTTTCATATGCCTTTTGGCTGTCTGTGTGTCCTCTTTGGAAAAATGTCTATTCAGATCCTCTGACCATTTTTTAATTGGGTTTTTTGCTTTTATTGTTGAGTTGTATGAGCTCTTTATCTGTTTTGGATATAACCCCCTTATTGGATATGTGATTTGCAAATAACCTCTCCTATTCAGTAGGTTGCCTTTTAATTTTGTTGATGGTTTCCTTTGTTATGCAGAAACTTTTTATTTCGATGTAGTCCAATTTTTAAATTTTTGCTTTTATTTCCCTTACCTTTGGAGTCATATTCCAAACAATACAAAACAAAACATTGCTAAGACCAATGTCAAGGAGTTTACCACATGTTTTCCTCTGGGAGTTTTATGGTTTCAGGACTTACATTCAAATCTTTAATTCATTCGAATTAATTTTTGTGATTGGTATAAAATAGTGGTCTACTTTCACTCTTTTACGTGTGGCTGTACAGTTTTCCCAACACCAGTTTATTAAAGAGATTGTTTTTTCCCCATTGTATGTCCTTGCCTCTATTGTCAACAACCAGCTGATCATATATATGTGGGTTTGTATCTGGGATCTCTATTCTGTCCCATTGATTATCTGCCTGTTTTTATGGCAGTATCATACTGTTTTGATTACTACATCTTTGTTGTATAGTTTGAAACCAGAGAATGTGATACCTCTAGCTTTGTTTTTCTTTCTGCAGATTACTTTGGTTATTTGCGCTCTTTCGTGGTGCCATACAGATTTCACAATTATTTGTTTTTGTTCTGTGAAAAATGCCATTGGAATTTTGATAGGGATTACACTGAATCTGTAGATTGCTTCCTCCTGCTAGCTTTGATTTTTGCTTGTTCTCCTTTTTTCTAGTTCCTTTAGTTATAGAGTTAGATTGTTTATTTGAGATTCTTTTTGCCTGTTTATTGAGGTACGCCTGTACTGTTATAAACTTCTGTCTTAAAATTGCTTTTGCTGCATCCCATAGAATTTGGTATGGTTGTATTTCCATTTTCATTTGTCACCAGGTGTTTTTTGAACTCCCCTTTGATTTTTTTGTTGTTGTTGTTTTTGTTGAACCATTAGTTTTTCAGTAGGATGTTGTTTAATCTGTGCATATTTTGATTTTTCTAGATTTCTTCCTGTAATGCATTTCTATTTTCATACTGTTGTGGTCAGAAAAGGTGCTTGATATGATGTCAGTTTTCTTAAATTTGTTGAGACTTGTTTTGTGGGCTAACATATGATCTATCTTGGAGAATGTTCCTGTGCATTAGAGAAGAATGTGTATTCTGCATTTGGATTTCAGATGGAGTATTCTGTATATATGTATTAAGTCCATCTGGTCTAATGTATCATTTAAGGCTGATGTTTCCATATTGGTTTTCTGTCTGGATGACCTATCCATTGATGTAGGTGGTATTAAAAGTCCTCAACTATTGTTTTATTGTTGTTAATTTCTTTCTTAGGTTTCTTAATATTTAAGTTCTCATATGTTGGGTGCATAAGTATTAACAAATGTTTTATCCTCTTGTTGGATTGACCCCTTTATCATTATATAATGGCTTTATTTGCCTTTTATTACAATCTTAGCTTTAAAAATTTTTTTTCTGATATAGGTATAGCAGCACCATCTTTCTTTTTTTAATTTTTTTAAAAGTTTATTTATTTTGAGAAAGAGAGAGAGAGAACATAAGCGGAGTAAGGACAGACAGAAGGAGAGACAGAATCCTAAGAAGGCTCCACCCTGTCAGTGCAGAGCCTGAACACCATCTTTCTTTTTATTTCTATTTGCATAGAACATCTTTTTTTCAGCACTTCCTTCAGTTTCTGTCTGTATCCTTAGATCTGAAGTGAGTGTCTTATATGCAACATATAGATGAATCTCGTTCTTTTATTCATTCATCCACTCTGTGCCTTTTGTTTGGAAAATTTAGTCCACTTATATTTAAAATAATTATCAACAAGTATGTATGTATTACCAGTTTATTAATTTTGTACTTCCTCTCTGTTCCTTTCTTCTATTGTGGTTTGGTGATTTTCTTTAATGTTACATTTAGATTCTTTTCTCCTTATCTTTTGTGTATCTAGTGTAGATTTCTGCTTTGTAGTTACCATAAGATTCACATGTAACATCCTATGTATATTACAGTCTATTTTAAGTTGATAGCATCTTAAGTTTGAGCACATTCTGAAAAGTCTGCATTTTTACTCCCCTCCTCAATGTTCTGTTTTTGATGTCCTAGTTTACATTTTTTATTTTGTGTATCCCTTAACTAATTATTATGGTTATAGTTAATTTTACTACTTTTGTGTTTTAACCTTCTTATAGCTTTACATGTGGTTAATATACTACCTTTACAATATACATGTATTTACTAGTCAGAGTTTTACATGCACATGTTTTCTTGTTACTAGTTAGTGCCTTTCTTTCCATTTTAAAGAAATCCCTTTAATATTACTTGTAAGGCCAGTTTAGTGGTGATGAACCCCTTTAATTTTGCTTATCAGAAAAACTCCTAATTTTTCCTTCAGTTCTGAATGATAAACTTGCCAGGTAGAGTGTTCTTGGTTTGAAGTTTTTTGTTTCGTTTTGTTTTGTTTCTTGTTTGTTTGTTTGTTTGTTTTTTCCTTTTAGCAGTTTGAACATATCATACCACTCCCTTCTGGCCTGTAACATTTTGGCTGAAAAATCAGCTGATAACCTTATGGGGGCTCCTTTGTATGTAGCCATTGTTTTTCTCCTGTTGCTTTTAAGTATTCTCTCTTTAACTTTTGACATTTTAATTTCAATCTGGCTTGGTGTGGAGATTTTTGGTTCATTTTATTTGGAACTCTCTGCTTCCCGGATTTGGATGTCTATTTCCTTCTCTATGTTAGGGAAGTTTTCAACCATTATTGCTTCAAGTAACTTTTCTTTTTTTTTTTTTTTTTTAATTTTTTTTTTAATGTTTATTTATTTTTGAGACAGAGAGAGACAGAGCATGAATGGGGGAGGGTCAGAGAGAGGGAGACACAGAATCTGAAACAGGCTCCGGGCTCTGAGCTGTCAGCACAGAGCCCGATGCGGGGCTTGAACTCACGGACCGCGAGATCATGACCTGAGCCGAAGTCGGCGCTCAACCGACTGAGCCACCCAGGCGCCCCTTCAAGTAACTTTTCTACCACTTTTTCTTTCTCTCTCTTTTCCATCTATAATGCAGATGCTTTTCTCTTGATGTTTGGTGTCCCACAGGTCCCTTAAGCTATCTTCACTTTAAATTTTTTTTTTCTGTTCTCCTTGGATGAGTACCACTGCCTTGTCTTCCAAGTCACTGATCCTTTCTTCTAGTTCTTCCAGTCTGATGTTGAACTTGTCTAGTGTATTTTTTAGTTCAGCTATTGTATTATTCAGTTCTGTGAGTTCTGTTTGTTACTTTCTTATGTTTTCTATCTCTTTGTTGAAGTTCTTACTGTGTTCATCCATAGTCCTAAATTCATTAAACATCTTTATGACCATTACTTTGAGCTCTTTATCAAGTAGATTATTTATATCCATTTCATTAAGGTCTTTTTCTGAGCTTTTGTCTTGTTTTTTTAACTGGGAACACATTCTTGTCTCTCTTCATTTTGCTTGACTCTTTGTGTTTGTTTCTATCTATTAGATGAAACAGCTGCCTGTCCTAGTCTTGAAGGAATGGCCTTATGTAGGTGATAGAACTTATGGTTCAACCTTGCTCTCTAGCTTTTGGTTGTTTCTCAGACCTTTGTGATTGTCTAAATAGCCTGATTTGTTGTTGATAGTTCCCTGCTGTTGAGGGTGTGCCTAAAGCTCTCAATGTTCTAAATGGAGGGATCTAAGACAGTGCCTAGTTTTAGGGTAATTGTAAACCAGATCTTCAGACAGCATCTTTTAAGGTATTTAAATATCTACAGTCTTGTGGGTCTACAATCATAAACCCTGCTGACTTCTAGATCAGGAGATCTGGAGGTATCTATTGGACAATAGTTGTAATATTGTGGCTTTTGATGTGTGTATAAGCACCTTTCTGGGAGGTATCAGCTAGCTGTGGTGAGGCCAAAGAAGGATGAAAATATTATATCTTTCCACCCATATTCCCTGGGGGGCAACTCTGTTGCCTCTGGATGTAGGGCAAACCTAAAACCTGCCCCTCAGGCCTGAAGCTCCAGGACAAGAAAATAGGCCTTTTTTATATGATGGCTGTAGGTGATGGTCTAGTGTTTGTGCAGTGCCCTGGGGGTGGTAGCCTGCCAAAGACTATTTCCTCAATTGTTTCAGACCTTTGGGAACCGGAAATACAATCCCCCTGACTACCAGAGGCAGATGTTCAAGGAACATCCACTGTATGGGTTGCATGTTCCCACCAGCTACTGTGGAGAGGAGGGGAGTAAGGCTTGGAGATGCGGGGTTGGGGGAGCACTCAGGTAGTCCTGCTATGATGCCTGAGGGATTATGGCTGTGGTGTGTGGGGGCAGTGTGTTCAGCCAACCTAGCAAGGGTATAGTGGGGCATGGCTGCAACTCCTAGATGTAGGCACTCCCACCAGAGCTAGCAGGCTAGGAGGTAATGTGAAAATGTCTCATGGGGCCAACACCAACAAGACAGAAGCAGAATGCAAAAATGGCTCCCACCAGTGCATTTGTCCTCAGAGAGAGAATTCCAACAGGCTCCTGACTTTCTGGTAGATACTTTAATATTAACAAATGAGTGTCCTTCATTTATGATAGGTGCATTTTAAACTGTGCTTTTGTGCAGGGTCCCTAGGCTACTGGGTCTGTGCATGAGCCCTTTAAGGGCAGATTTTACATTCCCTACAGCCCTATAGTTTTCCTAGAAGTAAGTCCTATTGGTTTTTGAGGCCAGACGCTTTAGGACCCATCTCTCCATTGCAGTTTATTCTTTGCTGGGGAGGTGCTGTTCAGCTACCTTTCAGGTCCTTTTCAGATAGAATTGTTCCATATGTAGCTGTATATTTGTTGTGTTCATGGGAGAAGGTGAGTTCAGGATTCTTCTATACTGTCATCTCAAACCCTCCTCAAAGGAGATGCACTTTGAATTCAGTTCCAGAGGTGAGTTATTTTAGGAAATTATGAACCACCTACAATGACAACAAAAGCAAAAATGCCCCCAAATAACTAGAATCTTGAGGGAAAAAAACCCAGGAATACTGTAAAATGATAACTCTAAATCCTGGAGTGAGTATGGGAAGCTCTACCAAACAAAATTATGGAGATTTACAGTGTAGATTCTAATAAACCCTGGAAGTCCTTGTCAGGACTGTGGGGTCTTGAGACCTGTAGGTGCTTCCAGAAGAAGAGGCAGTCTCAGCTAGTTGCATGAGAGGGATACAATGGGGAAGAAAAAGAGAAGTCATAGTAAATATTTATATAAGGAGGAGAAGAAGGCATGTGCTTACATTTACTGCATCAAAGGTTAAAAAAGTCTGTGTAGTAAAAGTAGAAATATATTTCCAAATGACAAAATTATTGCCAGAAAAAGTACTATCTTCTCTCTTTTTTACCCTCCCCCCCCCACATTATATTAAAGGATCTTCCTGAGCAACTGTGGACTCTTCCAAAAACAAACTATGGCATTGTTAATGTCTCCTCCAAAAGCTCAAATACTCTTTTTCTTTAAAATGAGAAATCAGATTTTATTCAGCTAAAACAAGTTCCTACCCAGAAGACTTAAAGACTTAAAACTTGTTTTGAAACGCATTGTGAAGATAACCACATGAGGAAAATAGCTCAAGTTTTTATTCTATGTGTGTGTGACTGCCGTCATTAGTTTCTAATATAGTGTATGACGTATAAGATCACTCTGTTAGCTGAATAAAACATTATCAAGTGATTCCTGAATTAAAGCTTTCCTTTTCTTCTTTTCTTCTTAGAGAAAAGTAAGTAAGTTATATATTTCAATAATTTTCTTTTGTGAAAGAAAAGAATCTCCTTTTTAAGTGAGAATGATGCCAACGGTTTCAGAAATCAAGCTGAGGCTGCAGCCTTCAAACAATCTATTTTATTTCTTTGTACATTTTAAACTGTTTCAGATTTTCAAACTCAGTAAAATTTATTCAGCCAATTTTTATAGAGTACCTGTGATATACCCTATGCTGTGCTAGGTGCTGTTGGTACTGCAACAAGCATATAGACAAAGTCCCTGCCCTCATGGGGCTTCTAATCCACTGGAGGAAGATGGACAATACAAAATAAGTAACATATTTTGGCTAGATATGGTAAATATATATGAAAGAGTATAAGGATGTGGGGGGTGGGTGTAAGTTGAATTTTTAAGTAGGAGATCAGAGAAGACCTGAATGAGAAGATGACATTTTTGCAAAGACCTGAGAGGTTAGGGACTGAGCTGTCATGCAAATAAGGCCAAGTGCCCCTAGAGCATGCCTACTAGCCCTGCTGGAGCAGGTCAGTATAGGTTGAGGACTGAGGACTAACTGTTGGCATGGGGAATGTGGACAAAACCCTGACTGGAGTGTGTTCAAGAGAAAATAAGAAAGGAATTGGACATAGTGAATAGATAGTGTATATCTATATAGTATAAAAGTGACTTTGCAATAATGGAGAACAGAGAAATGGGGCTTTGGCCAGGGGATAGATTAGTGTCAATTGGTATATAAGGATTATTTTTCCTTTTCTTTCTTTCTTTTTTTTTTTTTTTTTCTCAGCAAGGGAAAAGCAACAGCATTTTTTTCTGGCTGATGTGCTGATGAGAATAATACAGAAGAGAGAAAAAAACTTTATGCAGGAAAGAAGGGTGATTTACCACAGAGGTGACAATCTTTATGTAGATAAGAGGAGATCTGGTGCGCAGGTGAAGGGGACCAGACTTAGAAAGGAAAAAGGACTGTTTCCACAGAAACAGGAGGGAAGGAAGAGGATGTGGACCCAGATGTAAGAAGGCAGGTAGTTGTGGTGGGAAGCTATGAAATACAGTATGAATGAGTGGGCAGTCTTCTAATAGCATGAGTTAAGAAATAGTGAAATTAATTTTAACATTCTCAGGATACTTAACCCAGCAAAGGGTGCTGGGACATGCAGCAATGATGAAATAATTGATATTTCTTGACTAAATCAGTGCTTTTTAAGGCAAGGAAAAGGGATATGTCTATATGTAATTATAAAAGTGATTATGTGTTTAATCATTAAAGATTGTTAGGACACAATGGAGTACTACATGGCAATGAGAAAGAATGAAATATGGCCCTTTGTAGCAACGTGGATGGAATTGGAGAGTGTGATGCTAAGTGAAATAAGCCATACAGAGAAAGACAGATACCATATGTTTTCACTCTTATGTGGATTCTGAGAAACTTAACAGAAACCCATGGGGGAGGAGAAAGAAAAAAAAAAAAGGAGGTTAGAGTGAGAGAGAGCCAAAGCATAAGAGACTGTTAAAAACTGAGAACAAACTGAGGGTTGATGGGGGGTGGGAGGGAGGGGAGGGTGGGTGATGGGTAGAGGAGGGTACCTTTTGGGATGAGCCCTGGGTGTTGTATGGAAACCAATTTGACAATAAATTTCATATATTGAAAAAAAAAGATTGTTAAGAAATTTAACCCTTCCCGCAAATTTATCATGGGTTAGCTATATTGTTATTCGATTCAGTATCAAGGGGAACTGTATGGTTGAGTAATTATTCAGGCCCTAAAAGAAGATTATTGAATTTGGATCACTACACATGAAGCCAAATTTAAGTAAACTATTTTAACACACTGTGCCTTATATTCTGATTAAGTTATTAATGTGTAGTCTAAATTTGAAGAGGTGTATCCCTTGTGACTTAGGTTCTAGGTGCTTATAAAACAAAGGCACAAAGGTGTTATTAGGAATAGCGAAGGAATGCAAAGGAATTATATTCAACCTCAGATGGGAAGGCAGCGTTTCTAACTTTATTATGTGTATTAGTCTGCTAGGGTGGCAATAACAAAATACCACAGACTGGTGGCTTAAACAGCAGAAATGTATTTCTCACAGTTGTGGAAGCTAAAAATTCCAAATCAAGATGTTGGCAGGTTTGGTTTCTTGTAAGGCATCGCTCTTTAGCTTGGAGACGTCCATCTTCTCGCTGTGTCCTCACATGGCCTTTTCTCTTTGTCCCTACTTTTCATCTTCTTATAAAGACGCCATTCCTATTGGATTAGGGCCCCACCCTTGTGACCTCATTTAATCTTAATTCCCTCCTTAAAGACTATCTCCAAATATGGTCATATTGGGTGTTAGGACTCCAACATATGAATTGGGGGTGGGAGGATCTCAGTCCATATTATGTTAAAGGTTTACTAGAGGTACAAGTTACTAGAATCTCTTAGGCATTTATTTGGGACACTGGCCTTCTGGCCTGATGGAAACTTGATTCCTTCTCAATGCAGTATTCTCAAAGTACATCAGGAGGTAAGTGCTTTATGAGCATATTTGGACTAATCCATCAGATGACTCCCTTGCCATGAGAGAAAAGGGGAGATGGAGGAAGATTAAGGCCATTACAGAAACAGTGGCATCTTCTGTTGTCATGTTGTTGGATAGCATCCAAATTCTCTAACCTGACATCCTCTTCTCTGTAAGACTTTTCATCTAAATGCCCCAAAGCTCCAGCCCCCTCTCTGAACATGCCATATCCTTTCATGACTCTAGGCCTTTGAACAAACAAGTCACTGCCTATAAAGAATCTATCTGCTTCTTCACCTGACAAAATCATACCCATCCTCCCAGATCTGGCTCAAATGACACCTCTCCTAGGCTTTTACTGCCCATTCCTCATTTTCAGACAATTAGTTGTTTGTTTTTTTTTTAATTCCAATCCTCCCCACATTCATTTTACACAGCACACTTGAGGCTATCTGTTGGCATAGCTCTTTCCTTCTCCAAAGGGACTGTTTTTCCCTCGTCGTACACATAGTCCCGGGTGCAGTTCCTGACACATGTTGAAGGCTCAATGTACATATGAGTAATAAGTGGATAGATGGATGAATGTATAATTCATTTATTCAACAGTTATTTACTGAGCCCCTATCATATTCTGCCAAGGTGCTGGGAGTACAAAATAACAAAGGAGATAGACAGACCCAGTTCCATTATGGAGCTTAGAATCTGGAGACAGAGACAGAGTATAAACAAGTAAATATGAGAATTTTTAAATTGTGATATATTCTGTAAAAGAAATTAATACTGTTCCAAAGGAGAAAAAAAATAGAATGAATATACCTTTGATAGGGTGATCAGGGAAGGCCTTTCGAGAGATAAAATGTCAACTGAGAAGTGAAGGATGAGAAGACATTAGTAAGAGAGTGTTCCAGAGAAAGAGAACAATATGTGCAAAGGCCCTGAGATTGGAAAGAGTTGTTTAAAGAACTGAAAATAGACAGAGATGACAGGGCATGGGAATCATGAGAGAGACAATTAGAAAATGACATCTGAAGAACCAAATGTGTTGGAGCATAGAAGTTTGGGATGTTTGTTTGTTTGTTTGTTTGTTTTTGGGTTTTTGTTTGTTTTGTTTTGTTTTGTTTATTTTTTTATGAGAACCACTGAGGCCACTATAAAGGAAGATTGGAGGGGCAGGAATGGGTGAGTAGAGATGAATGTTAGAAGATAACTGTTGCACTGCAGAGGAGAGGTGATGAAGGCGTGGACTAGGCTAGCAGGAATGCAGATTGGGGACACAGACTGGAGAGACATTTTGGAAGAAGAATCAATGGAATTTAGAGAGTAAATGGCTGTGGGAAATGAGTAAAGGGAGGAATTAAGGACAACTTTCAGTTTTCTGACCTGAGCAACACACGGTGCCATTTATTTGAAAGGAAGGACGTAAGTGCAGAATGTTTTGGGGGATGTGGTGAGGATGAGAATGAAGCATTCAGTTTTGAATACTTGTGCCTAAAGTAAATCCAAGGAGCAGTGTCAGGTGTTTGCTTGGATGTATAATATGGAGCTCAGAAAAGATTAGGAGCCATTACTATATAGATTTCAGTGAAAGCCATGGAGAATAGTATAAATAAAGAAAAGCAATCCAGAATTAAGCCCTGAAACAACAACTAGTGATCTCAGCTCTGATTCAGAAATCAATCAGTGAACCATCTGTAAAACAGATTTGGTGATGGTAGAGAAGGAAGGAAGGAGAGTGACTGAGAATCCATCACATTAGGTCAGCTAAGGGGTAATGCAGACTTGGAGTAGAATAAGTGAGAACTGATATTTTTTTCTGTCATCATATACTCTCTCCCATGGCATTCTCATTTCCTCTCCTAATGTCAGCCATTGCTTCTAGGTTTATATATCAGACTTAATTTTTTCCACTTGTTTACTGATCATCTCCTTTTGGGTGTTCCACCACTACCTCAAACCAAAAGACTCAAATCCAGATCATCTGTTTCATCCATCCATATTGCTGTTTTTTTACACCTACTTTAATTGATGGCACCATAGGCTTTTCAGCAACCAGGAAGTAACAAGTTGATCTGTCACTGTATTTGCACCCTCTTTTTCCTTTATTTTCCTTAATGAGTAAGTTGCCAAATTCTGTTGATAACATAACAGTAATGTTATTTAATCAAGTTGAGCTACCATTTGTAAAATATAGTATTTTACAGAGTATCCACTATTATCATAAATGCTAACAAATAAAATTCCTTTAATCAGAGATTCAGTGTTACTGTTTTTTAAAGTAGTATATTTTCTTCATATCTTCCTCCTAAAAATTTATCTTTGGACTAAGATATACTATGAGAAAAATTTAACCAGTCTGCAGAGAGTTAGACTGGCACAGCCATTCAACCTTAGCAGAAGGAGCTATTTGGGTTCTATTTTTATCATCACATTTAGGAATGAATCATTGAAAGCAGAGAGAGAAATAGAGATGGATAGGAAAGACTTGGGCCATCTAATTCATCTCTTTGTTAGTGCAGGGAAGTTTCCTATGTCAAATGCCTGTGAGATATTGTGCAATAAAAGTCTTACATTACAACATTTCAATCATTTTCATAAGGTGACTAATTATCTTTGAGTTGCTCTCCGCATTGTTCTCTGAACTCCTTTCCATGTATCCCTGTCATATGAGAGGTGTGTTCCTTTGTACACAGAAATGGCCTAGGGTCTCTGAGGGATGAGTTCCAGTTATTTTTCTATAGTAGTGATGTCTACATTAAGTTGACTTCATTCTTGATGATTCTTTTTGTGACCAGTGACACACATTTGTGAGATCATTATCCAGAATGAGGATGGTCTGGCTTGTTATCTTAGGATGTTTAAAAACTTATGAGAATCTCTAGGGATCAGACATGTCCCTTGGCACCTAATGGTGGAGAAACATTATTTGAATGGGTTTTCCAATAGAATACATGGTATGGGAACACCTCTTTATTATCCCTACAGCTTGGAAGAGGGGAAGGATAAAAGGGGTTGGCATTTGGGAGGATTATTGTTTTTAAGTTCTTTGACTATTACTTTCCAATTAGTTTGGGCAAGAAAAATTCACATGAACCATTATATCGATTATAGCTTTTAATTGATTTCTGAAATTTCAGTGATCAAAATATAGTAATTTTAGCATTTTTATAAGTTCCTCCTCCATAGTCTAGAGCGTTCATAATTAGCTGCTTGTAGAAAGCAACAACATACGAACTTCAGAGATCTTACATTTCATAAACTACCCGTTTCATTTACAGAGTCCTGATTTGCTGTTTTAAGCAGCTGCCACTTTGTAACACTGTTTTTGTTGTTGTTGTTGTTGTTGTTGTTGTTATTGTTGTTTTGTTTTGTTTTTCTTCCGTGGTCAAGTCTATACAGCCAGAGAGCAGGCAAAAGGCCTTGACTGGTTCACAAAAAGTAGGACCTCGTGTCTGCCTTGGCTTTTCTTAAACATTACAGAATTCTGGCAACTACCCAACAGCTGACCCAGAACTGTTTTTAACACAATATGTAATTAAATTAGAAAGAAGTAGCAGTTTTAAGGCTTATCAGAAATGTTAACAGACATGGATGGATTTTGTGAAGTACGCCAAAAGAAAATAAGATTTCCTTTGGTGCACAGTGCACATGAAGTCAGCATTTCTCCCTCCCCTCTACCATGGGCACGCATTCCCGGTCTCATCTGGTGTTCTGGGGAACCCTAAAGCCACAGGGATCATAACAGCTGCAATAAATAAAGCATCTATTCAATAAATTTCCATGCCAAATATTATTCAGCATTCTTTTGGCCTTGGTTTGATAGAAAACAGCATGGTGAACTTACTACCTCTCTTTACTACAGTAAGCCCCAAGTAACTATGAAAGATTTAACAATTCAAACCAACATGTAAGCAAAATCATGATTCTGTCTGTTTTAAAATTAAGGTAATAATACAGGGGACCCCCCAAAAAAGTAACAAAGGAAGTCTATTTTCATTATTGAAGATACATTAGAATTTGTACTAGGCTTTTATTCTTCTCAGGGAAGATAATGAGAAACGTTCAGAATATATGTCCATGAAAATGTATGGGTTTGAGGGAGATCTTTAAAAAATAAATGTTACATATGTGGCAATATAAGGAAGAATATTATTAAGGAATTTCACAGAATTTTTATGTAAAATCTCATCATGCAGTATTATGATCACAGGGATATTTCGTGATATTTACTGAGTCTTCTGAGAGTTCACTTATTCAAGTCATATTTTAAGGAGGAACTTATAAGATTCAGATCTAAAGTATAATTCTGTAATATGCCCAGCTGATCCCATTAAATCCAACCCAAAAAGGAACGGTATAATGATGTGAACAATTCCCATTCTTTGAGTTGTTACACCTCACTTGAAATGCATTCCTTCTGGATTAAAACAGCAATTCCCCTTTGTTTCTCTCTCCAGGCTGAGGTTCAGCTATGCTACCTGGAAGCACAAAGAGATGCTGTTGAGCAGATGTCCCTAAAGCTGTACAGCGAGCAGTATACCAGCAGCAGCAAGAGGAAAGAAGAGTTTGCTGATATGTCAAAAGTTCATTCAGTGGGAGGCAACGGGTAGGGAGCTATTCTTTTTGTTGTTTTATTCTCACTAATCTCTACTTTTTCAATGATTCTCCACTGGTTAGTGTTAGGCAAGGCATTTCCTCCTTAGCTAACAGACCAGTCGAAGCTCAGTAGAGTAGGCGTTTACGTTCTTTTCCATTTGTGCCAGAATGGAAGAGTGTGGATTTATCAGACTCTCTCATCTAACCCAGAACTTCCAAACTTTCTTGTTATTTTTTTTCAAAACAGCCTTTTTGCAAGCTTCCAATCTCTGTTTCAAAGTAGTGATGTTGGGAATGTTTGTGTGACTATGTTGTGCTTATAGTATTGGTCTTTCTTCTTCATAAATTTTTTTCAGTGTTTTTTTTCCCCCTTTTAAACTTCACCGTTTATTTTAAAGTCTATCCAAGGGACTTTTAAATATCAAAATCTCACTGGAAATTTGGTACTACATAGTTTTCCTGAAAACATAGATATTTAATAATTCTTCATAGACACTGGGTTAGCCAGTTGCATTCACATAAAGTCAATTAGAATAACAGTCTAGCACTAGAATTGTCCATGGTATGTGAAAGGACCCAACAAATTCAGTGATCCATCAACAGCTTCCCTCAGCCTGACACACATGGCTGTATTTACATTGTACTAAATACCCAAATATACTATATTCAATTTATATATAATATGTTCAATTATACTATTGAATAAATAACTCACACTTTCAGATATTTCCAAATGACTTAAAAAAAAATTTTTAACACTTATTTATTATTGAGAGACAGAGAGAGACAGAGCATGAACAGGGGAGGGGCAGAGAGAGGAGGAGACACAGAATCCGAAACAGGCTCCAGGCTCTGAGCTGTTAGCACAGAGCCCAACGCGGGGCTTGAACCCACAAACCGTTAGATCATGACCTGAGCTGAAGTCAGATGCTTAACCAACTGAGCCACCCAGGCGCCCCACTATGCCACCCAGGCGCCCCTCCAAATGACTTTCAAGTTATGCAAATACTGCATGTATATATATTTTTTTCTTTTTTTCTTTTCTGGCTCAATTCTATTATTTTATAGGTGATTATTAAAGAATAAAAGAATACTAATTAAATTTAATTATTTCATTATTTTAATGACTTAATAATAAGTATACTCATAAAAATGGGGACAGTAACCTATTTCACTTTTATACTTGTGCCAGACAATAAGGGGGAGAAACTGTTCCCTCAAGTTCCATTACATACATGTTAATAAGCGTCATATGGGGTTTAACTGTAGCCAAAATATTCCCTGAAAAGGCAGGAAGAAAGAAATCTTTTTGTGCACTTGTTTGCATTTACACTTTAAATGCATATAGTTACAGATATTTTGGGATAAATTAAGTACTGATTATAAATTCTGTCTTGTGATATAACCTAAGGTCTAAGAATACGGGAAAATGATGCAGGTTATAATTCTGTTTAGGAAATGGACTAAATTTTCCTAATTTTCAAATTTTCAAATTTTCAAATTTCAAATTTTCAAATCTATATAATTTGTTGCTCTATCAAGATATTAAAAAAATTTTTTTTTTTGATGTTTATTTTTGAGAGACAGCATGCACACGCACATGCAAGCAAGTGGGGGAGGGGCAGAGAGAGAGGGAGACACAAAATCCAAAGCCGCCTCCAGGCTCTGAGCTGTCAGCACAGAGCCCAGCATGGGGCTCAAACCCATTAACCATGAGATCATGACCTGAGCCAAATTCGGACGCTTAACCAACTGAGCCACCCAGGTTCCTCTCTATCAAGATATTTTTTACATACAGATACATTATGTATATAGAAAAGCATTGCAGCATATCAGAAAGAAAAGGTTAGGTCTTGGAGCATGAACAATAAGCTGTTTTGAGGCTTTAATGTGCTTTAATTTCTCTCTGTGCCTAAAGAGTCTTTGGCGTAGATGCAAGCACAAACTTTAGGTCACATTTTCATGTTTTCTGAAAGCCCTGGGGACTGAGCGGGCACCTCGTGCTTCTGACCTCAGATTCCAAGGACCCAACCTGAGTACTTACTCTGGGCTTCAAAAATCATAAATTTGCCCTGGGAATTGCTTAGTTAACAACAAGCATTGTTCTGTGAAGTGGGAGTAGGTGAACTTGCCTGATATCCTTTGTTTATGCTCCTTAGGGTGCTGAAGGCTGTGCATTGTGCAGAAATTTAAGAGCGTACTGAAGAAAAGGCAGCTATTTAATACTAAAGACAAAAACCATATACTCCTTTCTATTTTCTGTTTACATACAGAAAAGCATTGTTTGAGGAATGCATGTGGGTGAGGTTATCTGGGGTGTCCTGCCCCCGAGACTCCCTGCTCCCACAGTCAAATCCTTAATTCTGGAGCCTTAAGAACACCGCCTTGTAAAATTATCTGCTCCAATGATACATAAACTTCATTAATAGTTAGTTTTGTTGCATAGAATGAGCATTGTTTCCAATAAGCAATTGTGGGAATAGTGTGGGCTTTCTAGGGTCTTCATTCCATATGCAGACATCCAATCTACTAAAGAGAAAATTAAGGACTCCTGGGTGGCTCAGTTGGTTAAATGTCCAACTCTTAGTTTTGGCTCAGGTCATGATCTCACAGTTTGTGAGCTTGAGCCCCACATCAGGCTCTGTGCTGATAGTACAGAGCCTGCTTGGGATTCTCTCCCTCCCTCTCTCTCTGCACCTTCTCTATGCACTCTCTCTCTCTATCTCAAAATAAATAACTAAACTTAAAAATTTTTTTTAATTAAGCTGGTGATACAATTTGTATATTTTTATTTCCTCCCCATGTCTATATGCACACTATCAGTATGTGGTTGAAAGAATGTATAAGCTACTCCAGGGAAAACTCAGCAGCTGGATAGAATGGTGATCTTAAATTTCTAGGAAGTTTACATAACCACAGTATTGCTTAGAAATGAATTTTAATCGTTTTTTGGACTTTTGGCTAAGATCAAGTGTAGAAAAATGAATTTTAACCTCAGGGCACCTGGGTGGTTCAGTCGGTTAAGTATCTGATGCTCAGTTTCAGTTCATGTCATGATCTCAGTTTTGTGAGTTTGAGCCCTGCATTGGGCTCTGTGCTGATCGTGTAGACGGATCCTGCTTGGGATTCTTTCTCCCTCTCCCTCTCTCTCTACTCCTACCCTGCTCAGGATGTTTCCGTGTCTCTCAAAATAAATAAATGAACTTAAAATATTTCTTAAAGAAATGAATTTTAACCCCTCTGGCTTAATGAAAAGTTGGGTAGCAAAGTGATAGAACAGAGCTTATATACAACTATGAACTGTGTGTTGAACAGTCATGAATATTTGTGGTAGGAAGATTTCTCTGAATATGTGAGGCTGTGTGAGTGCTAGTAAGAGTTGTTTACCTATGGGAGACCATTGGCACTGGCTCCAGCACCACAAAGCGGGAAACTATGGCTTCCTGGAGGGACATGCAATGCACGAATCACTGATGATTATTTATGGGAGCAGATTGGTGCTTTTTGATTCCTGCCAAGTTAAATGAAAACACTTACAGATTTGTTGTTTTGTTTGTTTTTTTGTTTGTTTGTTTCCTTTGCCTAGTAAATATCCACTGAAGGCCTACTATGTGAATGACACAATGGTCTGAGCAAAGTTTGTCAAGAACACTTACCTTTTGTATATTTTGTAAAGTGTAACCATCTCTTTTCTTGACACCTCTTTCTATCCAGACGTTGTCTGATTTCATTTTTTAAATGAATTTCAAAGATGCTGTTTAATTCATTAAGTAGCATCCTACTTGCTGTCAAGACTTACTGTCTATCACAAACCATGTCTTTTGTTCAGTTTATAAATGATAGAACTGGGAGGTAAAAAGGCTGGGGTGACTGGCATGCCCAGGATGATTTTTTAAGTTGGAGCTAAGACTTCAGTGCAGGACCCTGGGTCTGAATGCAGTAGACAGTTCAAAAAGTCATGCTTTGCCTTCTCTCTGAGGATTTCATTCAGACTCTCGATAAACATTTTTCCCCCCTCTAAATCCTATGTTGTGCATATTCCATAGTGTATGAAATTTAATTATGGTATTTTTCTACTATGGAGAAATTGAAGAGTCTTAAGGAGATTTCATTAAAGCCAAAAGGAAGTTTGAGCAAAAACATTCGGAAATAGGCTTAAGTGAAGACAAAATTGACTTCAGTCATTAATTTGACAAATATTACTAATATGAAGTATAGAGATTAAAGGCAAAAAAGAGAGGTTCACAGTTTGGTAGAAGGAGCCAGTTTATAAACAACATGGAATAAAGGATCACAAGTGCTGAGTTAGAAACCGTTATTTGGGTAGGGGCTTCGGCTCAGGGAAGACATAGTTCAATTCTGACTATGGTAGGAGATCTGGAGCAGATTACGAATGACAGCAGGGAGAGGATTTTTGAAAGAAGGCTTGGTCAGTGATGTTGAACATCTTTTCATGTGTCTGTTGGCCATATGTATGTCTTCCTTGGAAAAATGTCTATTTAGGTCTTTTGCTCATTTTTAAGTTGGATTATTTGGGGTTTTTTGGTATGGAGTAGTGTAAGTTCTTTATTTATTTTGGATACTAACCTTTTATCAGATATATCATTTATAGATATCTTCTCCTATTTAGTAGGTTGTCTTTTTGTTTTGTTAATGGTTCCCTTTGCTGTGCAAAAGCTTTTTATTTTGATGTAGTCACAATAGTTTATTTTTGCTTTTGTTTCCCTTGCCTTAGGAGACATATCTAGAAAAATGTTGCTATGGTTGATGTCAGAGAAATTACTGCCTGTGTTCTCTTCTAGGATTTTTATGGTTTCAGGTCTCACATTTAGGTCTTTAATCCATTTTGAATTCTTTTTTGTGTATGCTGTTAGAAAGTAGTCCAGTTTTATTCTTTTGCATATGGCTGTCCAGTTTTCCCAGCACCACTTATTGAAAAGACTGTTTTTTTCCCACTATATATTTTTGCCTATGTTTATTGCAGCACTATTTACAATAGCCAAGACACAGAAGCATACTCAGTGTCCATCAGTAGATAAATAAATAGGGAAAATGCAGGGTATATACACAATGGACTATTATACAGCCATAGAAAAGGATGAGATCATACCATTTGAAACAACATGGATAGACCTAGTGAATATTATGCTAAGTGACATAGTAAGGCTGAAAAAGACAAATACCATAAGACTCCACTCATAAATGGAATTTTAAAAAAATGAATAAACAAACAAAAAGCAGACTCAGAACAATAAATACAGAGAACAAACTGATGGTTTCCAGAGGGGAGGGGGAAGGGGGGGGGACAAAACAGGTGAAGGGAAAAAGGAGATACAGGCCTCCAGTTACGGAATGAGTAAGTCATGGAAATGAAAAGCAGAACATAAGGAATATAGTCAATGATCTTGTAATAGTGATGTAATGGGACAGATGGTAGCCATACTTATGGTGAACATAGCATAATGTATAAACCTGTCAAATCACCAAGTTGTACACCTGAAACTAATGTAACATGGTGTGTCAACTATACTCAAATTTAAAAAAAGAAAAAGGAAAGAAAGAAGGCTGGGTCAGGGGAAGAGCTTTTCAATTTAATCTGAACAAATATTTATTTAGCACCTACAAAGACAGACCACGGTCCCTGCCTTCATGAAATTTACAGTCTAGCAAGAAAGTATTTACCTGGGAAATGAGAAAGGGAAGCAGAGGATGCTGAGGAGCTCAGAGCAACAGTGTGGGCTCCATGAGGCAAAGCTGCATCTGTAGTGCTCACCACACTCCGCCCTACACTGGGTGCTAGGCTTGTGCATGCTACATGGTCAGTGAATGAATGGATGCATAAATTAGTAGCTCAAATTGATCTGGGGCTCAGAGAGAGGGAACACAGGTCTGGAATCATCAGACTGCATGCTGGTTCCATGTGACTGGAAAGCGGGATAGAAAGCCAGGGGTGAGAAATTAAGCCTTGGGAAGAAGGCACAGTCCAGGTCCAGGAGTTAATCATTGAATTCCTAGTTGTTACTCAGAATCAGAATCACCTGTGGAGTCTTTAAGCTGAGAAATGTCTGCCTACCCCACTCCATTGAAAATTCTGATTCAGTAGTCAGGAGTGAGCCAAGGTATAAATATGTTCTAATGCCCACTTCAGGTTTGAGAACCAATGTGCCATTCATTTTGAAAGTGTGTTCTCTGGACCAGCAGCATCAGCATCTCCTGGGAACTTGTTAGAAATGCCAATTCTCAGTCCCACTCCAGACCTACTGAATTGGAAAGCCTAGACCTGGAGACCAGCAATCTTTGTGTAATGAGCTCTCCAGGTGATTCTGATGCTGCTATTTGAGAAGCACTGCTTTAGTCAATGAAGATTTCAGGTTAGAAATTAATTGAGTGTGTGGAGACTGGATTGGAGACTAAAGCCAGAAAGAATTGATAAACCTTGATGACCCATCAGGTGAGGGGAATGAGGGAGAGAAAGGAGCCACTCTGATGTTCTGATTGCTAGTTCAGGGAGGAGAAAGAA